>NC_083868.1:156974311-157274311 GCF_032452875.1 Bos javanicus
TCTATTTAAAAGCTGATAGAATTTATCACAGTAGTAAAACAAAAACCACAGAAACAAATCCGACAGAAGATGTACAGCGTCTCAACATGGAAGGCTGGAGTTTGCTGCTTTCACTGCCAGGGTCTCGGCTCAATTCCTGGTTGGAGAACTAAGATCCCACAAGTTTCACGGTGTGTCCCCCCAAAGCATATATATGAAAAACTAAAAAGTGTTTACTGAGATAAAGAAAAGCTTAGTAAATGCATGGATATACCATATTTATTGTTTGGAAGTCACAACATTATGAAAAACTAAAACCATGAAATGATAGGGGGAATAGATGGAATAAAACTATCAAAGTGTTAAAAATATTTTAATCTACAACATAGTATATAGGGTTTTTACAATTTTTTACTTTTATAAATTCTTTAAAAATTTTAATAAAAAATTAAAATAAATCTAAGAAAATGGAGAGCTAAAAAGTGTTTACCGAAATAAACAAAAGCTAGATAAATGCATGATGGACCATATTTATTGTTTGGAAGTCACATTATCGAAATGTCAGTTCTCCCAATTAATCTTTAGAGTCAATATGTTCACAACAAAAAAATCCCAGCAGACTGTATGTGCATATTAAAAAAAAAAAAAAATAGAATGAGGTGCTCTGCTCAAAGCATATAGTAAAGTCACAGACTGGCCGTGATAGGTACTCTGAATTACCTAGAGCAGTAGGCCAAGGGGAATTGTTGAATCTGCCAAAATCAAATCATCCTTCAATAAAAAATAAATCAATAAAAAAACAAAAAATACAAAAAAAAAATCAACCACGGACGCCTAGTTAAGGAAAACGAGAATCGTGAGGATGCAGACAAAGTCTAGAGGCCGCCGTAAGGATCCCATGAGCAGGTGGGGACAGAGGGCTGCTTAGGAGCAGGTGAGATGAGCTACAACCTAAACGCAGGCCTTCCGATGGTATTTCCTGAGCTACAGCGGTGCCTACAAGCTCCATAGCCATGGAAACCAGCTTACAGGCTGGTAGGGAAGCTTTGTTACTTCGCTTTTGTGAGTAAGACGCCACAGCTTCGTAAGGGTCAGAGTCTCCCAGTCACAGATGCAGTGGGTGACAGACTTATTCTTCACACCAATCATGTCTAACGCTCCCAATTTGCTCCTCAGAAGGGGAAGGATTGATGAACCAAAATTGCTAAGCTTTAAAACACTTTTCATGGCTGCAGTGATGAACTAAAAGCCTCCTGATGAAAGTGAAAGAGGAGAGTGAAAAAGTTGGCTTAAAACTCAACATTCAGAAAACGAAGATCATGGCATCTGGTCCCATCATTTCATGGGAAATAGATGGGGAAACAGTGGAAACAGTGTCAGACTTTATTTTGGGGGGCTCCAAAATCACTACAGATGGTGACTGCAACCATGAAATTAAAAGGCGCTTACTCCTTGGAAAAAAAGTTATGACCAACCTAGATAGCATATTCAATAGCAGAGACATTACTTTGCCAACAAAGGTTCGTCTAGTCAAGGCTATGGTTTTTCCTGTGGTCATGTATGGATGTGAGAGTTGGACTGTGAAGAAAGCTGAGCGCCGAAGAATTGATGCTTTTGAACTGTGGTGTTGGAGAAGACTTGAGAGTCCCTTGGACTGCAAGGAGATCCAACCAGTCCATTTTGAAGGAGATCAGCCCTGGGATTTCTTTGGAAGGAATGATGCTAAAGCTGAAACTCCAGTACTTTGGCCACCTCATGTGAAGAGTTGACTCATTGGAAAAGACTCTGATGCTGGGAGGGATTGGGGGCAGGAGGAGAAGGGGATGACAGAGGATGAGATGGCTGGATGGCATCACTGACTCGATGGACATGAGTCTGAGTGAACTCTGGGAGTTGGTGATGGACAGGGAGGCCTGGCGTGCTGCGATTCATGGGGTGGCAAAGAGTCGAATACGACTGAGCAACTGAACTGACTGAAAACACTTTTCAGGGCTTCCCTGGTGGCTCAGTGGTGAAGAATCTGCCTGCCAAGGCAGAAGACCCAGGTATGATCCCTCCTCCAGGAAGATCCCACGTGCTACTGAGCAACAAACCCTGCGCTCTGGGGCCCAGGGGCTGCGACCACTGAGGCCCAAGCACCCAGAGCCTGCGCTCCGCAAGAGAGGCCACCGCGATGAGAAGCCCACACACCACAACAAAGAGCGGCCCCCGCTCAGCAGTGGATACTCAGCACAGGCAAAGAGAAATAAATACATAAAAATAAAGCTTTAAAAACAAATAAAACACTTTGTAGTCAGAGAAGCATAAGGACGTGAAGAGTAGGTCACACTAGGGACCACGATCTCTGCAAATGGGAATCAAGAAATCAGCGCTCAATCCCCGATGCAATACAATTTAGGGAAAAGGTGTCACTGTAGCAAAAGGCAGAAAAGACATTAGCAATGAATTAGAAATCACGAAGGCATGAAACTTGATTGAGGTTACAGTTCTTCATACCTTCTGATTATAGCCAAAGGTAAGAAATGTAGCTCACCATCACTGCACATGGTGACTGCAGCCATGAAATTAGAAGACAATTGCTCCTTGAAAGAAAAGCTATGAACAAACGTAGACAGGGTGTTAAACGGCAAAGACGTCACTTTGCGGACAAAGGTCTGTATAGTCAAAGCTATGGTGTTCCCAGGAGTCACGTACGGCTGTGAGAGCTGGACAATAAAGAAGGCTGAGTGCTGAAGAATTGATGCTTTTGAACTAGAGAAGACTCTTCAGAGTCCCTTGAACTGCAAGGAGATCAACCCAGTCAATTGTAAAGGAAATCAACCCTGAATATCCATTGGAAGGACTGATGCTGAAGCTGAAGCTCCACTACTTTGGTCACCTGGTGTGAAGAGCTGACTCACTGGAAAAGACCCTGATGCTGGGAAAGATTGAGGGCAGAAGGAGAAGAGGCTGACAGAGGATGAGATGGTCAGGTAGCATCACCAACTCAATGGACAAGAATTTAAGCAAACTCCAGGAGATAGTGGAGGACAGGGAAGCCTGGCATGCACACACAGTCCATGGGGTTACAAAGAGTCCAAGACGACTGAGCGACTCAACAGCAACAACAGACTACGGCATATCCACAGTATCTAAGTTAAAGAGTCATGTTTTAGACTAACACACAAAAAAGCAAGCAACAAAAGGTCAAGGTAGAATACATGTTATCCATCATTCAACTCATCAAGAGATATTACTGAGAAAGCCTCTGTCATGGGTTCAACCCACCCTGGTGCTCTCCTGATGCAGAGAGCACAGCCAGCCTAGATCACACTCCCATCACCACCTGGAGCTCATCCAGCCTCCCACATCACATCTGCACATCAGAGAGCCAAAGCAAACAGCTCTGGTGCCGCAGTGAACAAGAATCCAGCTGCCAGTGCCGGGGACGCGGGTTCAGCCCCTGGTCCAGGAAGATTCGATACGCCAGTAGCAGCTAAACCCCTGGGCCACCACCCCTGAGCACGCACTCTGGGACCCACCGCCGCCAACGACAGGGCCCATGAGAGCACTCTAGATCCCTCTCACTGCAAAGAGGCCGCATGCACGCAACTAGAGGGCCGCCCTCGATCACAGCTGGAGAAAGCCCAGCTCTGCTTCGCGCAGAGCAACGAAGACCCAGCCCCACCAAACACTAATTAACCAATTAAAATTTTAAAAGAGATGAGGCATAAGGGAGGGAATGATTCTCCGCAGTTTGCTACTAACAGCTCTCTAGAACTACATATCTAACGCTGTGGTCAGCTGTGTCCTCTTCAGATACTTCAAGGAGAGTATGCTTTTCTGGACATAGATGTGAAAAGCCACCAGCCATTGTCTTTTTGAAGTCAAGTTTTTTCTCCCTGAATCCGCTCCTTGTAATTAAATCTGTTTTCCTCAGATGTTGACAGAGACATAAAAGCCCATCAAGCTTCAGCTGTGTCATAGTGACGCCTACAGAGAAAAACAGCAAAATGCTGAAGGCAAAATCTCATGAACCTGGTGTCACACACCAGACTTTGAATCTCAGAGCACCCACCAGAATGCTGAGAATCCTTAAGTACACTAAACACGGACAAACTTCCAATATATTCTAGAAGAGCTACACCCTGGGTGCAGTTAAAGGTTAACTCCTGGTGCTTGTCAAGTTCTTTGGTGCTTTATAAGAAACAAGAAAATAAATTTTATAATTCAAAATCGAATTTATTAGCAGTGCATCCAGGCATATGAGCCCCACCACAGTGATTGCTGAATTATAGTATCTAAAACCAGAATGGACTGAACACATTAGGTGAACACAGATGTAGCAATTCTTCGATCTAAATGAACCCCACAAAGATCACGTGGCCACTTTGCACTTGGCTCGGTCTGCATGTTGTAACTCATCCAGGACACTTCTGATGTTCTCAACACAAACTTCTCCTCTGTGGTGTTTTTTTGATGCAAGATTCCATACGTTTTCAAATTCATCCTCAGAAAGCTTGACACCAATGTTACATAATATCTCTGAAATCTAGGGGGGGAAAACATTGAAGTCAGACCAAGATTTATGGGTATTTTAGTCTGTATTTTTTAAAAGATCTTGGTAATATCTAAGACTATGGACATTTATCCCTTAAAAAGTGTGTGGATGTGGATGTGTGGATGTGTGTCTGTGTGTGTGCTTGTTGCATATAATAAGCACATACCAAAATTCCAGGCCTGTCAGTTCAGGAATCATTTTGTAAACATGAATGAATATGAGGGTGCTCAGCTGTACTAGCCAATAACAAAGCTCCTTTCAAGTCTAGTGTTTCTGATCACGTTAAAGGGAGGCAGCCAGGGACTTCTCGGGCATGCCAGTGGTCAAAACTCTGAGCTTCCAATGCAGGGGGTGTGGGTTCGATCCACAGATAAGTAAAAAATAAATTTAAAAATTTTTAAATAAAGACAGCCAAATTCAAGGAGAAAGAGTAAAACAGTTAAAGATGGCAGCCTCACTAGATTTGACTTCCATGCCCATAACCCCTTATGTGTTATCTAAACCCCTAGCATATTAGTTTCTCTTTTTAAAAAATAAGAACATTTATGAAACATCTCTAACTGGCCTGCTGTAAACTTTAACCATACTTGTGGGTATGCAAATGTCAGAGAGAGAGAGCAAGCTTGAGCAAGTGAGCAGACTGAAACCTGAGCATGTTGGAATTCCCTGGCAGTCCAGTGCTTAGGACTCAGGCCTGGGTTCCATCCCTGGTCTGGGGACTGAGATCCCACAAGGCATGGAGCATGGCCAAAAAAAGAAAAACCTGAGTATACTGAAAACCGGGAAACTTTATTAGTCATCTCTCTGCAGTGACAGACAGTAAAAGGGAGAAGGGAAGGGGAGGGACAGGGTTGATATGGTCCAGGGGAAACACAGAAGGGAGAGAGAAGAGCAAGCGGTGGGAAGGAGTATTAGAGTGAGTGAGAGGAGAAAAGATCTGGGGGATGAAACTAAAAGAGGAAAAGCATTCACTACAGAAGGGAGAGAGAAGAGCAAGCGGTGGGAAGAAATATTAGAGTGAGTGAGAGGAGAAAAGATCTGGGGGATGAAACTACAAGAGGAAAAGCATTCACTACAGAAGGGAGAGAGAAGAACAAGCGGTGGGAAGAAGTATTAGAGTGAGTGAGAGGAGAAAAGATCTGGGGGATGAAACTAAAAGAGGAAAGGCATTTACTAGAAAACACACAGGAGGGAAGCAGAGAAGGAGATGGAAAGAAAGGTCAGACGGTGAACAGGAAAGCCAAGGAAATGGCCCCGCTGCTGAACACACCTCCTGAATGGAACCCTAACAACTAAAAGGTCCCATGGACGTGATGTATCTTGTGGGAAATTAGCAGTAAAATCAACCATACTCGAGATTCAGAACAGCAGGGCTGCCAGCAGCGGCAGCTGCAGCAGAGGTGACTCAAGGCCCGGCACAGCTTCTGTTCCCACCCAGCGGCGGGGAAGGGACGTCCCTGCAGAGTGCGCCTAGGAGGGGTCTTGGGCATCCCAGACCTCCTCCCCGGCTTCCTCCCCTGCTCCTTGGGAGGCATTTCTACTCCATCTTGTGTATTGATGAGCCAACAGAAACCCATCTATTCTAAGGGCTTCCCAGGTGGCGCTAGTGGTAAAGAATCTGCCTGCCAATGCAGGAGATGCAGGAGACTCAGGTTCCATCCCCAGGTCGGGAAGATCCCCTGGAGAAGGAAATGGCAACCGGCTCCAGTATTCTTGCCTGGAGAATCCCATGGACACAGGAGTCTGGCAGGCTACAGTCCATGGGGTCACAAAGAGTCGGACACAACTGAGCTGAGCGACTGAGCATACACATCTATTCTCAGGGTGATGCTGTTCTCCAACCAGGCCTCAAGGTCCTTTTTTTTTTTAAATAAACTTTTCTTAGAGCAGTTTTAGGTTTCTAGAAAAATTGAAGAAATTACAGAGAGCTCCCATATGCCCCATCACTTGCACCCCCATTTCCCTTATTACTAATTCTTTTTTTTTAAACTTTACAATATTGTATTGGTTTTGCCAAATATCAAAATGAATCCGCCACAGGTATACATGTGTTCCCCATCCTGAACCCTCCTCCCTCCTCATACCATCCCTCTGGGTCATCCCAGTGCACCAGGCCCAAGCATCCAGTATCGTGCATCAAACCTGGACTGGCGACTCGTTTCATACATGATATTATACATGTTTCAATGTCATTCTCCCAAATCTTCCCACCCTCTCCCTCTCCCATAGAGTCCATAAGACTGTTCTATACATCAGTGTCTCTTTTGCTGTCTCGTATACACGGTTATTGTTACCATCTTTCTAAATTCCATACATATGCGTTAGTATACTGTACTGGTGTTTTTCTTTCTGGCTTACTTCACTCTGTATAATAGGCTCCGGTTTCATCCACCTCATTAGAACTGATTCAAATGTATTCTTTTTAATGGCTGAGTAATACTCCATTGTGTATACATACTAATTCTTTTTAAAAGCTTGTTTATTTGCAGCCGTGCTGGGTCTTCGTTGCTGTGCAAGGGCTTTCTCTGCTTGTGGTGTGCTGGCTTCTCAGTGAGGGGATCTCTCTTGTGATGGAGCTTGGGCTGCAGGGCACGTGGGGTTCGGTAGCTGTGACACGTGAGTCCGGTAGGTGCAGCCCCAGGCTCCAGAGCACAGGCTCAGTAACTGTGGCTTTCAGGCTCGGGAGCTCAGTGGTCGTGGCTCTCAGGCTTAGCTGTTCACTGCATGTGGGATCTTCCTGAACTAGGAATTGAACCTGTGTCCCCTGCGTTGGCAGGATTCTTAACCACTGGAACACCAGGGAAGCCCCTATTAGTATCTTTTTCTTTCTTTTTTTGGCTATGCACATGGCATGTGGGATTTTATTTCCCAGACAGAGATCAAACCCCTGGTGCATTCAAAGTACAGAGTCTTAATCCCAGGCCCACAAGAAACACTGCGTTAAGTGTAGTGTATTTGTTACAAGTGATGAGCCAGTATTGATACAGTGTATTTAACTGAAGCCCACAGTTCACGCTAAGGTGTTCACTCTCTGTTGCGTAACCTATGGATATTGACAGATGTATAATGACGTCTATCCACCATTAGGTGGCGGTAGAGTAAAGAACTCGCCAGCCAATGCAGGAGACAAAAGAGGCGAGAGTTCGATCCCTGGATCCTGAAGATCCCCTGGAGAAGGGAATGGCAATCCACTCCACTATCTTGCTTGGAGAATCCCATGGACAGAGGAGTCCAGCGAACAACAGTGCATAGGGTCGCAGAGTCGGACACGGCTGAAGCGATTTAGCACACACCATTATGGTATCTCTTTACGACCCCATGGACTGTAGCCCACCAGGCTCCTCCGTCCATAGAATTCTCCAGGCAAGAAAGAGTACTGGAGTGGGTTGCCATTTCCTTCTCCAGGGGATCTTCCTGACCCAGGGACCAAATCCGGGTCTCCTGCATTACAGGCGGATTCTTTACCATCTGAGCTACTAGGGGAGCCCCATTATGGTATCATACTGCCTTAAAGATCCTCTGTGCTACAGACATTTATCCCCCATCTTCCCTCCAAGCCTCTGGCACACTGGTCTTCTTACTTCTCCATGGCTTTGCCTTTTCTAGAATATCATTTGGTTGGAATACTACTTGTGCAAGCCTCTGGGTTCTTACTTTCTACCTAGAATCATGAGATAAACAATGACTTACTGGTTAAAAGAATTTTTTTTTTTTTTTTAGTTAAAAGAATTTTAAGCATCAGGAAACAAGCAGGAGATTCTCATTTGTTTTGTCAGCCCTGACAGCCTATTTCATTGGCCCTTTAGAGTGACTGAGGGAAGAGAAAATACAGTCTGTGCGTGTCTCCTCTCCACCATCTCTGTGCTGGATCGAGGGTCCCTTCTTTGGAACCACCCAGTAAGCATCATCCTGTCTTTCTGCCCAACCCCTTTCAGTGGGGATGAATCGCTGCAATGAATATTACTAAGTCTGCGAGTTTGTAAGTGAGGGACCCTTCATCTGAAGTCCTGGAAAGCATCGTAGGTCTGTTCACATCATTCCCAGCTCTGGATCTGAGAGTTCAAAGAAGGCGTTGCTCCCTAGATCACAACTCGCCTTCCACAATGGCAGATCCAGACGGGCTGCTCTGACCCAGACCTGCTATTACTTCTCAGCCCTCAGAACCCCAGTGGCTATTCTGGCCTAGCTGGTTGCACCTGCTTGAAACCCAACGTAGGAAGAAAATCACCTGGGGTGTGACGATCACGTTTTCCAAGTGAAAAAAACGAGACACATGTTGGGCGGACACACGAGAACAGGGCAGAACATTTTAAATCAGGGCTTGTTGCAATCACCTGAGATAACAGCTCACAGAGAAGGCAGAGGGGCCCTCCTCACACGTACTCTGTGGTTTTTGGAGACCCACGACCACAGGGTGACTCACACAAGGAAGGGACTGAGCATCTTTGCTTTTTAAAAAGAGTTATCTTTGGCTGTGCCGGGTCTTCGCTGCTGCATGTGGGCTTTTGCCAGGTGCAGTGGGCAGGTCTCCTCTCCAGTCGCGGTGTGGGGGCTTTTCTCGTCATAGAGCGTGGGCTGCAGAGCGCGGGCCAGCAGCTGCGGTGTGCGGGCTTAGATGCCTCCTGGCATGTGGAATCTCCCCACCAGTGATGGAACCCACGTCCCCTGCATTGGCAGGCGGATTCTTAACCACTGGACCACCAGGGAACTCCTGGGCCTCTTTGCTTTTACTCAACAAAGAAGAATGTTGAATGTTAGGAAAACATTTTTCTTTTTAGACATAGGTCATGGTAAATATATAACATGAGTGAAATGCCTCTTATCAGAGTAAGTTCTACTTGAAGAATTGTACCAAATATCACAACCAAATCGCACATGATCCTCAGGAATCCTAATCTGAGGGGCTCCTGATGACTTTTATAATACAAGAGCTCAAACAAATAAACCTTTCCATCTTTGTGTGCCAATGTAAAGTTGGCCTTTCTTTCAACCCTTTTGAAATCCCATGCGGTACCTCTTGTTTGGATCTGGTCTTGAAGAAGTCCCTTTCAAAGACCCCTTTCTGGGCAAAGATGGTAGGATGCAGCAGTGAGTAGGCATTTCCCTCCTCACCGTAACTGGTCCTGTCGCTGACTCGGCGAATTAGGGGGGCAGGAATATCCGACCGAATGGTTGGAACGCCGTATGTGGGGTAACCTAGGACATCAATCGAGGGGAAAAACAGACATTCTAAATATAGCAGCTGCCACTGAGCACTGGAAATGTGGCCAGTCCAAACTGAGATGTGCTGTGAGTGTAAAACACACAATTTCAAAGATTTAGGCAGTACCCAAAGAAAGAATGTGGAACATTTAATGAGCCATCTTATACTGATTCCTTGTTGAGATGGCAATGCTTTGGAGATACACACTGTGTACTATATGTACATACAATAGTACAATATGTACTATTTAAAAGAACACTTTTGGCTGCTCCATGCGGCTCTCAGGATCTTAGTTCCCTAACCAGGTATTGAATCTGGGCCACAGCTGAGACAGCACTGAGTCCTAGCCACTGGGCTGCCAGGGAATTCCCAATATACTATTAAAGTTCATTGCACTTGTTTCTTTTTCTTAATGTGGCTACTAAAAAATTTTAAATACTTGACGATGATTGTATTTCTGTTGGACAGGACTATTCCACAGAGAACAGTGAGATCTCATCACAACAGAATGTAAAGTGTGTCTATGAAATCCGGTAAAGAAAAACGTGTAAATCCTTAATCATGGCCTTACTCCAAAAAAGGGATCTTAACCGACATAAAAGAGCCTTTCTAAATAACCAGCATTCATCATGATTGGTACTGAGATTCCGGGGTCTATGAGTTGAATTGTATCCTCCCCAGACTCTAATGTTAAAGTCCTAACCCTAGTACCTCAAGAGGTGACCTTATTTGGAAATAGGGTCACTGCGAGAATAATTACAATGTGGTCATACTGGAGAAGGATGGACCCTTGGTCCAATATGCCTGGAGTTCTTATAAAAAGGGGACGCGGGGGCAGAGACACTCACACGGGAGAAAACCACATGAAGGTGAAGGCAGAGATTGGGGTGACGCAGCAGAAAGCGAGCAGCACCAAAGACTGCCAACACACACCCAGAAGCCAGGACGGGCCTGGAGAAAAGGCCCCTCACAGCCTCAGAAGGAAGCCAGCCTGACAACACCCTGATCTCACACATCTGGCCATCGTGGAATCACGAATTTCTGTTTTTCTTTTTTTTAAATTTTATTTAAATTGATTTTTATTGCAATACAGTGGCTTTACAACACTGTGTCAGTTTCTACTGCAACAGCAAAGCGGATCTGAGTGGTGACCTAAACAGGAAGGAAATCCAAAAAAGAGACGATCAATCTCTGCTGTTTAACCATTCAGTTTGTGGTATTTGTTGCGACAGCCCTAGCACATTAACAGATGGAGAATGAAAACGAAGGAACTGTTCTCTAACAGCTCCTCAAATTCTGAGGGGAAATCTGTTTTTAGCTAAGAATCACTTGATTTAAGTCTCCCACCACTTGGGACTCCCCTGGTGGTCCAGTGGTTAAGACTCCAGGCTCTCAATGTGGGGGCATCAGTGTGACCCCTGGTCAGGAAAATAAAACCCCACATGCTTCATGGTGCAGCCAAAAAAAGTCTCCTACCACTTGCTGAATTCTGAATTCTGACAGTATCTAACATTCGGGGTTCTGAGCTATAATGGTTTCAATTTCATTATCACAGAGACAATCATTTCACTTGGGGCACCATGAACATTAGCTCAATTCAGCCTCTATCTAGTAAGCCCCTCTGAGGGCTTAAAACACAGAGTTGAATGAAAGGTCCTAGGCTTTGAGAAAGAGCCTAATGGAGGCTGGGGACAGCCAAGGACAGCCCCTTCTGCGTTTGCTGCTCCTTTTAAAACTCAGCATATAAGGTAACAAACTTACACGTGGAAGGAACAGCGCCTACGACCGCACTGATCTCGGAAGAAGTCGTCTTGTAGTGATTAGAAACTTTATCGTTTGGCCTCAGAAGTGTCCGAAGAGTCTTTTCTGAGCTCCCTGGTTCTTTTAAGACAATATCTTCAGGCTTTAACAGGAGAGCTGGTTCAGATTCTTCTACATTAGCCTCAGCAGGGTTTGCACAATCCACTTTTCTACCTTCAAACAAAGGAAAACGGGAGAAAAGTACAGGACAAAGTTACAACCCAGGGCTCGCCCTGTAGCAAGGTGAGTTTTCGCAGTTAGTCTCTTCTTGCTGGTGAAAAGGGAGGCTGAGCTGGTGCAGACACTTCACTGACACCAGAACTCGCTCTGGAAGCACAAGTTCATACACCAGGAGATGTGAACAACGTCTAATATTTCTATTCACCACCCTGCTCATTTCACTCTAGAATAAAGTTTTAAGTCTGAAACACCAAAAGAAAACAGAAAACATTTTTTCTTTCCTTTTTTTAAAATTAGAGCTCATTTTCATATTTGACTCGAACACAGGATTACCAGAGCTGTTCCTAGGACTATGCCCTGGGAAAGGTAAGAGAAGACGTATTTGGAGTGGGTCGCGGCGGGGGGACGCCACGCACTGCGAATTTGGAGAAGTGAGGAGAACTCGCTGTGCGCGCCCAGTTCTACAAATAGCCCCCTCCAAGTCAGCGTACAAAAGAAAACCCTGAGGTGCGGCTCTCATGCTAAGACTCGGCCTCTCCCGCAGCCGCGCTCCGCGGAGGCAGCTGCGCGGCGGCGGACTCAGTCCTGACTCAGCGTCTCCCGGACCGGAAGTGCGCCGCCTGCGCCAGGGGGCGCGCGGTCGCCCGCGCGGGAGGAGCCGAGGGGCGGGGCGGGAGGAGCCGAGGGGCGGGGCGGGAGGGGCCGAGGGGCGGGGCGGGAGGGGCCGAGGGGCGGGGCGGGAGGAGCCAAGGGGCGGGGCGGGAGGAGCCGAGGGGCGGGGCGCGAGGGCGGGCGGCGCCGGGCGGCCGCTCGGGACCGGAAGACACCTGAGGCCCGTCCCTCCCTCAGCTCCTGCGGCCGTGGCCCCGAAAGCGTCAGGCCCCGGGTTCCAGATCCTCTAATCCCCTTCTCGCACCGCTCCTCCTAAAGGCAGAAATCCGGAACAAGTATGACAAGTTTTTAGAAAACTTCCAGAAAGCCAGCTCCTTGAAGAACTCAACCCCTTTTCTCTAGCCGACAACACTGGGACAGACCATTCCTGAGCCCCTGCTGACTGACCCTTCAGCCACTATCTTAGAAGAAAAGGAAAGAGGAAAAACCCCAAAACCTCCACTGAAATGGGCTGCTGAAGTCAGGACCCCAAAACCAGAAACAGTTTGAGGAACCATCTGGTTTGAAAACAGGCTTCTGCTTTCCCCACTACTTCATGAGTTGTGCCAAGAAAGAATACTGTCACCCTCTGCTTATTTCTGAGAGGACTAGGGGCGAGCTGTTTTTTATAAGAAGCTTCATTAGGTAGAAAAGATCTTCCTGCTCTCCATCTAGTGGATAGAGTAGAAAAACCGTCCCAGAAACTGGTAAGGGCACCCATCCTCAATAAAGCCCAAAATGTGGCATTGGCTTTGCAGAAATAAAAGTGAAAACTTTTTAGAGGGAGAGATATTCCAAGAGCAGATAAAAATGCAAACAACCTTTTGAAAGGTAATCATCTCTAATAATCCAGACTTGAAAATTAAAGCAAATGAGGTGTCATTATATAACAACTAAATTACCAGAATGTTTGAAATAACACTCAATGGTAGCTAGATTAGAGTAAAACCTTCTCACAGTCTTGACTGATAAAATTGCAAATGGGTAGGATCATTGAAAAAGGCAAAATGAAAAGTTACTTCTGGGACAAAAATGACATTCATAAGAAATGAGATAGAAACAGAAAGCCTTCTGAAAGATGGTAATTGTTATATGGTCACTCATATTACTCTTGAAATATTTGGAAATAACCTAAGTTTTAGACAGTGAGGAAATGGTTTAGTAATTTACAATACATCAGTGTGAAGGAACTGAAAATGAAGTTTACAGAAATCGTGAAAGTATCTCTTCGTTCCATAGAAATTGGAGACCTAAGTGTTTTTTAAGCCAAATAAAAATGGTACATTCACTATGATTTTAGCTATTTTAAAATATTTCCATACACGCATGCACAAATTAATTCCTACATATGTATATATCTATATGTGGTTAGTGATGCAGGAAGATATGTAAACATGAAAATGTTTGAATAAAAGTCAAGATTAGGGTTGTCCTTTTCTTACAAAATGTAAAAGATCAAATTCTATTTTACAATTGACTTTTCCAGGGAAGGGAAGCTAATTTCTCTAAGAATATGGTTTTCAAACATCTTTCTTAGGAACCCTCTTTCATATTTTGGGTTTCTGTGTAAATTGCTTTGCTCATAATTGTTTTCTTTTGAGTAAGTAATACATAGTTCCAAACTCAAGAGATAACAAAACATAGACTGTCCCTTAGCAACCTATCCCTACCTCACCTCCCCAGATATAATAAATGTTATCAGATTCTTTCCTGTCCTTCCACTTATATTCTATGCATGAAAAAGAAATATGTATATATGTGCATATTTTTAAATACATAATATTAAAGTTGACAAGAGTTGAACTCCCAGGACAAAGAAAACATGTAAGTACATATAAGAATTTAGCAAACCTTCAAAAATTAAATACCTTTAATGAGGACCCTCTCTTCATACTCTTTAAGGGGGGTTTTATCTTTCCAGGTCAGAAAATTCGCAAATTCGAGGTAGTTAATCAGCCCGTCTTTATCCACATCACAGTATTCAAATAGCTGGTCCAGGAGCTTCTCGTCTAAGTGCAAGCAGGCCTGGTCACACGCTTCCTGAAGCTCAGCTCTGTCTATCACCCCATCTCCCTTCTGTTAGACAAAAGCAAGAAAAGGTGACGTGGGCATTGTCTTCAAGAGCGGAAGTGGGCAATGTCTGTTATTTCCCTTGAGAAAAAGAAAGTCTATCACATAAATTCCAAGAATCTGTCTTATTTTTCACATAGTAGTTGCTAGTCGCTCAGTCGTGTCCAACTCTTTGCGACCCCATGGACTGTAGCCTCTCAGGCTCCTCCGTCCATGGGATTTTCCAGGCAAGAGTGCTGGAGTGGATTGCCATTTCCTTCTCCAGGGGATCTTCCCGACCCAGGAATCCAACACGGGTCTCCCACATTGCAGGCAGACGCTTTACCGTCTGAGCCACCAGGGAAGCCCCCTATTTTTTTTTTCCCCCACATAAGAAGAGTCAGTCTAAAAAAAAATAATTAAAAAAAAAAAAAGAAGAGTCAGTCTTTAAGCGAGATTGGTCCTCATTGTGTCCATCTGATATGTACCCAGTAATTTCAACCCTTTTGTTCATTTTAGGATCTTTGTCTTTAAATCATGCTGCCTACACTCTGGTGGAATAGGCCCAAGCATGATCCACGCTTGACATTTCATTTGACCAGCACTGTATACTTCCCACAACGTCCTACAACTTTCCATGCTTCCAAAGCTTTGAAAATCTCTGGTTCCAGCTGGGCAGCCCATGGTCCTCCACGCCACTGCCTGATAAAGAGGAGAAAGTGGCAAGTGGATGCAGGCCAAGCACAGGGAGGTGGGTTCAAAGACAGCTGCCTCTGGGGAACTCCCTGGCGGCACAGTGAGCAGTTAAGACTCCACACTTCTTCCATTGAAGGGAACATGGGTTCAATTCCTGGTCAAGGATCTAAGATCCCGCCGCACTCTAGCTATTAACACTCCCCTGGGCAAGAGGGGCAGTTTCCACCAGTTTCAGACAACAGTTAAAGACAGAAGCACTTAAGGTGAGCTGCAAAGCAGGAAAGGGAAATTTAGAAAGGCTGTAGGCAGAACTCGGAGAAGGCACTGGCACCCCACTCCAATACTCTTGCCTGGAAAATCCCATGGACAGAGGAGCCTGGTAGGCTGCAGTCCATGGGGTCGCGAAGAGTCGGACACGACAGCGACTTCGCTTTCACTTTTCACTTTCATGAATTGGAGAAGGAAATGGCAGCCCACTCCAGTGTTCTTGCCTGGAGAATCCCAGGGACGGTGGAGCCTGGTGGGCTGCCATCTATGGGGTCGCACAGAGTTGGACACAACTGAAGTGACTTAGTAGTAGTAGGCAAAACTGGCTACACTTCGAGGGGTGAGGACCTGAAGCATGGGATGCTTGTTAAGGAGGAATGGCCAGAGCGGGGTGTCTTACCACTCAGCCCTGCTGCAGCCTGTCAAGCCCACCTTAAATACACCTGCCCGCTGACTGTGAAAGGTCCAAGCCTCCCTGCCAGCTGCCACAAGGGAGCTTTGCCCTCTGGAGAGACTTCCCTGAGATAGATAAACTCCCAAGAGAAACCATGAGTGACTCACTGACTAGCATTCGGCTCCTAGGCCCAGAGTTGGAGTCACAATGCTCACGAAGGCAATCCCTTGGAAAATGAGAAACTGACCCAGTGAATTCCAGATGAATTCTAGATAAATTCCTGCAGCCAGACCCACAGGCCTGGATAACGATCCTAACCCTCCTGTTGAAACAGAATTAGGATGTAAAATATATTATCTTGGCAGGGAACTGCAATGTCCTGGATAAAGCAGACTGCTTTATGAAATTCTCTGCTGCATGCCCAAGTCAACAAAAAATGCAGACCCCACAGTCCTAACAAAAGCAATGGGGGGACAAGGGGGATGGCTGTTGAATCAAGGGTCCCCCAAACTAAAATAGATGGTGGCGATAATGAAAATAAATGCTTCTTACCAAGGACAGAGCCACTTCTGCCTCTGCATCCTTTATTTCTCCCTCCCCCACACTCAAAACCCAGCTGTTCTAAGGAGGACGTTGACTTGGTGTAAGCCAAAATCTGCTCACATGGACAAAGTCCTACACGTGGACATCACCAGATGGTCAACACCGAAATCAGAGCGATTATATCCTTTGCAGCCAAAGATGGAGAAGCTCTATACAGTCAGCAAAAACACGGAGGACGTTGAGCCAAAGGTGTGAGGTGTGAGCCAAAGTCCCCTCGTCCCCAGGGGGACTACGGGCCAGAGGTATCTGTGCAACTTCAGGGGGCAGGGACTCAAACTGCTATGGCTTCATAGGCTGTGGGTGCCAAAGCTCTCATCTCGCTCAGTCTGTAACAAGCAGAGGTGTCAGGAATCCGCTGGTGGGGGTTAGGCAGGGTTTTTTCAAAATGGAGAAGGAAGGTTCAAGGTGCATCATTTCTGTGGCTTCCACTGCTGGATGCATAATTGTGTTGCTGCTCTCCATACCCGTCTGGGGCATGTTCTGGCCCTTCTGACCAGAAGCCACAGGGAGACAAGCTAGGACCTTTGGGGCCTCACAGCTCTCAAGACCCTTTGAACTGCAAGTCTCTATGAATAAGGGTTTCATGAACCTGAAACCCAGGGTCCTCACTGGTCTGCTGTGGCTTTCAACCTCAGTGAGAGCTATGAAGGAGCAAAACAAGCAGTCACTCTCCTCGGTGGGCGGACTGCTGCTGCTGCTGAGTCGCCTCAGTCGTGTCCGACTCTGTGCGACCCCAGAGACAGCAGCCCACCAGGCTCCCCCGTCCCTGGGATTCTCCAGGCAAGAACACTGGAGTGGGTTGCCATTTCCTTCTCCAATGTGTGAAAGTGAAGTCATTCAGTCATGTCTGACTCTTAGCGACCCCATGGACTGCAGCCTATCAGGCTCCTCCTGTTCATGGGATTTTTCCAGCCAAGAGTACTGGAGTGAGTAGCCATTTCCTTCTCCATCGGATGGTGGAACTCAAGTTTATTTTCATGGTTCCAGCCAGCACTCCCCTTGAACCTGTATATTTTTGCTGACTCTTGAATTGTTGCCAGTGTTTTGGTTGCCACATGGAAAACTACAGATTGGAAGATTAAAGACACGTCTTTTCGAGTCAGAGATCTATAGATCAACAGAGGAGTGGATAAAGAATCTATGGCACATATATTCAATGGGATATTGCTCAGCAACAAAAAAGAACAAAATAATGCCATGTCTGTAGCAGCATGGATGGGCCTAGAGACTGTCATACTGAGTGAAGTGAATCAGACACAGAAAGACAAATATCATATGATACCACTTATATGTGGTATCTAAACAAAAGGAGGAGCTACAAATGAACTTATTTACAAAACAGAAGTAGAGTCAGGAATGTAGAAAACCAACTTTTGGTTCCCAGGTGATGGAGGCAAAGAGATTAACTGGGGACTGAGAATGACATACACACTCTGTGTGTGCCAAGTCACTCCTGTCATGTCTGACTCTTTGTGACCCTGTGGACTGTAGCCCGCCAGGCTCCACTGTCCAGGCAAGGGTTGCCATGCCCTCCTCCAAGGGTCTTCCCGACCCAGGGATTGAACTTGCATTTACTACTGCATATAACATAGATAATAAAGACCTACTACATAGCACAGGGAACTCTACTCAGTCCTCTGTAATGGCCTATGTGGAAAGGAATCTAAAAACGAGTGGATACGTGACTGTGTATAATTGATTCACTTTGCTGTACAGCTGACACTGCTGCTGCTGCTAAGCTGCTAAGTCGCCTCAGTCGTGTCCGACTCTGTGTGACCCCATAGATGGCAGCCCACTAGGCTCCTCTGTCCCTGGGATTCTCCAGGCAAGAACACTGGAGTGGGGTGCCATTTCCTTCTCCAACCTGAACACGTTAACACCTGAAACTAACACATTATAAATCAACTCTACCCCAATAGAAATTTTTAAAAAAGAAAACCATGGAAACAAATCACAGCTGCTGAGTGAACCATCCAATTAATTCATACAGCTGCCCGTGATGAGGGTCCATCCTCCTGTAAGGATGGCTGGGATCAAGCTTCAGATGGAGCCTGAACCACCCAGGGGGCCACCGTCACTGCCGGGATCCGTCCTTGCACCAGACATGGCAGTACAGTTACCATCAGACTGGGCGCCAAGTAAAGCCACCGGCCTGAGCAGAGGCTGCCACCACATGCCAAACTCGCGACTCCGGCCGCCAGCGGACCCGTTTGTCTCGCGGTGAGAGACGCGCCGCGCACGAGGCACTGCCCCCGCTCCGGCCACACTGACCACGTGAACCTGTGTCCCCTCCCAGAGCTGCCGGCGGCGCCTGTCGCTGCTGACACGTCTTCAAGTTATGGAGTCGCTATTTCAGGCCAGTGAGCCAGCTGCAGTCACAGGAGCGCGGCCCATGGAGTGCATCTGAGTCATGCGCTCTGCCTTCCGGCCCATTTTCAGCCTGGCGGTGGCACGGCTTACAGCACAGAGGCTCCTCAGCGATGAGCCGTCAGTCCAGACACTCAGGGAGCCCTCCCTGCCCCCAGGCACCCACGGCTGAGCCTTGGGACTGCCTTCTCAAAGCCATCTCCCTTCCTCCCCAGCTCCTGGCTCACACATCTGAGTAGACCTATGTTGTCACTGACGGAACTGTTCCCTAAAAGGAATCTTCCCATCTCAGCTACTTCCTGGATAATAATTAGAATAAAAGGAGTTGGAATTACACATACAAATTTTGAAAATCTAAGACTCTGCTGTGACATTCTTGGACATGATGAGTCTTTGTGTTTCTTTTTTTTTCCCTTCTGGATTTTACATTCCCTGAGTAAAAAGCCTGCACATTATCTGGAATAACATTTGATGTACTATGAGTGTTCAGCAAATAACAGAATTAATCCTCTAAGCCAAGAAGATTCATTTAAGAAATCACAGTTTATTTGTTCTGTTTTGTTTTGCTTCTCAATTAAATTAAATCTGGGCACTGAACAATATAAGATTCAAACAATCAAAAACCATCCTACAGCTGCACCAGGAAGACCCCCATCGTATTACCCTTGCAGAAAAAAGCTCCTCAAGGACCCTGAGCTCTGTGCCGTGCATGTTAACAGTTAACTATTTAAAAGGTGTATCAGCATTGAAGAATTCTCAGTAATTTTCTCCCTGCTTAATTTAATTTTATCATAAGGAATGTGCCTGGTGGTTCACTAAAATAATCAACAGCTATTAAGATGATCGTCTTGCCTATAATTACATGTAAAATGAAGAATTTTCAGAAAGGAGAGCACTGCGCATCCTGCAAGTCCCCTTATTCACGTCACTAGCGTGTGGATTCTCCAGTGTCATCATCTAGATACTTGGAGTTCAATACAGTTAAAAATAGACTTGTTCAGAAATGAAACAGTGCCATTTGCAAAGATGTGGATGGACGTAGAGATGTCATACAGAGTGAAGTAAGTCAGAAAGAGAAGAACAAATACTGTATAATATCGCTTTTATGTGGAATCTAGAAAAATAGTGCAGATGAACTTATTTGCAAAGCAGACATATAGACACAACACCGAGGACAAACGTATCGATACCAAGAGGGGAAGGGGGGATGATTGGGAGACTAAGATTGACACATTTACACTATTGGTACCATGGATAAAATAGATAACTAATGAGAAGCTACTGTGCAGCACAGGGAACTCTACTCAGTGCTTTGTGGTGACCTAAATGGGAAGGAAATCCAAAAAAGAAGGGATATATATATATATAATATATATATTAGATTAGATTAATAGCTGATTTACTTTGCTATACAGCAGAAACAAACACAACATTGGAAAACAACTATACTTCAATAAAAATTTTTAAAACATATATGTTTCCACCTGTGCATTTAATTCTAAAGAATACTTTTTAAATTACCTGTAGATAGTGATCAGACTTTATTAAAAATCAGAGAAACAGTTGAATACTTTCTTTAAACACAACTTTGTGAGAAATGTTGTTGATGACTGGCATTTGTCCCAACATAATTAGTATAAACTTAAATGAGATATTTAACCCACGTTTTATTCATCAGTACACCACAGACACACAGACCCCCTAATCTAAAATAAAATGAACGGGCTTAAAATGAATTAGCCAATGAGTGATCAAGATTTTTTTATAAAATAAAAAGTGTGAAGTGTCACTTTCCTAAAACTGTACTCAACATCAGAAGGGAGATAAGAATATCATCTTTTCCCTTTGAGATAAACTAAAATCATTCTGTTCTTTCTTTTCTTCTGTCAAGATGATGAAGTGTTACATCATCACAGCTTTCTTTATGAGCTTTTATTTGTCTGTTTTAGACTCATTCTAAAATGGTTTTGAAGCTGCCTAGAAAAATAAGTACAAAGAGAGCCCAAAAAAAAAAAAAGTGAAGAAATCAGGGCAAAGAGAAAAATAAATTTGGAATGAAATAAGATGAAACCTGAAGCCAGAAGAGCGCACAGAATGTATGCTGTCAGATCACGTTCACAAACTAGACGTGTTTCTCTGGGTTGGCTCTACGCTTGCTGGTGGCCAAGACAAAAAGTTATGTACAATCAGTACAAAATTCATGCTGCACAAGAGGTAAGAACGAACCAGATACTTACACAAAGCATGGTTATTTGCTCTAGAAAGACTGGGTTTCCTTATAAGAAGGATGTATGTGACGAAAATAACAGCCGCATGGGCATACGAATACAAAGTCTGCCACGTTTCACATTAGTGTAGTAGGACTCCTAAGTGCAAGCCAAAGGCGGTGCAGCTTGGTAAATGCTGCGATGGCCTAAAATGATGTCGGGTAATTACACAGCCCCACATCGATCTGATTTGTTCAAAGCATAAAATTTTTAGAGTAGCTTGAAAATGGAATGACCTTGCTCTCTCAAACACTGAAACCACACCTGATCCCCGTGGGGAGACGTGTTCTAAGCTTGACTGAGACCAGACTGGTGGTACCATGTGTGCAAGTTCAGAGTGAGGCAGAGACTGTCCATCCCCCACGTTCCCAGCACACTCCAGTTTAATGATCTTTAAGAGTGGTTCTCAAACCTGAACACACAGCAGAATCACTGAGGAGTTTGTTAGAACACAATTGCTAGACCCCAATCCCAAGTTCCTGATTCAGTATGTGTGAGGTGGGCCTTAGAAAGTGCATTTCTAGTATCTCCCCAAGTAACAATGCTGGTGGTTAAAGAACCTTATTTTGACAACACAGATCAATTCCAGGAGTCAGCAAACTTTTTCTGACAAGGGCCAAAAAGTCTATTCAGTCTCTGATGCACTACTCTGCATGTGTAGCTCAAATCAGCCACAGACAATACTTAAAACACATGGGCACACGCATGTACTCTGGCAATCCCACTCCTGGGCATATACCAGAGGCAACTCTAATTCAAAAAGATGCATGTACCCCAGTGTTCACCGCAGCACTGTCTACAGCAGCCAGGACGTGGGAACCACCTAAGCGTCCATCAACAGAGGAGTGGATGAAGGTGCGGCGTGCGCGTACAGTGCAATGCCACTGAGCCACGGAAAAAGAATGAAACAGTGCCATCTGCAGCAACATGGATGGGCCTAGAGATGATTATACCAACTAAAGTAAGTCAGGCAGAAAAAGAGAAGTACAGTATGATGCCGCTTATATGTGGAATCTAAAACACGACACAGATGAGCTTATCCACCAAAGAGAAACAGACTCACAGACAAAGAGAACAAACTTATGGCTACCAAAGGGGAGAGGAGGCGGGGGAGGGATAAATCAGGGGCTGGGGATTAACAAGCTACTATATAGAAAGTAGATAAACAACAGGGACTTACTGTACAGCACAGGGAACTATGTCCTGTACGTGTGTGTGTGTGTGGGTGTGGGTGTGTGTGAGTTACTCAGTCATGTCCAACTCTTTGCAATCTCATGGACTATAGTCCGCCAGTCTCCTCTGTCCATAGAGTTCTCCCGGCGAGAATAATGAAGTGGGTAGCCATTCCTTTCTCCAGGGGATCTTCCTGACCTAGGGATTGAACCTGGGTCTCCTACATTGCAGGCAGATTCTTTACCATCTGAGCCACCAGGGGAGCCAAGATCAAATCCAGCCCACCACCACCTATTTTAGTAAACAGTTTTACACGCCCGTGTAAATAGTTGATTCACGACATTGTATTAGTTTCTGGTGTACGGCAAATGTGATCCTGATCTACACCAGCCTGCTGGACCTGTAAGCCCATGCATAGACCAAAACTCTCCCCTTCACTACTGGCCTTGTCATAGTGCCTGAAGGCTGCCAGCAGAGTGTCAAAGTTCTGGTAGTTAACTTTCTTCAAGTGGTGCCGCACTGCTGCTACGAGGCCTCGCTGCCTGTCCTTGCCTCGCAGATACTCCCCCGGAAGCCTTCTGTGGATGAGATCACCAACTCCTATTGAAGAGGGAAAGAAAAGTCTTTTATCTGAATGTAAAGCCTGTCACTATTATTCACATCCTAAAAGAGAGAGAGACCTAGCAACTCCTGTGAATGAAAAGACCTAACGCCAAGACTATCAAGCAGCATGACAGAAAACCCTTTTGTATTAAAAAAAGTGTACACAGTAATTGATGAAAATGAATACTTCTGCTATATGCCACTTCTCCATTCAATAAAAAAAATCTGAATAAATGAATTTTATGAGAGAATCATGAGCCCACTCAGCTATCAAGTCCTCTCTTAAGACAGCAAAGCTCTTGCCTGTCTAAAGAGACAGGCAGACAAATGTAGACATTTGTCTACAAGGCCGAGATCTGAAAGCTGGGGCTGATTCCATGTGCCGGTCACTCTGTGTGCCTTCGGGCCACTGGACCCCTGGGAAGCCTTGTGAAAGCTGGGCACGAGTTCCCTGCTCCTCCTTAGTGTGAGTTTCCATTCCGCCTTCACTCTGCTCATCAAGTCTCCACTTCTCAGTCCTGCTTCTCTGTGACCAGCACGGGAGACCTGCCTCCGTCCACAGTCCGTTAACCGAGTCCTGACCCACAACCGCCAGTAACAACCCCTCCAATCCACCAGCTGCAACCCCCAGAGCCCAGCCTTGCTTTCACTTTTCTTTCATGACTTAAAGGAACTTTGTTGAATTATGACACAAAGTATATTTACACTGCCTCTAAACCCCATTCCTTGGCATTTTTATGGTGACAGACATCAGACAAGAGGCGACCATGTTGCTTCAGATATGATGGTTTGGTGGATGTCACCAGAAGAAACCTCTCCCTCTGTTCTTTTCCCCCATGGCCTATACCCCACCCTTCCTGCTTTTACTGGCAACTGGCTGTGATATCCTGGGTAGGTTAATTTAAATTGCAACACTGATGGATGCAACCAGAGATTATCATACTAAGTGATGTAAGTCAGAAGGAGAAAGACAAACCCCGTCTGATACCATTTGTATGAGGAACCTAAAATATGACACAAACTAACCTACCCATGAAACAGAAATAGAATCACAGACACAGAGAACAGATGGGCTGTGCCCAGGGCGAGGTGGGGAGGGACGGGTTGGGATCGGCAGGTGCAAACTATTATACATAGGGTGGATGCACAACAAGGCCCAACTATACAGCACAGGGAAGTCTGGTCAGAACCCTGTGACAGACCACAACGGAGAATTTTAAATATATACATATATATGTGTGTATATACACATAATTGTATCACTGTGCTTATACAGCAGAAATATTTTAAATCAACTATACTTCAATGTTTAAAAACTGAAAAAATTGCAAATTTGCCTGCACTTCAAAGCAACTAATATTTACACCTACTTTGTGCAAGGCTTTATATTATTAGGGTCTCTCGAGGGTCTCTTTTAATAGGTGTTAGTAGCACCTCTAAGTTTATTATAAAGTCAGGAGTTAATCCTGCATATTCTGATAAAAGCCTTCTTTCTAAGGGTAGACCCTTACTCGTATGCGTGAAATGCCTGCCACCAGTGCTGGTTCCAGAAACAGGGCAAGTGCTCAGACGAAGATAATCTGAAATGGAGTCAGCGTCCATCAGACCATCCTAAAGTGGGCAAAACCCGAGTAAGGCTCTTGGAGAGGCAATCGAAGTGGTTGGGTGAGGGGTGATTTCTGACAAATAAGCATGGCTGTTCTTCCCCTCCACATTTCTTCCCCTGATGTCAATCCCCTGGGGGCTGTTCTGTATAAGGAAGCCCTGCTCCCCGGCTTTTCCACAAGACGGCCCTTGGTTGAGTTGGTTTTGTTTTTTGTTTTTATCTTGAGAGGCCTTCCATCTACATTAACATCCAAAAATAACTATTGAATGGTCAGCCTGTGGGTGAGACACAGGCTGACACTCTCTTCCAGCCCGGCCCTGGGAGAATACTTATGAAGCTCATGGCAAATCACTGAAGACTACTCAAGACCCATCGCTGAAGAGCTGAAATCCGGAGTACAAGCTCTGGCCCTCGGAGAGACTAACGCCTTCACCACCACACCAAGGACGTGAGAGAAGCCAGGCCAGCTCCGCGGCGGCCCCCTGCCCACGACCAGCTCCCGTGATGCACCCTGCCCCACCAGCTCCCATGATGCACCCTGCCCTCGACCAGCTCCCGTGATGCACCCTGCCCTCGACCAGCTCCCATGATGCACCCTGCCCTCGACCAGCTCCCGTGATGCACCCTGCCCCACCAGCTCCCGTGATGCCCCGCTGCCCGCCTGCCCTGGGTGTCCCCTCAGTCACTCCTGCCCCGGTGCATTCTGGGAGCTGCACGCAGCCCGGGCCCTCTTCCCAGAGGCACATTAACAGAACCAACAACCCCAGGCCCGGGGATGAGGCATTCTTTGTGTCGTTGCCTTTATTTCCCCAAGCAAGAGGAAGGGAGTAATCCAGATCCAGTAGAAAAACCTACGTGTCCTCAGAAGCAGGCAGACCCTGAAACTTTCCGCAGAACAGACACCGTGAATTAACCCTAACAGCAGTCACAAGGGACAGTTAGGGTTAGTCTGTGTACATCCGTGAGCTCCGTGAAAAGTCCAGAGAGGACTGAGTCCTCTTTCCCAGTTACAGCGTATGCTGCCAAGGCTGCTGCTGACACATACATACTTTATAAACTATTAATGGCGGTGTTCTTCATTTTCATTTTATAACACTATCTTGTCACTCAATTTATCACGTAGCTCAACTGCATTAAAATCACCCATAGAGTTTATTAGATATGCCGGTTCCTGGGATCCATGCCCAGATAATTCTGATTCGATAGGCTCTCATGTACACTAAATTTTAGGAACTTCCCAGGTGGCCCTAGTGGTAAAGAACCCACGTGCCAATGCAGAAGACAGAAGAGACACAGGTTCAATCCCTGGAGGAGGGCATTAGAAACTTTGTCTGTGTTTCACTCTCAGATGTGTTGGATTCATTGATTCATGCTATAAATACCTGGAAAACAATGCACTGTGCACAAGACCCCAGGCACCAAACAGACAGCAAGCTGGGGCACCCCCAGCATGAAACTGCCCTCCAGTAAGCAGCTGACCATGATTATCTACTTATTTTTCAGACTAACTGATGGATTTCCTAAATCACTCCTTACCAGAGCCTCTAAGATGGGCAGACATCCATTAAACACATAACAGTTGATCTAAACAAAGTATGATCTCCTACTGTGGTGACTCACCATGCTTAGAACATCATGTTGCATTAGAAAATAAGTATTTATTTTACTTGTTAGTGAGCAGACTTTAGCTAACACCCTTTCAGTGCGTGTTCTAAGTCGTTTCAGTCATGTCTGATTTTTTGCAACCCTATGAGCTGTATAGCCCCCCAGGCTCCTCTGTCCATGGGATTCTCCAGGCAAGAATACTGGGGTGGATTGCCATGCCCTCCTCCAGGGATCAAACCCATGTCTCTTCTGTCTCCTGCATTGGCACATGGGTTCTTTACCAGCCACCTGGGAGGTTCCTAAAATTTAGTGTACTTGCTGCTGCTGCGGCTGCTAAGTCGCTTCAGTCGTGTCCGACTCTGTGCGACCCCATAGACGGCAGCCCATCAGGCTCCACCGTCCCTGGGATTTTCCAGGCAAGAACACTGGAGCGGGTTGCCATTTCCTTCTCCAATGCATGAAAGTGGAAAGTGAAAGTGAACTCGCTCAGTCGTGTTCGACTCTTAATGACCCCATGGACTGCAGCCTACCAGGCTCCTCCATCCATGGGATTTTCCAGGCAAAAGTACTGGAGTGGGGTGCCATTGCCTTCTCCGTAGTGTGTACTTGAGAGCCTACTGAATCAGAATTATCTGGGCATGGGTCCCAGGAATCCATATTTAATAAACTCTATAACTCTATGGGTGATTTTAATGCAGGTAGACTGCAGACTATATTTTGAAAACCACTAATATACAGCTCAATCCTAATAAGCTTTCAAATAGTTTTGCCTGGGGAAGGCTGCTACTGAGATCACTTAGCACCACTAAAGACAAGACCCTGGTAAGTTTCTTCCACTACTTCACAGACTGTTTCGTTGATCGCCTGGTGGGAAGAGTGGTTCTTCAGTGTGTGGTTGTACAGTGCTTTCTGGAACCTGAATGCCCCTACAGTTCATCTGGGAATGTTGTGAAAATGCCATTTCTGATCCAGGAGGTCTGAGGGTAGAACCCGGGAGTCTGCATCTCTAAGAGCCTTACGGGGACACCAACACTGCCTGTCTGCAACCACATTTTGAGTGCAAGGATCCGGTACAATATTTGAATTCATTAAAAAGTTGCCTCAGTTCACTTTTGATTGTTTAATATAGGCTTTATTTATATTCTAAATAAAATTCTAAGCCTTAACTACACTTAAGGAATTCATTACCAGGACTTTAAACTGTACCTGTTTCAAATATAATAGGACAATGTTGCTTCTTTCTTGTGCTACAAATTGTTCTCATTAATGTTAATATAATATTTTAAGCCTTTAAAATTGGAAGCTTTGAGAGAAGGAGATGGTGAACTTCACTGCATAATTTGGGCAGCGGGGTGGAGGGGGGCAGGATTTTGTCTGTTTGCTTTTTAAAAAAAAACTGTATATTTACCATAGTCCTCAGGACGGAGACAAGCCCCAAATGTGTAGTCTGGGGGAACATTCATTGTTTCCGCAATGCTATCAAAGAAAAAAGTTTCTTTAGTGAAAATTCCCACCACATGGCATCCCTGGAATTTAAAATATGTTTTCCATACGTTTTTAATCACCTATATTTTCTCCTATAACCAAACTATAAAGATCAAACAGAAGTTCTCCAACAGATCTTTTCTCTAATCTCCAACTCACATTAGCAACGGCTGAATGCTTTCACCGGCTTTCAGTGAAAAGGCCCAGATGGAAAAAGAAAAAACAGAACATGGTCCCAAAGTAGAATTATGGAAGCATGCATGTATACAAACATACTCTCTCTCTAGAGAGAGACAGAGGAGAGGAAAATGTAACACAGTAAGTTAAATTTCTGAGATCCTAGAAATAAAGCTTTATATAAAATTCTTCCTCTTTCTTTTCCAAACGCCCTCTCCCTTTTGGAGACTCAGTACTTTTATGGAACCCCAAGCTCTTAGGAGGCTAACAGGGTTCCCTGATTAACACAAAAGGATGATTCTTATTCAACTGATAGACTCTAATAGAACACAAAGCAAAATTTATGACAGGAGTACTTTGTAAATTTGATCCAAAAACATCATCAGTTTTAAGTTACTCATGAACTTACGGATCTAAAACTCTTCCAAGTCTATGTTGAAACTTTTCTTTGAAATCATCAACTCTCTTGGATACAATCTTAGCTCCTCTTTTCCTATAAAATTAGAAAATTGTCAGGTGTGTGTATTACCCAAAGTATTATTGGCTACCAAATATACATATAGTGAAGAATACCATAGTTTTATTTGGGTCAGTTCAACTCATTTCAGTCGCACAGTCGTCTCTGACTCTTTGCAACCCCATGGACTGCATCATGCCAGGCTTCCCTGTCCATCACCAACTCCCGGAGCTTGCTCAAACTCATTTCCATGGAGTCGGTGATGCCATCCACCCATCTCATCCTCTGTCAACCCCTGCTCCTCTCGCCTTCAATCTTTCCCAGCATCAGGGTCTTTTCCAATGAGTCAGTTCTTCACATCATGTGGCCAAAGTATTGGAGTTTCAGCTTCAACATCGGTCCTTCCAGTGAATATTCAGGACTGATTTCCCTTAGCATGGACTGGTTGGATTTCCTTGCAGTCCAAGGGACTCTCAAGAGTCTTCTCCAACACCACAGTTCAAAAGCATCAATTTTTCAACACTCAGCTTTCTTTGTGGTCCAACTTTCACATCCATACATGACCTCTGGAAAAACCATAGCCTTGACTACACGGACCTTTGTTGGCAAAGTAATGTCTCTGCTTTTTAATATGCTATCTAGGTTGGTCAAGCTTTTCTTCCAAGGAGCATGTGTCTTTTAATTTCATGGCTGCAGTCACTATCTGCAGTGATTTTGGAGCTCCCAAAATTAAAGTCTCCCACTGTTTCCCCATCTATCTGCCATGAAGTGATGGGACCGGATGCCATGATCTTAGTTTTCTGAATGTTGAGTCTTAAGCCAACTTTTTCACTCTCCTCTTTCACTTTCATCAAGAGGTTCTTTAGTTCTTCATTTTCTGCCATAAGGGTGGTGTCACCTGCATATCTGAGGTTACTGATATTTCTCCCAGCAATCTTGATCCCAGCTTGTGCTTCATCCAGCCTGGCTTCATCCATACTCTGGAGAGTGAAACTGGTCGTTTTAGAAGGAGAGCGAGTCGGAGGTGGTGCGCGGCTCGGTCTCCTGGCGCGGCACTTTCAGCCCAGCGTGGCCCTCCCCAGCGGCGCTAATCCAGCCCAGAGCCCTGCTTCCCTGGTGCCCGCCGACCCCGCACCTGCCCGCTCAGACCAGTGCTCCTCTGCGGGCTCCTCCCTGGCCAGCCAGAGACGCGGAACCCGGGCTGAGTCCAACCTGAGCAGCAAACTCCAGCTCGCCAGAAACAAGGAGCAGAAAGGTGTGGCGGAGTAGAAGGACGTGCAGTCATCTCCTGCAAGAACTCCAAAATTACAACTCACTGCTGAAAAACCGTTGACAGGAGAATGTTGGATCCCAGCAAAAAAAGATACCGCACATCCAAGAGCACATGAGAAGCCCCAGCAAGACAGTAGGAGGGGTGAAATCACGTTTCGAATCAAACCCCATACCCAACAGAGACACTTGGAGGACTCAACAAACCTTGTGCACACCAGCACCCAGAGACGGAGCCAAAGCTGTGTTTGAGATCTCTTCAGGAAAATTAGAGGTAGCAAGGGAACATTTCAAGCAAAGATGGGCTCAATAAAGGACAGAAATGGTATGGACCTAACAGAAGAAGAAGATATTAAGAAGAGGTGGCAAGAATACACAGAGAAACTATACAAAAAAGATCCTCATGACTCAGATAATCACGATGGTGCGATCACTCACCTAGAGCCAGACATCCTGGAACGAGAAGACAAGTGGGCCTTAGGAAGCATCACTATGAACAAAGCTAGAGGAGGTGATGAAATTCCAGCTGAGCTATTTCAAATCCTAAAAGATGATGCTGTGAAAGTGCTGCACTCAATATGTCAGCAAATTTGGAAAACTCAGCAGTGGCCACAGGACTGGAAAAGGTCAGTTTTCATTCCAATCCCTAAGAAAGGCAATGCCAAAGAATGCTCAAGCTACTGCACAATTGCACTCATCTCAAATGCTAGCAAACTAATGCTCAAAATTCTCCCAGCCAGGCTTCAACAGTGCATGAACCGTGAACTTCCAGATGTTCAAGCTGGATTTAGAAAAGGCAGAGGAACAGAGATCAATTTGCCAACATCAGTTGGATCATCAAAAAAGCACGAGAGTTCCAGAAAAATATTTGCTTCTGCTTAACTGACTATGCAAACGCCTTTGACTGTATGGATCACAACAAACTATGGAAAATTCTTAAAGAGATGGGAATACCAGACCACCTCACCTGCCTCCTGGGAAATATGTATGCTGGTCAAAAAGCAACAGTTAGAACTTGATATGGAACAACAGACTGGTTCCAAATTGGGAAAGGAGTATTGTGTATTGTTAAGGCTCTCTATATTGTCACCCTGCTTATTTAACTCACATGCAGAGTACATTATGCAAAATGCCATGATCATTTGGATCATCAAAAACTAAATCCAATTTCAAAAGAAAGTATATGCTAAAAAGAAAGCTTTATGTGTTCAACCTTTTATCATGTATATTCCTTTATAAAGATAAGTAACGGAATACAAAATTTTGATTTAAAAGTAACACAAATTTTTCAGTAAACAAAACCAAAGTGTTAATATCATTCATATAACTCCTAAGATTTATAACAGAAAAGTAAGCATTAAAGAAATAAATAACCAAAGGATATAAGCAACTTACAACTAGTAAGCAAATATATGGAGAACTTATACTCTACAGTAACAAAAGAAATAAAAAGAACAACAAAATATCATGTTTAACATAGTACATATTTAAATACATATCTATATATAGAGAGAGAAAGAAAGAATATCTAACATTGGCAAATAGTATGGCAAAACACTTGCAGATTGCTAGAGCAAGTGATGATAATTCTTTTAGAAATATTTTGGCAGTATGACTCAAAAAGCATAAAAATATTCACCCTCTTATCCACATCTGAAAACCAATCATAAGGAGATAATCCACAAAATTAAAAGTCTGAAAAAATTATATTTATAAAAATGCTTGTAGTCTCACTGACTATAAGGGGAAAAAAAGAAAAGAATTTGCGTGTTCAGTCCTGGAAGGTGATTAATCACGTCACATTAACAAGAACACACTCTGTGTGCATTCTAAATGTTGTTTAGTAAGAATACACAGCCATATAAAATTATTTTATGTTAAGGGCCAAAACAGGATATAAAATGGAATTGCACTCTGATTAAAGTTATGCAAAAACAAAACAAAAGGTATGCAAAAATCAACACAGGAAGCCACAGTAGAAAGAAATAAATGAAAAAGATAATAAAGGTTGAATTAAGGTGACAGGATTATGAGTGATTTGATTTTATTTTGCTAATTTTCTGTAATATAATTTCACTACTTCCACCATTGTGATTAAATGAGTAAGAATTTCTTTTGAGAACTGTAAAATTACACCACCACTATTTAATAGCATTAAAATTAATAAACCTCTATTGTTTTGCTAAGACTAAAAACAATGAACTTAAAATTCTTAAACTCCTTTTGCTTTTAAAACTATATCCTGTGCTGGAGAAATACAGGGCTGAATAAACTTCTGCAGAAGAACGACACTGTGGAGAAACAAAAGATGAAAGATAACATAATTCATCTCTTATTTCTTTATTTACTTCCCATTAGTTCAAAAGAGAGAAAAAGAACAATGGGGGAAAGTCAGAATAAATCAAAGGCCGTTTGAAGGCCATATTTTGAGCGTATAAAGTGGACAATCTGAACCAGCTCCAAGGGCTTGATTAGGAGCATGCCAGATGGCAAAAAGGAGGATTCTAAGCCACGCAGCCCTCGCGTCTCAGCCTAACACTGCCTAAAACATGTTGCTGGGAGAATCAGGAACTATTTGTGAGCAGCCGTGCATGTCAGAGAATCAACAGCTGTAATCACGACACACCTCACTGCATTCCCTCACCAGTCAAGTCTGTGTGCCAGTCACAGTCACACACACACACACACACACACACACACACGAGTCTATCATTTCTAGATTTTAACTGATTCTTCTGACCAGAGGTCATAAGCAGAATATAGATACAGGTAATTTTATGAAGGAAATATATCCCTTAAAAAGTATATATCCCCAGTAACTCTTAAGAGTTAAGAGTAAGGCAAATGTACGCTGAATAGTGCACAGCACATTAAGACGTGAGCAAAACAGACTCACAGACACAGAAGACAAGCTTAACAGTGGCCAAAGGGGAATGGGGGTATAAATGAGGAACTGGGGATTGACATATACATACTACGTACTATATTTAAAATAGGTAGCCAGTATAAATAACAGGTAATATAGTTCCCGATGCTATACTGTAGGCCCTGTGTAGCACAGGGAGCTATACCCCATATCTTCTAATAACTTTCAATGGAAAAGAGTCTGAAAGAATGTATATTTTATATGTGCACATATTTATGTGTCACTGAGTCCCTTTGTTGAGTACCTGAGACTAAGATAACACTGTGAACCAACCATGCTTCAGCTGGGCTCCCCGGGGGCTCAGACGGTAAAGACTCTGCCAGCAGTGCCGGAGACCCCGGCTTGATCCCTGGGTCAGTAAGATCCCCTGGAGAAGGTCTGGCACCCCACTCCAGTACTCTTGCCTGGAGAATCCCATGGACTGAGGAGCCTGGCGGGCTACAAGTCCATGAAGTCGCAAAGAGTCGGACATGACTCAGCGATTTCACTTTCTTTCTTTCTATACTTCAATTAAAAATAAATGACACGAAAAAGAAGAAGGTAGAAACAAAAAAATGAGCTGTAAATGAATATGCTTAACTCCAAGCACAAGCTGGAATCAAGATTACCGGGAGAAATATCAATAACCTCAGATATGCAGATGACACCACCCTTATGGCAGAAGGCGAAGAAGAACTAAAGAGCCTCTTGATGAAAGTGAAAGAGGAGAGTGAAAAAACTGCCTTAAAATTCAACATTAAAAAAACTAAGATGATGACATCTGGTCCCATCACTTCATGGCAAATAGATGGGGAAACAATGGAAACAGTGAGAGACTTTATTTTCTTGGGCTATAAAATCACTGCAGATGGTGATTGCAGCCATGAAATTAAAAGACGCTTACTCCTTGCAAGAAAAGCTATGCCCAACCTAGACAGCATATTAAAAAGTAGAGACATTACTTTATAGACAAAGGTCCATATAGCCAAAGTTATCATTTTTCCAGTAGTCATGTATGGATATGAGAGTTGGACCATAAAGAAAGCTGAGCGCCAAAAAATTGATGCTTTTGAACTGTGGTGTTGGAGAAGACTCTTGTGGTGTTGGAGAAGTCCCTGGGACTGCACGGAGATCCAACCAGTCCATCCTAAAGGAAATCAGTCCTGAATATTCACTGGAAGGACTGATGCTGAAGCTGGAACTCCAATACTTTGCCCACCTGATGCGAAGAACTGACTCACTGAAAAGACCCTGATGCTGGGAAAGACTGAGGGCAGGAAGAGAAGGGGACAACAGAGGATGAGATGGTTGGATGGCATCACTGACTCAATGGACATGAGTTTGAGTAAACTCCGGGAGTTGGTGATGGACAGGGAGGCCTGGCATGCTGCAGTCCATGGGGTCGCAAAGAGTCAGACACGACTGAGGGACTGAACTAAAATGACTGAACTGATCTAGTCAAGTATTTAAATAATTTTTTCATGTTTCCCTTTATGTATGTTTTAACCACTTTAATAGTAATAAATTAATGAATGTTTGTTTTAGGAGCTCTTCTATATCCTAAAAAAAAAAAAAAAAAAAAAACACTGTCTCCTATGGTTTTTATAAAATATGGAAGCGCTTCCCTGGTGGTTCAGATGATATAAAAGGCCTGCCATGCAGGAGACCAGGGTTCGATCTGTGGCTCGGGAAGATCCTCTGGAGAAGGGAAAGGCTACCCAGGAAAGAGTTTCTTCTTTTTGTGCTTACCATTATTGCTTTGAATAATTCAAATAACAGAAACTCATATATTAAGTAATAAGGGAGTGGAAGAATGGGAATCCCAGTTTCAGGCCTGCAATCACAGAGTCAGCACCTACAGCCTCGGTGCAGTGGTAAGGGCAGCCTCTGGAGAGACACTGCTGGTTTCAGCCCTACCCCTGGCACCTCCCTGCGTGACCTCGGGCACAGGATTTAACTTCTCTGTACGTCAGTTTCTTCATCTATAAAATGGAAAGGCTAAAAATTATAGTACACCTACCTCCTGGAGTTGCTGGTAGGATCAAATTAATCATATATAAAGTACTTAGCACTTTGCCTCTATAACTGGGAGCTGCCATCACAGCTATCAGACAAGCAAGTGAGCGAGGCAGATTGGGTGTCTGGGGGAAGGCAAAGTGTATGCCCTCCGGGGCCTGCGGAACTTTGGAGGAGGGCAGTGTATTCTTTAAAGAGGGCAGAGAGGCTCGCAAACTCGGTACAAATGAACTTACTCACCAAACAGAAGTGGAGTCACAGATGGAGCTTGCGTGCTAGGTCGCTCCAGTCGTGTCTGACTCTCTGTGACCCCATGGACAGTAGCTCGCAGCCTCCTGTTTCAGTGGGATTCTCCAGGCACAAATATTGGAGTGGGTTGCCATGCCCTCCTCCAGGGGATCTTCCCCATCCAGGGATTGAACCCACATTTCTTATGTCTCCTGCATTTGTAGGCAGGTTCTATACCCACTCCAGCACTCTGGTCTGGAGAATTCCATGGACTGTATAGTCCACGGAGTCGGAAAGAGTCTGACACCACTGAGCGACTTTCATTTTCACTTTCTTCACCACTAGCGCCACCTGGGAAGCAGATGGAGGAAACAAACTGAACGTCACCAGGGGGAAAGTGGGGACTGACACACACACACCACCGCCTATAAACTGGGGACCGAGAAGGACCTGCCGTGCAGCACAGGGAGCTCTACTCAGCCCTCTCCAACGACCTATTAGGAAAGGATCTTAAACAAACAAGAATCTACGTGTGGGGGTATGTGTAAGGGACTCACTCTGCTGTACACCTGAAACTAACACAAGACTGTAAGTCGACAATACGCCACTAAAAATTAGTCAAAAAATTATAAACGCAAAAAAATGTTTTTTAAACAGAGGGCAGAGGGCAAAACAAATCCCCTCCCACCACTGAATGTATAGGAATGCAGGTCCAGTATATTCATTTCCTGGGGTTGCGAGAACAAATGACCACAAGCTTGTGGCTTAAAACAGTAGACACGTATGCTCTCACAGACCGAGAGGCCAGAAGTCTGAGATCGAGGTGACAGCGAGGCCACAGGCCCCCGAAGGCTCTGGGCAGAACCTATTCATCGCTTCCTGCAACACCTGGAGGCCACCAGCATTTTTTGACCTTCCTTGGCTTGACTCCACATCATTCCCGTCTCTTCCATCTTCACATCAGGTCCTCCTCCATATGTCTTCTCTTCTTCTGTCTTAAATTTCCCTCAGTTCAGTTCAGTCGCTCAGTCGTCTCTGACTCTTTGCAACCCTGTGAATCACAGCACACCAGGCCTCCCCGATTATCACCAACTCCTGGAGTCCAACCAAACTCATCTCCATCGAGTCGGTGATGCCATCCAGCCATCTCATCCTCTGTTGTCCCCTTCTCCTCCTGCCCCCAATCCCTCCCAGCATCAGAGTCTTTTCCAATGAGTCAACTCTTTGCATGAGGTGGCCAAAGTATTGGAGTTTCAGCTTTAGCATCAATCCTTCCAGTGAACACCAAGGACCGATCTCCCTTAGGATGGATCGCCTTTTGGATCTCCTTGCAGTTCAAGGGACTCTCAAGAGTCTTCTCCAACACCACAGTTCAAAAGCATCGATTCTTCGGCACTCAGCCTTCTTTACAGTCCAACTCTCATATCCATACATGACCACAGGAAAAACCATAGCCTTCACTAGACAGACGTTGGCAAAGTAATGTCTCTGCTTTTCAATGTGCTATCCAGGTTGGTCATAACTTTCCTTCCAAGGAGTGTCTTTTAATTTCATGGCTGCAGTCACCATCTGCAGTGATTTGGGAGTCCCAGAAAATAAAGTCTGACACTGTTTCCACTGTTTCCCCATCTATTTCCCATGAAGTGATGGGACCAGATGCCATGATCTTCGTTTTCTGAATGTCGAGCTTTAAGCCCACTTTTTCACTCTCCTCTTTCACTTTCATCAAGAGGCTCTTTAGTTCCTCTTCACTTGCTGCCATAAGGGTGGTGTCATCTGCATATCTGAGGTTTTTGATATTTCTCCTGGCAATCTTGATTCCAGCTTGTGTTTCTTCCAGCCCAGCATTTCCCATGATGTACTCTGCATATAAGTTAAATGAGCAGGGTGACAATATACAGCCTTGACGTACCTCTTTTCCTATTTGGAACCAGTCTGTTGGTCCGTCTCCAGTTCTAACTGTTGCTTCCTGACCTGCATACAGGTTTCTCAAGAGGCAGGTCAGGTGGTCTGGTATTCCCATCTCTTTCAGAATTTTCCACAGTTTATTGTGATCCACACAGTCAAAGGCTTTGGCATAGTCAATAAAGCAGAAATAGATGTTTTTCTGGAACTCTCTTGCTTTTTCCATGATCCAGCGGATGTTGGCAATTTGATGTCTGGTTCCTCTGCCTTTTCTAAAACCAGCTTGAACATCTGGAAGTTCATGGTTCACATATTGCTGAAGCCTGGCTAGGAAAATTTTGAGCATTACTTTACTAGCGTGTGAGATGACTGCAATTGTGCAGTAGTTTGAGCATTCTTTGGCATTGCCTTGCTTTGGGATTGGAATGAAAACTGACATTTTCCAGTCCTGTGGCCACTGCTGAATTTTCCAAAATTGCTGGCATATTGAGTGCAGCACTTTCACAGCATCATCTTTCAGGATTTGGAATAGCTCAACTGGAACTACATCACCTCCACTAGCTTTGTTCGTAGTGATGCTTTCTAAGGCCCACTTGTCTTTGCATTCCAGGATGTCTGGCTCTAGGTGAGTGATCACACCATCGTGATTATCTTGGTCATAAAGATCTTTTTAGTACAATTCTTCTGTGTATTCTTGCCACCTCTTCTTAATATCTTCTGCTTCTGTTAGGTCCATACTATTTCTGTCCTTTAACAAGCCCATCTTTGCATGAAATGTTCCCTTGGCATCTCTAATTTTCTTGAAGCGATCTCTAGTCTTTCCCATTCTGTTATTTTCCTCTATTTATTTGCACTGATCGCCGAGGAAGGCTTTCTTATCTCTCCTTGCTATTCTTTGGAACTCTGCATTCAGATGCTTATATCTTTCCTTTTCTCCTTTGCTTTTCACTTCTCTTCTTTTCACAGCTATTTGTAAGGCCTCCCCAGACAGCCATTTTGCTTTTTTGCATTTCTTTTCCATGGGGATGGTCTTGATCCCTGTCTCCTGTACAAGGTCAGGAACCTCCATCCATAGTTCATCAGGCACTCTATCTATCAGATCCAGGCCCTTAAATCTATTTCTCACTTCCACTGTATAATCATAAGGGATTTGATTTAGGCCATACCTGAATGGTCTAGTGGTTTTCCCTACTTTCTTCAATTTAAGTCTGAATTTGGCAATAAGGAGTTCATGATCTGAGCCACAGTCAGCTCCCTGTCTTGTTTTTGTTGACTGTATAGAGCTTCTCCATCTTTGGCTGCAACGAATATTATCAATCTGATTTTGGTATTGACCATATGGTGATGTCCATGTGTAGAGTCTTCTCTTGTGTTGTTGGAAGAGGGTGTTTGCTATGACCAGTGCATTCTCTTGGCAAAACTCCATTAGCCTTTGCCCTGCTTTATTCCATACTCCAAGGCCAAATTTGCCTGTTACTCCAGGTGTTTCTTGACTTCCTACTTTTGCATTCCAGTCCCCTATAATGAAAAGGACATCTTTTTTGGGTATTAGTTCTAAAAGGTCTTGTAGGTCTTCATAGAACCGTTCAACTTCAGCTTCTTCAGCATTACTGGTTGGGGCATAGGTTTGGATTACCGTGATATTGAATGGTTTGCCTTGGAAACAAGCAGAAATCATTCTGTCACTTTTGAGATTGCATCCAAGTACTGCATTTTGGACTCTATTGTTGACCATGATGGCTACTCCATTTCTTCTAAGGGATTCTTGCCCACAGTAGTAGATATAATTGTCATCTGAGTTAAATTCACCCATTCCAGTCCACGTTAGTTTGCTGATTCCTAGAATGTCAACGTTCACTCTTGCCATCTCCTGTCTGACCACTTCCAATTTGCCTTGATTCATGGACCTGACATTCCAGGTTCCTATGCAATATTGCTCTTTACAGCATTGGACTTTGCTTCTATCACCAGTCACATCCACAACTGGGTATTGTTTTTGCTTTGGCTCCATCCCTTCATTCTTTCTGGAGTTATTTCTCCACTGATCTCCAGTAGCATATTGGGCACCTACTGACCTGGGGAGTTCATCTTTCAGTGTCCTATCTTTTTGCCTTTTCATACTGTTCATGGGGTTCTCAAGGCAAGAATACTGAAGTGGTTTACCATTCCCTTCTCCAGTGGACCACATTTCTGTCAGATCTCTCCACCATGACCCGCCCATCTTGGGTGGCCCCACACAGCATGGCTTAGTTTCATTGAGTCAGACAAGGCTGTGGTCCGTATGATCAGACTGACTAGTTTTCTGTGATTGTGGTTTCAGTGTGTCTGCCCTCCGATGCCCTCTCGCAGCACTTACCGTCTTACTTGGGTTTCTCTTACCTTGGACGTGGGGTCTCCCCCAGCCTTTCCCTTATTAGGACACTTGCTACTGGGTGTTGGCCCCACCCAGATCATCCAGGGCTTCCCAGGCGGTGCTAGTGGTTAAGAACCTGCCTGCCAGTGCAGGAGACATGGGAGACCCGGGTTCCATTCCTGGGTGGGGAAGATCCCCTGGAGGAGGGCACAGCAACCCACTCCAATATTCTTGCCTGGAGAATCCCACAGACACAGGAGCCTGGAGGGCTGCAGTACGCAAAGAGTCAGACATGACTAAAGCAACTTAGCACACATGCACAGATCATCCAACATGATCTCAAGAGCTTTCACTGAATTGCATTTACAAGGACCCTTTTCCCATAGAAGATAACCGTCACAGGTTCTTGGAATTAGAACGTGGACATCTTTGAAGGCCACTATTTAACCCACTACACCAGCATTTTCAATCCTCTGATGTTTTTCAGCATAGTAGGAAATAGAGGATTTTACTTTGTTTGTTGCCTTAGATATAAAACAGGAAACGAAAAACTAAGGAAACTTATTTTAATATCTTAGGAAAGTAGTCAAGTGTAGAATGCAAGTGTAAACAGGTCGCAGTTTGTAAGAGTTAAGGCAGACGCTCAGGTGCCCACCTAACTACTAAAGGAAGCTGAAGGATAGATGACATGTCAATTACACGCTGTCCTTGTAGAGACAGTCTACCCGAAGTCCACGATCTTTAAGGAACGTAGTAGGGTGGGTCCCACAGATAAAAAAAAAATCATGTATGTCTTCTGATCTGCTAAAAGTGAAGTTGCTGAGTCATGTCTGACTCTTTGCGACCCCATAGACTGTAGCCTATCAGGCTCCTCCGTCCATGGGATTCTCCAGGCAAAAATACTGGAGTGGGTTGCCACTTCCTTCTCCAGGAGATCTTCCCAACCCAGGGATTGAACCTGGGTCTCCTGCATTGTAGGCAGATGCTTTACTGTCTGAGCCACCAGGGAAGTCCTCTTATCTGCTGAAAAGGCATGAAGTAACTTCAGAATCACACACAAGGAATTCCCTGCCTGTCCAGTGGTTAGAACTCTGTGCTTCCACAGCAAGAGGCCTGGGCTCGATCCCTGGTGGGGGAATAAGACCCTGCAAGCCACATGGTCAAAAACAGACAAACAAAAAACCAGTATCATGGTGATCTTGGGGGAACTGGATAGTTTAGAAGACATATCACTGTGTATCTTTTTATATTATTTTTATGTTTGAACCATGTCAATGCCTTACCCCTTAAAAAAACAAATTTAATTACTTTTTAAGTCTATATGCCATTTATCTAACACTTGTTCCAAGACACAACATACTTACATTTGTAGCTCATGAAGCCAGTGTAAAGTTTTTGCCATATTTCGTCCATCATTAAAATGTGGTGTTGGGATCCCATACAAGTTAAATCTATGAAAACTTGACGGGTCATACTTCCGATTCTTTGCTTCTCCTAAGACAAAAAAAGGGAAGACTTCTGACTTAAGCAACACAGCTTTATGCAAGAGGCACATGATGTTCTCAGTAACAAAGAATATGCCAGTGGGAGAAAGAGTGAAACCCTAACAGCGCGGGAAACTGTAACAGCGCAGGAACTCCCAACAGACGACAGAGGCACTCTCCCACGAGAGCTGGGAGACGGTGGAGCGAGAGTTCCTTGAGTAGATTCTCGGAAAGTAGAAAGATGATGTAGAGAACGACATACAAATGCAGAATTCAGGCCCATCGACGTTAAAGAGATTCTGAAGATCAGGGGAAGTGCTGCGGGGCGTTTGGCCGCCGAGATCTGAGAGGTCGCTCTCTTACTGTTCCCGCCCCCACTTCCCGCAGAGGGAGCCCCAGTCTTAGCCTGGACCACCGGGGAAGCCCCGAGAGGCTGGTATTTTAGAGTTGCTCTCACTAAGATTTGCATTACAACCCTCACATTTCATTATAATCACTTAATCGCAGAGGCATTTGAAGGGTGATTGAGGGCTGAGAACCCAGCAGGGAGGTCTTTAAGATCTAATACCGTATTTTTTTCAAGTATGATGTGGTGTTAGTTCTCTATTTATAGATAAGAAAGCAAGACTGAAACCAGAGGTGAGCTAGAAGGTTACTGGTCAGAGCAGCCTGGCAGGCCACAGTCCAGGGAGCTGCAAAGAGTCAGACACGGCTGAGCATGCATGCACACAAAAGCTTATGAAATGATAAGGAAAAAGCTATTCAGTCTCACTAGTGACCCAAATGATGGAAGCAAAATAGTACGCAGTCACAATTCGTCTCTCAGTTGAGCAGAAACTAAAGATTGGCAAAGCTCGTCACTGGGGAGGAGGCCGGGATGGGAGTCTCACACCCGGCGGCGCGGCGGGCGCGAGGGCGGGCTGGGCGCGATTCAGCGGGCGGCGGGCTCTGAGAGTCAGAGCTTCAGAAACCAGGGCTGAGTCTTAAAGAAGCGAACCGTGTTCACAAAGATAGATGAACAATACATTTCTATAACACTGAAAGATATAATATTGGTAACTGACCTGAAAAGACAAGCATAAACACATACACTCCTCTCTGAACGGCAAAGAAAAACATACGTCAAGCTATCGTCTGTGACTGGGGATTTTAGGAGATTTTCTTTGTATTTTATACATTTCTATGTAGCCTGGATTTTTTTTTTTTTTAATTTTTTGGCCACTCTGCGAGGCATGTGGGATCTTAGCCCCCTGAGATGGGATCAAACCCACACCCTTTGCAGTGGAAGCTCGGAATCTTAACCATTGGACTGCCAAGGAAGTCCCTATGCAGCTTGCATTTTATAAAAGAAAATACAACTTTAGTAATAATTTAAATTAGGTATACTTAAAGAGGTCGTCATTAATTGTGTCCTTGACACATCATTTTAAGTAAAAAAATTTAAATGCATACAGCAGCTTCCCCAAAAGACTGGAGATTACTATCACATTTAACTGAAGACAATAGCTCAGTGGATGGGCTTAGAAAGATGCTTGGTATATTAGGTGTGGTGACCTCTGGTTAATGAGATTTCAGGGTTACATTTATTTTTTCTCCCTTTTTCCATGATATTTACATTCAACAATTATTTTACATTTTATAATAAAAAATGAAACACTTTCATTCTCTGTAAAAACAGATATTTAAAGGATTGGACTCTATTTCTTTTCAAGAGGCTAGTGAAACTTTTATAAAAATCAAAAAATGAAAATAATTTCAGCCATGTTATAGTCCATGAGAGCTTTTCTAAATATAAAAAACACTGGATTGAGAGTTTGGGACCCGCAGATGCAAATTATATATTATATATATTATGGATGAACAACAAGGTCCTGCTGCACAGCACTGGGAAATATACTGAATTCCCTGTAATAAGACATAGTGGGAAAGAGCCAACGTGTGTATGGCTGAAGCACTTTGCTGCGCTCCACACACTAACACATCATAACTAAACAACACCTCAATTAAATGCATAATTAAATATTTTTAAAATCTATACTCAGTTTCATCCAACTGCTAAAGGTATTTTCAGTTCAGTCTCTCAGTCATCTCCGACTCTTTGCAACCCCACAAATCACAGCACGCCAGGCCTCCCTGTCCATCACCAACGCCCAGAGTCCACCCAAACTCATCTCCATCGAGTTGGTGTTGCCATCCAGCCATCTCATCCTCTGCCTTCCCCTTCTCCTCCTGCCCCCAATCCCTCCCAGCATCAGTCTTTTCCAATGAGTCAACTCTTTGCATGAAGTGGCCAAAGTACTGGAGTTTCAGCTTTAGCATCAGTCCTTTCAATGAACACCCAGGACTGATCTCCTTCAGGACGGATCTCCTTTTGGATCTCCTTGCAGTCCAAGAGACTCTCAAGAGTCTGCTCCAACATCACAGGTCAAAAGCATCAATTTTTCGGTGCTCAGCTTTCTTCACAGTTCAACTCTCACATCCATACATGACCACTGGAAAAACCATAGCCTTGACTAGACGGACAAAGTAATGTCTAATGGCAAAATAATGTCTCTGCTTTTCAATATGCTATCCAGGTTGGTCATAACGTTCCTTCCAAGGAGTATGTGTCTTTTAATTTCATGGCTACAGTCACCATCTGCAGTGATTTTGGAGCCCAGAAAAATAAAGTCTGACTCTGTTTCCACTGTTTCCCCATCTATTTCCCATGAAGTGATGGGACCGGATGCCATGGTCTTTATTTTCTGAATGTTGAGCTTTAAGCCAACTTTTTCACTCTTCTCTTTCACTTTCATCAAGAGGCTCTTTAGTTCCTCTTCACTTGCTGCCATAAGGGTGGTGTCATCTGCATCTCTGAGGTTTTTGACATTTCTCCCAGCAATCTTGATTCCAGCTTGTGTTTCTTCCAGCCCAGCGTTTCTCATGATGTACTCTGCATATAAGTTAAATAAGCAGGGTGACAATATACAGCCTTGATGTACTCCTTTTCCTATTTGGAACCAGTCTGTTGTTCCATGTCCATTTCTAACTGTTGCTTCCTGACCTGCATACAGGTTTCTCAAGAGGCAGATCAGGTGGTCTGGTATTCCCATCTCTTTCAGAATTTTTCCCAGTTTATTGTGATCCATACAGTCAAAGGCTTTGGCATAGTCAATAAAGCAGAAATAGATGTTTTTCTGGAACTCTCTTGCTTTTTCCATGATCCAGCGGATGTTGGCAATTTGATCTCTAGTTCCTCTGCCTTTTCTAAATCCAGGTTGAACATCTGGAAGTTTACGGGTCACATATTGCTGAAGCCTGGCTTGGAGAATTTTGAGCATTACTTTACTAGCATGTGAGATGAGTGCAATTGTGCGGTAGTTTGAGCATTCTTTGGCATTGCCTTTCTTTGGGATTGGCATGAAAACCGACCTTTTCCAGTCCTGTGGCCACTGCTGAGTTTTCCAAATTTGCTGGCATATTGAGTGCAGCACTTTCACAGCATCATCTTTCAGGATTTGGAATAGCTCAACTGGAATTCCATCACCTCCACTAGCTTTGTTCGTAGTGATGCTTTCTAAGGCCCACTTGACTTCACATTCCAGGATGTCTGGCTCTAGGTGAGTGATCACACCATCGTGATTATCTCGGTCATGAAGATCTTTTTTGTACAGTTCTTCTGTGTATTCCTGCCGTCTCTTCTTAATATCTTCTGCTTTTTAGATGTCTCCTAAAAGGTTGTCTCTATATATATTCATTGATACGGTTCTTTTTAAAACAGTTAAACGGCATTGCATTAGACAGTACTATCGATGCTAAACTTTTTCCAAAAAGCAATAAAATATTTTCACAATAAATAGAGGGAAGGAAGAATAAAGGCAAAAGACGAGAGGGAGGAAAAGGAGAGAGAACCGGGGAAGTGGGGGTGCAGCGGGCGGGAGAGAGGCCTTCCGAGGCCAGGAGCCGGGGCGGGGCGGGAGGGTGGAACCCGCCCAGGGCCCGGTCCAGAGCACAGTGAATATGGAGCCAACCCGGGGCCCGGGGTCCATGTAACGACCCGCAGAGACCAAGAGAAGCCTCGCGTGGAGCAGAGGGCCTGGGAGACAGCCCCAGCTGTAGAGGAGGTTCAAGAGGAAGAGGATCCAAGGGCCGTGGGGAGAAAAGTAAGACAGAGAGGGGGGCCCCTACCGCCCGGAAGAGCGAGTCTCGCTTCTAACTGAAGTTGACTTCGGGGAGCCGGCGTGAGGACCTCCACCCATGCAAAGGTCATGAGGAACGAGGCTCGACATACGCAAAGGCGGGATCGAGCCTCAGGAGTCCCCTGGAAATCCTCGAGCATCTACCCCCATAACCAGAGCCTGCCTACTTTACTACTTTGTGCTCTCACCTACACCTCTGACTTTACGGGGGGCTGTCCCCCACCACCTCTTTCGGAGAAGGAGTTAACTTAGAGCTCCAGTTAATAATAATTCCTGGGCGTGACAGGAGTGTTTCAACCTACAAACTCCGCTGAAGGTTCTCTAGCCTGCCTGACAGGCTTGTCTGGACACATGTGATTGCTCACAGCCTCCCAACCGTGAGAGGCACGAGATGCTTTAAACCTTCTAAAAACAGGTTCTTTAGAGAAGTTAGAAAACTATTAGTATAAGTATAGTGAGCTGATTAGAAATTGTATTGGTGAAGGGTTTTTCATTTGTTGAGCCAATGTTTACTGCCAAGTCTCCACATCCCCTGCCCTTATACACATTAATGAATATATAGAAGAAATAAGTATTAACCTTTGATATTAATCACGTTAGACCTTAGGCTAAGTAAATTCTTTCCTTAACTAAAACCCACTACACCCTCACCCTATAGGAATGTAACTTTATCTGGTACCTTCGGAAGGTGGAGTCTTTTTAAGAATAATCACCCCTGGAGAAATAAGTGTCCTGGTTGACTGATCGCTGTCACAAGGAGAGGGTCATAAATTGTCAGCAGGCCCCCTGGCCAGAAGATGATGTAACACCCCTAAGACCTCTGTATACATTTGTGTGAAGCACCTGACTTTGATAAAAGTCAGGACTGCTGACCCCACGTGACTTTTGCATAACATCTCAGTGTATAAAAGTAGACCATGGAAAATAAAGAATTGGGATCAGTTTCTTGAAATACTGGTCTCCCCATGTCACTCTCTCTCTCAAACTCTGGCCGAGTCTCCATCTGGAGCGCAGAACCCACCATGCTTACTTATTATGCCTGGGCTTCTAAGATCCGACTGGGGAGGCCTCAGTGTCTCCTCTCCTTCGGGAGAACGGAAGGACGCCTGCAGCCTACGTAAGTGGTGCAAGCTTCTTGTCTTGAAGTTTTATTGGTCTCCCGCGTAAACCAAGCTACTCAGCCTCTTTTCTCCACTGAATTTTCCTACTGAGCTATCCTCATCCTATTACTCTTTATATCTCTAATTAATATCTAATTAAAGCCAGTGTACTCGCCGAAGCCGTCTCCCCTTCGAATACCCTGGATCAGCTGGGGCTGGACCTCGGCAGTTGACCAGTTGGTGAATCAGGCGCAACCCATCCACCCTCTCAGGACGTGAGAGTGTGCCCAGTTGCTCAGTCATGTTCCTCTCTTTGCAGCCCCCTGGACTGGAGCCCACCAGGCTCCTCTGTCCATGGGATTTCCCAGGCAGGAATACTGGAGTGGGCTTGCCATGCCCCTCTCCATTCTCAGGATGTGTTCAGTTCAGTTCAGTTGCTCAGTCATGTCTGACTCTTTGCGACCCCATGAATCGCAGCACTCCAGGCCTCCTGTCCATCACCAACTCCCGGAGTTCACTCAGACTCACGTCCATCGAGTCAGTGATGACATCCAGCCATCTCATCCTCTGTTGTCCCCTTCTCCTCCTGCCCCCAATCCCTCCCAGCATCAGAGTCTTTTCCAATGAGTCAACTCTTCGCATGAGGTGGCCAAAGTACTGGAGTTTCAGCTTCAGCATCATTCCCTCCAAAGAAATCCCAGGGCTGATCTCAGGACGGGTATTAGAGTCTAATTCTCAATCCTCTGTTAGATCAAAATTCTACTTAGCTCACACAGGTCAACAATTAACTTGTAACTTACAGCACTTAAACATCCAATGCCTTTTGGTTATGCTATAGAATAATTCTAGTAACGCAAGCTGAGTCGCTTCAGTCCTGTCTGACTCTTTGTGACCATGTGGACTGGGGCCCACCAGGCTCCTCCATCCATGGGATTTCCCAGCAAGAATACTGGAGTGTGTTACCATTTCCTCCTCCAGGGGATCTTTCTGACCCAGGGATCGAACCCACGTCTCTTATGTCTCCAGCATTGGCAGGCAGGTTTTCTTTACCACCGTCGGCACCTGGGAAGCCCCAGTTCTAATAATAAGCTACTTTTAGTCACAATCACTTAATGCTAACACTAGTATTACTGAGCCCTACCTATGTTCCAGACACCATGCTTGGTATTTTGCAGGCACTCACTTCATCCGCACAACATTATCATCCCTACCTATTTAAGAAATTTAAAATAGATGATGATAAGTAAAATATTCAAGGTCTGAAAGATAATCAGTGGTAAGCAATGCCTTAAACTTCATGATCTGAAAATTTCTACACTTGACCAGTAACTAATATTCCTCATATAAAGTGAAGCACTTAGAATAATCTTGATATTTGAATAAGAATGGTATTTTTTTAAGCCTAAATCCACTCACACAGGATTAGACTACATAACATTTCATCTTCACTGCTTCTTTTCGTTGTTTTAATGATATACACTTTCACACATATTAAAAGGGTATAGTGCCCAGCTATCAGGGTTTGTAAGCTTATAAGTTGGGCTTCGCAGATGTTGCTAGCGGTAAAGAACCCGCCTGCCGATGCAGGAGACAAAAGGAGATGCGGGTTCAATCCCTGGGTCAGAAGATCCCCTGGAGGAGTGCATGGCCTCTCACTCTGGTCTTCTAGTCTGGAGAATCTCCATGGACAGAGAGAGGAGCTTGGCAGGCCCCAGTCCATAGGGTCACACAGAGTCAGACAGGACTGAAGTGACTTAGCATGCATTACTAGAATTATTCTATAGCACAACCAGGCATTTCATCTTTAACCTCATCATCTCCCTATCCCTCTTCACAAGTCTGAGTGTCATATTCTCCTGTTTTACACCAGAGGAAACTTACCCACAAAATAATCGTTGTGAGATACAACATACAGATCATGGCCTGCCTGCGCTTCTTCAAATACCTCTTTATAGGGTTTCGGTGGATTCACCATATCTCTAGCGGATGTTTCTGAAGAAAGAATGAATGAAATCAGTTTTAAGCTACTTTTCATCTCTTTGTAACATTTAAACTGACTAGAGCATATGACAATCTAGGTGTGCTGAGTGCACAAGTTACAGGGGCACGCAGCCAGCAACACAGAGACTGACGGCCGAGACGGGAGCAGCCCAGGCCTTACGGTCTCAGGGACCCCCACTTGAACAGGCTCCCTCCCTAGAGTTCTGAAGAATGTTAACCACTTTGGTCGTCCTGAGCCACATGCCAAGCCCAATTAATTTCCCAGTTTTGAGAATCTCAGGATAATTTTTGTTTTAGTTTGCTCCAGACTTCCAAGATGATCTAGGCAAATTTGAATCACAAATCAGCTTCATAAGCCCTGGTGCCCTGTGGGGATGCCTTGATGCAAATTGGGGCAGCTATAGACTATAGCGCGTATCCTGAATCTGTAGCTGCGAATATCCATCTTTGAACTGGCCCAGGGTGCCAGGGAAATCACTGGCATCGGGAAGATACTCTTCTTCCTTCTGGCCCCAAACCTAGAGCTAGGAGGTCTTTGTTGAATAGCTGCTTTCCCAGGACTGGTAGTTCCTGGCTTTATATACAGCGAATTATTTTGTCTTTATTGTTTCCTGTAATGATTTTTAAATATAATTCCATTTGCAGTTTTCTCTTTGTACCTAACAACATATTGAGGTGTTTTCTTTCTTTTGGACTGTATGCCAAGAATTGGGGTCTGTAAACAAACCGTTAAGAATATTGGAAGGTGGTCCTGCTCAGAATAATCCTGTAAAGCAGTACTTCTCTTCTGATGTAGGAACCATTACACCTATTAATGCACATACACATGTTCTGGAGCATTCCTTTTACTATATACATAAGTGAGTACTTTTCATATTAAATGAACTAATCCTAGAGAGCAGTTATAAGTACCGTAATTCCATAATGTTCTGTCTGCTTAAATACAATTTTTAACCTATTTAAAAGGAAAAAAGATATTTTACCTCTTCTATTTTTTTATTGTTTCTAAAGTTGTAAATTTACTGAAATATTGAAATCAATTCCATAGAGTTATTTTGGAAACTACTGATGTATTTATTACACACAGCTTTTTTATTCATCTTTAAATGACCTCTTCTAAAATACATTTTTAATATTTCAAATATTAACAAATTTTAACTTTATATGTGATAATAAAGTACAACTGCAGATTTTGCCTTCAAAGACAAAGGCATAATTTATCTCCAGAACAGATACTACTATGTGAACGGAAAAACATCCTAATGGACCTTTTGGTAAGAAAGATAAGGTTCCTGGAGCAAAGCCTCAGCGGATGCAGAAAGACAAAGAGAGAAGCACCTCTCTCAGCAGGATGCTAAAAAGACAGAGTTTGAGGTCCCCTGTAATGATATCTGGAGGGGGAGGGTAACGGACCTAAAAAGGCAGAGAGTGAGAAGGTTTACAGGACAGTACCCAAGGGGCAAGAGGCAGGGAGGCAGAGGAGAGACGGCCGTGGAGATACATGCGCCACCCCCTCTTCAGATGAAAGAGGAGTCTGCCCTGACGCTGCCTGTTCGCTTAGTAAGCAAGTACACATCGTGGACCGGTATGAAAGAGTGTTGTACACAGCATTCACCAAACTTATCTGTTCCGTGGTCTATTGTATGAAACCGAGTTTCATAAAGAGTTGAGAGTTATACGCAGACCTAGGGAACAGACAAGGGCGAGGGGTCTGGGGGAGGGAAGCATTGGGAGTTTCGGATTAGCAGATGCGAGCTGCTACAACAGGTTGGATAAGGAACCAAGTCCTGTCGCATGTCACAGGCAGCTATATCCAAGCTCCTGGGGTAAACCACGATGGAAAAGAACACAAAAAAGAATGTATCTACATGCACAACCGAGTCAGCTTGCTGTACAGCAGGAATCAACAAAACATTTGTACATCAACTGTTCTTCAATTTAAAAAGAAAATTTTAAAAAAGAGTTGAGAGTTACAAGCATATCAGAGGCCTTGGTGGAAATAAAACCCATCAGTAGGTGCCCAGGAGGAAGGATGGCCGCCCTCACAGCTGGTCCCAGCATCGGCGTTCCTGAGTCTGTTTCCTGTATCTGCTCCATCTCTGCTCTGCGCCCTGAACCTCCTCTCCAAACCCTGAACTCACAGCCTGAACACACGGCCTTGACACACTCGAAGGCCTCTGGGTCTAAAAGTAACTTTCTTGCTATGATCCTGTCTTTCATTCTTGACATCATCTGCACCAGCACTAAATAAACCCCAACAGGATACTGAATCCCATTTTCTAAGAAAACATTTTATCCACTCCCTCCCACCCCTTATTTTCACTACCTCTGACGATTGCCGTCCCAAATGTCGTATTGAGTATGTCCAGGCCTTTAGGCAATCCTGGTGTCTGATCATGAGATTTTCCTAACGGTGCCCGTTGATTGCTAAAATATACTGACTCCTTTTTATCTTTCATTTTCTGTTGAAACGTTGTTATAGGCTGTGGGTTGATCAATACCTTTGCCTAAAGAAGTCATACAAAGCAAAGATGTAACAACCAAAAAGAAAGAAATCTGAACATTGAAACTCAACAGCCAGGGAGCAGAGAATATGAAAGTGGAAAAGCATTTCATGATCGTTGCCTTGGCTCACCTTCAAACCCACCATCACACTGGGACTGTGCAGCTTAAACGCGTCAAAACGTGACTTTTCACTGAGGCTAAAGTGTTTATGAGGGCAGCTCCTTGGTTCACAGCTCGAATATTCCAGAGGAGTGGGAATGATGAGCACAAGAGCCACGAGAGCCCCACAGGCTTCCTGCAGTTGCAAGAGCCGGCCTTCTGCCCCGGGACTGTCCGTTCAGTCCGGAGCAGATAACACGGACACCCCGGGTGCACACAGCACCCGCACCAGCGCGCTGAGGTCTCCAGCGGCACCCAGCCTCTGTCCTCGCCACGCTTTACTGAACCTTGACAGCACCTCTCTTTACCATGAAAGTGCAAGTGTTAGTGCTCAGTCGTGTCCGACTCTGGACTGGGATTCTCCAGGCCAGAACACTGGAGTGGGTAGCCTTTCCCTTCTCCAGGGGATCTTCCCAACCCAGGGATCGAACCCAGGGCTCCCATATCGTAGGCAGATTCTTTACCAGCTGAGGCACCAGGGAAGCCAAGAATATTGGAGTGGGTAGCCTCGGCCTTCTCCAGGGGATCTTCCCGACTCAGGAATTGTTCGCCAGGGGATCCTCCTGACTCAGGAATCGAACTGGGGCCTCGTGCATTGCAGGCGGATTCTTAACCGGCTGAGCTATCGGGGAAGCCCACCCCTTTTTACCGTGGGAAAATGAAGTGGGGCTCAGCTTGTATCATCCAAGGGGACAATACGCAGTCTGGAGCTTACGCCGTTGACTTTCCCGCACTCACTGTCTTGCCTACTGCTGCTTGGATTTTTCATTAAGAGCGGGAAGGAGGTTGGAAGTGATGATTTCACTAACACTTCATTTATGCATTTTTCCCCCTTGGAAGTGAATAACATACAGGGAAAAACAGAGAAGAAGTTACCGGTATCGAAATTTTCGATCTTATTCCGTGCGTCAAGGAAGGTGCGATTTGAGGATCATTTGCTCTGCCGTAAAATACTCTTTCGGCTCCAGCAGGTGGGTATCTGAAGTTGAAAAATTTTTTTGCCTCAGGTGGGGTCATTAGCTGTCAACAGTGAGAGAAGAAAATAGAATGAATCATCAAATACAGTTGATTGATATCAGCAAGACAGATCTATACCAATCAAGGAACATCTTTCATTACGTGAGTATAACAAGTACTGGGGAGCTGCAGCACCCAGTAATAAAGCATCTTGAAAGTTGTTTAATGGAAATAAACAGCATATTTTCAAAGTTATCTTTAGCTGCAGCAGCATGGATAGGCCTAGAGATTGTCACAGAGTCAGTCAGAGAGAGACAGGCATCGTGATGCGCCTTATGTCTAGGAGATGTCACACTCGGTTATCACACTGAGTGAAGTCAGTCAGAGAAAGACAGGCATCGTGATGTGCCTTATGTCTAGGAAACGTCACACTCGGTTATCACACTGAGTGAAGTCAGAGAGAGACAGGCATCGTGATGCGCCTTATGTCTAGGAGATGTCACACTCGGTTATCACACTGAGTGAAGTCAGTCAGAGAAAGACAGGCATCGTGATGCGCCTTATGTCTAGGAAACGTCACACTCGGTTATCACACTGAGTGAAGTCAGTCAGAGAGAGACAGGCATCGTGGTGTGCCTTATGTCTAGGAAATGTCACACTAGACTATCACACTGAGTGAAGTCAGTCAGAGAAAGACAGGCGTCGTGGTGTGCCTTAATCACACTCGGTTATCACACTGAGTGAAGTCAGTCAGAGAGAGACAGGCATCGTGGTGTGCCTTATGTCCAGGAAATGTCACACTCGGTTATCACACTGAGTGAAGTCAGTCAGTCAGAGAAACACAGGCATCGTGATATGCCTTATGTCTAGGAAATGTCACACTCGGTTATCACACTGAGTGAAGTCAGTCAGAGAAAGACAGGCATCGTGATATGCCTTATGTCTAGGAGATGTCACACTCGGTTATCACACTGAGTGAAGTAAGTCAGAGAAAGACAGATTTCATGATATGCCTTATGTCTAGAAAATATCACACTCGATTATCACACTGAGTGAAGTAAGTCAGACAGAGAAAGACAGGTATCGTGATACGCCTTATGTCTAGGAAATGTCACACTCGGTTATCACACTGAGTGAAGTCAGTCAGAGAAAGACAGGTATCGTGATATGCCTTATGTCCAGGAAATGTCACACTCGGTTATCACACTGAGTGAAGTAAGTCAGAGAAAGACAGGCATCGTGATGTGCCTTATGTCTAGGAAATGTCACACTCGGTTATCACACTGAGTGAAGTCAGTCAGTCAGAGAAAGACAGATTTCATGATATGCCTTATGTCTAGGAAATGTCACACTCGATTATCACACTGAGTGAAGTAAGTCAGAGAAAGACAGATATCATGATATGCCTTATGTCTAGAAAATATCACACTCGATTATCACACTGAGTGAAGTAAGTCAGAGAAAGACAGATATCATGATATGCCTTATGTCTAGGAAATGTCACACTCGATTATCACACTGAGTGAAGTAAGTCAGAGAAAGACAGATATCATGATATGCCTTATGTCTAGGAAATGTCACACTCGATTATCACACTGAGTGAAGTAAGTCAGAGAAAGACAGATTTCATGATATGCCTTATGTCTAGGAAATGTCACACTCGATTATCACACTGAGTGAAGTAAGTCAGAGAAAGACAGATATCATGATATGCCTTATGTCTAGAAAATATCACACTCGATTATCACACTGAGTGAAGTAAGTCAGAGAAAGACAGATATCATGATATGCCTTATATCTAGGAAATGTCACACTCGATTATCACACTGAGTGAAGTAAGTCAGACAGAAAAAGACAGATATCATGATATGCCTTATATCTGAAATCTAGAAAAATGATAACATGAACTTATCTACAAAGCAGAAAGAGTCACAGATGTAGAATTATGGTTACCAAAGGGGAAAGGAGGTGGAGGATAAATTAGGAGTTGGGATTAACGTATACACACTGCTATATATAAAATAGGTAACCAGTAAGAACCTACTGTACAGCACAGGGAACTCTACCTTCATGGGAAAAGAACCTAAGAAAGAGTGGATATAGGTATATATATATAAATGATTCACTTTGCTGTGTTCCTGAAACTAACAGAACATCAGAAATCATCAGAAATCAGCTATACTCCAATAAAAATAAGTCACATTTAGAAAGCAACCGGGAAGTATTTAGGTTAGGAAGAATACCATAAAAGACTATTTCCAATCTAAATAAATGGAAAACTCCAGTAGTTTTCATAGAGCTGGAAATTCTAAGCCTGGGATTTTCATTTCCTCATTCACACTCAACAGAAGGTCTTATAGTAAAAAAAAAAAAAAAAATCCAAATGGACCACATTAAAGTTATGCAACTCTCATAAGGAATGTAGAATGCTGTTTATCTTAGATTCACACAAATGCATGTTGAAAACACTCACCCTGGGGAATCTTTCCATCAAGCAGGTTGCAGCTCTGTATCCAATCGGAAGAACTTTCCCTGCCTAAGAAGAGAAGAGCAGTAATCGGTCATTGTGAAGGTGCAGGGAGGGTGTTTTGAAGAAAGCAATGTATTTCCAATTTGGCCTATGCTTCTAACACTTCAACTACTTAACACAAAAAGAAAAACAGGAAAAACAAATACCAGATCTAAAACCATCCTGAGGTAAAATACAAACATTAGGCGCTATGTATATTTTGAGTTTACCTTTTTTTTTTTTTTGCAGTTTCTGAACTCTGCAGCCTGCTAAGGGACTCCACTCTCAGAAATACCTTGCCACAGTTCACAGGTTAAGTATCAGCTGTCCTATCATCACGGGCTTCCCTGGTGGCTCAGAGCGTAAACCATATGCCTGCAATGCAGGAGACCTGGGTTCAGTCCCTGGCTCAGGAAAATCCCCTGGGGAAGGAAATGGCAACCCACTCCAGTACTCTTGCCTGGAAAGATCCCATGGACGGAGGAGCCTGGTAGGCTACAGTCCACAGGATCGCAAAGAGTCGGACACGACTGAGCGACTTCACTTTCACTTTATTATCATCAGTACAGTGGGGCTGTGACCGAATTCAAGCTAAACACAAACAATAAGCATTTCTGAGTGTGCATGCGTGTGCTTGCATTACGGGTATATTTCCGCCAACACCCTGGCTTTTGATATATAAGAACGTGTCCCCCCCCCCCGGCCAAGCTCCTTCTGTGAATGGTCCTAACCTCACTTGGCTTTGTTCACTTATTTCTAATCTGGGTCTTCTCTGTCCTTCTCTTGCCCAAGCAAAGATTATAACTGCTCGTTCCCAGCCATGCATCTCCTATCTATTTCCCCTTTATCATTTCAAGGCAGCTGATAGCTATTTTTGCAAAGCATAAGTTTCTCTTTAAAAAACCGAGAGAAAGAAACTTCCCGTAAGAGTGTTCTAGGTCTCTGGAGGGGGCTGGGGAGAATCGGTGAAAAGCAGAGAGGCTGAGAGCTGGGTGGAGGGATGACTGTACAGAAGTAGACTGATCAGATAAATGAGGGATGGCTGGGTGACAACATAGACAGACGGATACAGATGAGTACGTGGGAGTTTTTTATGAAGATGAACGTTAACTGCAGAATTCCTCTTAGAAGGAGAACCAACAAGATTAAGAGAGTATCTTGATGACATCTGAGTGCAAAAGAGGGTGCCCACAGACATGCTCAGACAGAGAATTTAACTGCTTTGCCAAAGAATGGGGCTTCCCTCCTGGCTCAGTGGTTAAGAATTTGCCTGCCAATGCAGGAGAGGCAGGTTCTATCCCTGGGTAAGGAAGAGCCCCTGCAGAAGGAAATGGCAACCCACTCCAGCATTCTTGCCTTGCGGGCTACAGTCTGTGGGGTTGCAAAAGTGTTGGACACACCTGAGCGACTAAAGCAACAACAACAAAGCAAGTAGGAACTCCTGATGGGACAGACTAAGGAAGGATTAAGGGAGATGACTAGTCAGATTGAGAGGAGACTTGCCTGATGGTCCACTGGTCAGGGCTCTGTGCTCCCAACACAGGGGTACAAGTGTGATCCCTTGTTGGGACACTAAGATCCTTCATGCTGCATGGTATGGCACCAAAAAAAATAAATAAATAAAATAGGAAGAAAGGAAAGAAAAATTGAGCGAAAAGTGAATGGAGGGAAAGATGAAACAGTGAGGTCAGAGGCCAGGGACCCAGGATGAGAACTGGCCAGTGACACACAGCCCAGCCTTAATGCCAGACCTGGAGTAAATTCTACTTATAACTGCACAAAGGGAGAAGAGTCCTGTGTGAAAAAGGAGAGGGACTGTGCTCTAACTTGAGCTGAAGAGGGTGGGAAAAAGAGAGGAGACATATGTGACCTTTTCCATTTCCTTTAATTTTGAGATACAAGTAATTTTTTAATTCAGCTGGAAATTATAAGAAATCCCAGCAGTATCAGGGAACATAAAGTTTCTCTTACTGTACATGTTACATGAGTGCCAGCCATTCTTTTAAATATTTAATGGAAAGATTACTTCATAAAGCTGGGGAGACCCAGGGCAGCTACTGTCCAGATGACAGATGGTTAGAGAGACAGAAGGAAGGACGGCTGGACTGACAGGCCCATCGGTCCATGGCCTGAGTCTGCTTGTCCCTCATCCACGTCCCTTCGAGTGTTTGACAGCAGATGTCCCAGGTTTCCATCATGCAAACATTTCCCTGGACAAAAACACCCTTGCTGTCCTCCCAGAGCTGCCCACTTGGAAAGCAGTGTGACCCCAGATCAGTGGCTATAATCAGGTTTCAATGTCCTCAGGTCACTTGATCGGGGGCACAAAGATGGAAGCCATCGTATCTGATTTCCGTCTGTGGAGTCATCGTAACACATGTGTCCATCTCCGCCAGTCACAGAGCTCTGCTTATTTCAGTCGTTCTCAAGGATGACTGCGCATCAGCTTGAGGTATGAAGGATGCAGAACTCGCCACCCCCAAATATGCCTCTTTGGCATAAGGATTACATTGAACCAATCACTTTAATAGATAGCAGACACGAGAGAAGCTCTGAAAATGGAGTAGAAGTTGCCCTTTTGTAAGGATTGCATGCATTTTACAAAAGACATCACTGTAAACATGTCTCCTCCCCTGTATGAGGAAGAGAAGTTTGAATCTAAATGCCCAGACACTCTTATCAATGGCGAAGATACCAGTGTAAGCTGTGTAATAAGCCTTCCCCTTGCTTACCACGCCCTCCCTGGTCACCTGCCGCAGCTGGCCTTCTTTTGGCACCAATTCTTTTTTGTTTTTCTCATAGTTACATGAACTTTTTTTAAAATTGAAGTATAGTTGATTTACAATGTTGTGTTAGTTTCTGCTGTACAGCAAAAGCACTAAGTTATACATATTTATTAAAATATTCTTTTCCATTATGCTTTATCACAGGATACTGAAATAGTTCTCTGTTAACATCTTTTTTTTGTCTTAGCTAAATGGTACTTAAAGTGGTGTCTTGAGCCATCTTCGGCTTCCTCCGTTTTCCTGGGTTTTTTCCGTGTACATATGAGGTATACATGTTAATAAACATGTTTGTCTTTCTCTTGTTAATGTCTTTCGTCACAGAAGGTTCTAGCCTAGAGCTCAGAAAGGTAGAAGGAAAATTATTTTCCCTTCCCTATCGTTTCTCTGTCAAGTTCCAAGACATGAATATACTCTTTTCTTCATAGCCTACATTTTGAATCTGTGTATTTGAGCGCATCCCAAACATACTCCCCAAATTTGGTGAAAATCTGTTGTGTGATTTCTCAAGTGGCGCAGTAAGAGACAAACAAAATGAACTTCGGTCTTAATTGTATAAATAAACTGCTAAATATGCAACAATAGGCAAATGGTTAAATAAAATATGTTACTTTCAAATGATATGCTATCGTGGAATGGTTTAAACCATTCCATGTATATAACCATGTATATAAACCATTTTAAATGCTCATGAGACAACATGAATTTAAAACAGAGATATAAATTTGTATTGTACAAATTCACAGACTCACATCTCTGTTGGCAATATGCACATAACGCAGAGACAACAAGTTGTGAGCTGTGATTGCCATTTCTGAGTGGTGACGTTTCTTTTTGTTGTTGTTGAGTCACTCAGTCGTGTCTGATTTCGCGACCCCCGTGGACTGCAGCACACCAGGCTCCTCTGTCCTTCACAATCTCCCGGAGTTTGCTGCAACTCATGTCCGTTGAGTTGGTGATGCTATCTAACCACCTCATTCTCTGTCGTTCCTTCCCCTTTTGCTTTCAATCTTTCCCACCATCAGGGTCGTTTCCAATGGGTCAATTCTTCGCATCAGGTGGCAAAAATATTGGAGTTTCAGTTTCAGCACCAGTCTTTCCAATGATTATTCAGGACTGATCTCCTTTAGGATGGACTGGTTGGATCTCCTTGCAGTCCAAGGGACTCTCAAGAGTCTTCTCCAACACCAAAATTCGAAAGTATTTGGTGCTTTTGGTGCTTTCTTCGGTGCTCAGCCTTCTTTATGGTCCAACTGTCACATCCATACATGACCACTGGAAAAACCATAGCTCTGACTAGACAGACCTTTGTCAGCAAAGTGAGGTCTCTGTTTTTTAATACACTGTCTAGATTCGTCATAGCTTTCCTTTTAAGGAGCAAGTGTCTTCATTTCATGGCTGCAGTGGTGAACTTGCACGTGCTTTTATTTTCTTCTGTGTTGTTTTCTCAATATTTTAGCATGTATTGCTTTATTAAGCAAAAGAAAGCAATGAGGGGTCATCAAGAAGTCTATAAGCAATGTCAAATAGAAGGCAAACAGCTACAGGAGCGCTAGAAAGAAAAATGAGCCTGAAGTGTGTGCAGAGCCAGGCCAGAACACAGGAGCAGGCACTTCCCTGCTGGTTCCGTGTTTGCTAATCCACCTGCCAATGCCGGAGACACGGATTGGAGCCTTGGCTCAGGAAGATCCCAGGCGCCTTGGAGCAGCAGAGCCGGGCACCTCAGCTGTGCAACCACAGGCCCAGGGCCCGTGCTCCCGGCAAGGAGCTGCACCGCGGCCAGAGAGCAGCCCTGCTCACTGCAGCAGAGAACGCCTTCGTGCAGCCACGGAGACCCGGGGCAGCCAAAAACAGACTAAAAAATAGGAGCAACTGTGATGGCCACCTTAAGTTCTCCTCCCCAGCTCTAAAGTCGGGGGGGGTGCTCAGCTGGTACTAGTGACCCCCCAACCTGAGAAACGGGACATGATCCACTTTGAGGCTCTCCCTTTTGCCTCCAGGGCATTTGCGTTCATGTCTAGGAGATGTCTTTGACTGCATCCTCCAATCCTCTGCTAAATGTTTATTTAGACTATCCAAATACCTTATATTATGTTCTAAAATGTTCTTCCTTCTTCCTTGGCTGTTCTTTTAAAGGTTCCAATCTTGTCTTACAAGTGCAACCTCTTTTACTTCTGGACTAACTTCCTGTGGGCTTACCTTTTCCCTGTTCTGTCTGGGTCTTCTGTTTGCTTGTTTCGGCCCCTCCCTTCAAGCTGGCCTCTGATCCTCACCCAGTTTCCGGCTCCCCAGAGATGGCTGTGTTACAGGGCTTGTTGAGTCTTGGACTTCCCTGTAAAGCGATCAGATGACGAGGCTGCCTTTATCTCAGTAGAGTCCTCAGTAGAGTTCAGAATTTCCAGAGAATAGTAACGGTGGAAATCCGATTGTAAAGCACAGCATCTATGTTGTGCTGTTCTCAGGGCTTCCTGCGTGTTAGTTCACTTCGGGATGATTTCCAGGAGGTAGATGCTGTTATCATCCCCGTCGTGAGCAAACGGAGGCACGGTGAGGCTGAGCGACAGGGTTACTCGGCCCACATACCGGCGGATATTGAACCCAAGCAGGTCTCTCCTCTGATCCGCTATGCCCCGTCTCTCCACCCTGCCTGCTGCTGAGAGGGTGGTCCCCACCCTGCCTCTGGCCGCCCGGGCTGCGCTGGGGAAACCGCAGACAGAAGGTGCGAGTTTCCTTTCTGGCCCCTGCCTTATCTTCAGCTTGGTGTCTTTTGATTCCAAAAGCCACTCTGGGAAAATAAATCCACGGTTCCGGTAGCAGGGAGCACGAGGTGGCGCGGAGAGGTGGGAATCGTGGGAGACGGGGGCGAAGGAGGGGACCAGCTTTACTACATCTGATTGCGCGGGCTGAGCTTCTCGGGGCTTTTCCCAGGCAAATAGGATCATTTCAGGTAGAAATGACTACCTGATTTCTGGCAGATTTCACCTCCGCATGCAAAATCAGTGGCCATATCGCCATCTTCCTATTTTCCAAAACATGTTGATAATTTTAAAACTGCTGTCTCCTCTTTTATTTTCTTTTTCCTCGTGGTTTATTATCTTAAAAAAAAAAAAATACTACAGGCCACAAAACTCAGGAGAGTATTTACTGTAAAGACCTCATTCAAACACCAGGGGCCCCAGCAGAGGGAGCAAACCCAGGGGCAGAGCGATGACTGGTTGGTTCGTTCCTCTGAGAAGCAGAAGAACATCTGTGACAGATGGGGGGAGCGGGGGGCGCAGGGTGGGCAGGGAGGTTCCCTGTGAAGGGACGGCAGGGGGAGGCGTTAGGAAGGAAGGGCCTTGGATCACAGCACGGCTCTGGGAACACTCGGGCAAGGCCAGGGCGTGGTCCCGGGGTCTGCGTTGGGCAAACCGGCTCTGCTCTAGGGTCCCTGCCAGGCTGTGTCGCCGGGAGCGCAGCCTGCAGAAGGAACGCCGCAGCCACCCGGGGCAAGGCGGTCAGCCGGTGCCCCTGCCCCTACGCCCCCTGCCCAGCGGGCCCCCAGGCGGTCAGGCCCCGGTGCCGCGGCGCCCAGCACACGCGCACGGCCTTTACGTCTCCCGTCTCCTCTGTCTTCTTCTGTTGGGAACGGTTCCTAATGTTCTCTTGTCTTTTGTGACCTTGACATTTTTTGAGTGTAGGCCAGTTATTTTGTTCGTTGTGCCTCAGTTTGGGTTTGACTAGTGTTCTCTTATGATTAAAGTTATACATGTTTGTCAGGGACATCACAGAAAGAACGCTGTGTTTTTCCTCAGGGAGCAAACGCGGTCAATTTGTCCACTGACTGGTGGGGTCAGCTTTGCTCCCTAAAGAATAAAGCCTGCTAGGTTTCTCCTCGGTAAAGTTTGTCATCAATAATTATCCTGTAGAACGGATAAACAAGGCCCTACTGTATGGCACAGGAACTGTACTCGATATCCTGTGATAACCCACAATGGAAGAGGATATAAAGAAGACTGCATACATTTATAACTGAGTAACTTTGCAATAAAGCAGAAATTAACACACTGTGGATCTACTACAAATTAAAAAAATATTCTTTGTAAATATGCAGTCCCTCACTAAACCTGGCACTCCACACGCATGTGGGATCTTAGTTCCCCAACCAGGGATCGAACCTGCCCCCTCGCCAGCCCCACCTGGCCACCCCCGCAGTGGAAGGGCAGCTGCTTAACCACTGGATCACCAGGGAAGTCCCTAAACTTTTACCTACTGTTCTAACATCTGCTGATGATTCTTGTCTAAACCATTGCTACTGTGATGGTTGCCAAATTGTCATTTCTTTAATTCCATCATTTCATCTACATTTATTAACTGGAATTAAACTGAAAGGAAACTCTCTTTCCTTACTATTTATTTAATCATTCATGTTTTTATATCCGTATTAAGTACATGGATTTCTATTTTATTCAATGGCAATTTTTAATTGAAGTAGTTGATTTACAATATTGTTACAGCAAAGTGATTCAGTTCATGTATATAAATTAACTATTTTCAATTCATAAAATGCTTATGGATGTTCAATTCATAAAGAAATTTTCAATAAATTCCTTTTTATGTATAAATTTCACTTCATTGTTTTCCATAATAGGTTGTTCCAGGGCACTGGCTACAGTTGGCTGTGCTATCAGCAGGTCCTTGTTTGTCTGTTTTATGCCTGGCACTGTGTGTATCTGAATTCCATACTCCGAAGTTATCCCTCCCCCCTTCCCCTTTATTCAGTAGCAATGGTATTGAGTGCTCAAAGTATAATAGTTCGGTGGAACCCCTCCAGGAGCCCTTTCAGACTTGTTTCTGCACCACTTTGAGATACCTGCAATATTCTTTGAGCGTTTTCTTACTTTTTGGCTCTCAAAAGTGTTCCAAGTTCATATTATAATACACCAGCCCTAGAGTCCTCATTCCCCCAGAGTCCTGATTCCCTTTAATAGAGAATGATGTTTAGAAATCAAGATCCAGGTTCTGGTGTGCTCATTGCTACGAGATAAACATTACTTCCAGATCCTCTTAGAGGATGAAGTTAGGAAATGGGAGATATATGCACTCCCCCACACACTCGCAGCTATATCAGTTCTACAATATTCTATTTAATTAAATGTATCTAGCTTAGACATTGACAAGGATATAGACATAGATATAGATATAACCGTAGTGTGTGGTTAGTTGCTCAGTCATGTCCGACTCTGTGACCCCATGGACCGTAGCCCACCAGGCTCCTCTGTCCATGGGGATTCTCCAGGCAAGAATACTAGAGTGGGTTGTCATGCCCTCCTCCAGGGGATCTTCCAAACCCAGGGATCAAACCCAGATCTTCCACATTGCAGGCAGATTCTTCACCATCTGAGCCACTGGAGAAGCTAATGAATACTGGAGGAGGTAGCCTATTGTTTCTCCAGGGGAGCTTCCTAACCCAGGAATCAAACCAGGGTCTCTTGCATTGCAGGCGGATACTTTACCAGCTGAGCTACCAGGGAAGCCCTATAAATAAATAAAGCTCTACAAATGTAAAGCTATCTAGATATAGATATGCAGATATACCATCAGTTTCCACTGACACCTCCAATTACAAGTCACACAGCAGGATTCCTTCCACCTTCTCATTTTTGTATTTGTGACTTGTTTCTCTGCCAGTAAGAAGCCTGGCTCCTACCATCCTGTCTTTGCCTTCCTGCTCAGGCTCTCTGTGTGCAAACAAACTCCCAGCCCGCTGACCGGCTCCACACTCCGTCCTTGCCACACTCGGGCCACCCCACTTGGCCACCTTGTCAGTCAGCCCTCAAAACACAGGTTTCAGGGACCAAGTCCCCCTGTCACTTCACGTCATTGGTTCCCAAGATTCAGGTCAACTCAGAAAGGTTGATACAAGACCATTTTCAGCTGTGAAAGATCCACCAGCCCATAGTCGTCCACTCTCCGAATGCAGGGTAGGCTAATACAAGGGTTCCATGTCTCCCTTCGTCAAGATCACTGTCTTACTCATAGATCACTATCCCTAACTCTGAACATCTCATCAAAAAAGAGGAGTGAGAGCATCAATCTTTCTGCCCATTAGACCCTGAACCCATCATGCAAATGAAACCATCCACTTCTGAGAATTCCGCCCAAATTGGCTCTTTGCAAATTCAGACAAAAATTAGGAGTTCAAAAAAAATTTTTTATTTATGTATTTATTTTTGGCTGTGCTGGGCTTTCCTCTAGGTGCAGTGAGAGGCGTTACTCTCTAGCTGCGGTGCAGACTTCTCACTGCAGTGGCCTCTCTCGTTGCAGTGAACGGCCTCTGGGCTGGGCCTTCAGTACTTGCTGCACGTGGGCTCAGTAGCTGCAGTTCCCGGGCTCCAGAGCACAGGCCCAATAGCTGTGGCTCGTGGGCTTACTTGCTCCTTGGCATATGGGATCCTCCCGGACCAGGGATTGAACCTGTGTCCCCTGCATTGGCAGGCAGACTCTTTTACCACTGAGCCACCAGAGAAGCCCTGTGACTTGTTTTTGAGTACCAGGGTTTGCACGATTATCAGTTTCTCATAAGATTTACAAATGGGTAACCCTTTTGCCTCTACCCACTCCCTGAATAGCCATCAGGGGCTCCGCTTGTGGCTCAGATGGTAAAGAATCTGCCTACAACACGTGAGACCCAGGTTCAAACTCTGGGTCAGGAAGATCCCCTGGAGAAGGGCATGGCTACCTACTCCAGTATTCTTGCCTGAAGAGTTCCATGGACAGAGGAGCCTGGCAGGCTACAATTCCTGGGATTGCAGAGTCAGACATGACTAAGGGATTGCAGAGTCAGACATGACTAAGCAAGTAACACTTTCACTTTCACTTTCTCTTAGTGTAGAACAAGAAGGGGAAAAGGCATCTCTTTGCACGACGTTTACCACAGTGTAAAATCATTGGTTTGTTGGTCACAAGACTCTGGGTTGTAAGGGTGTTTTGAAAGCAGGTACTGAATCATTTCTCATCTTTGCACAGCCCTAGCACCTAACAGGAGAAGGCAATGGCACCCCACTCCAGTACTCTTGCCTGGAAAACCCATGGACGGAGGAGCCTGGTAGGCTGCAGTCCATGGGGTCGCGAAGAGTCGGACATGACTGAGCGACTTCACTTTCACATTTCCCTTTCATGCACTGGAGAAGGAAATGGCAACCCGCTCCAGTGTTCTTGCTTGGAGAATCCCAGGGAGCCTGGTGGGCTGCCGTCTATGGGGTCGCACAGAGTCGGACACGACTGAAGTGACTTAGCAGCAGCAGCAGCACCTAACATACTGTCTAGTCATTGTAGACAACAGAGTCTTTTTTAAACTTTTCTTTGTAAAGTTCCTTCTTTTCTCCTCTTTGTACTTCAGAGCTCAGTGTACTAGTCGCTCAGGACAAGAAGGCCCCGGGAGTCTCGTAATCCGTCAGGGCAGACCTTCGCCTGCTGCCACAGGACAGGAGTCCTTACAGAGACGCGTCCCTCCCCTGGACACTGGAATGGCCTGATGGAAAGCAGGTGTCTTCAGGGGCTGGTTTCAGCAGGCTCAGCAGCTAGATTTTTCCATCTGAGCTGTCCTCACTGCCAAACTTGAACATGGGTTTTGACCCCATCCACGTGCACTTCCTCCCTCCTCTGAGGCTGGATGAACTCAAGGGCATCAAATGCTTCCCCATCCCACCCCTCGGGGAGCACACTGGGGATCCCCTGTTCTTTTCCTTTCAGCTACATGAGTTCTACAAAGTCTACAAGAAGTAGACAATATGCATAATATCTAAACTGTTGCAAGTATAAAGAAAACGAAAATATGGAAGGCTTCCCAATCCTTTTCACATATTAGCATTACCTTAACACCAAACTTAGAGAAAGATAACACAAAAAGGAAAACTCTGTCCAATTGGACTGCAAGGAGATCAAACCACTCCATCCTAAAGGAAATCAACCTTGAATTTTCATTGGAAGGACTGATGCTGAAGCTGAAGCTCCAATACTATAGCCACCTGATGTGAAGAGCTGACTCATTTGAAAAGACCCTGATGCTGGGAAAGATTAAGGGCAGGAGGAGAAGGGGACGCCAGAGGATGAGATGGTTGGATGGCATCACCGACTCCATGGACAAGGGTCTGAGTAAGCTCTGGGAGTTGGCGATGGACAGGGAGGCCTGGCGTGCTGCAGTCCATGGGGTCGCAAAGTCAGACATGACTTAGCAACTGAACAAAAACTGATACAAAAATCCTAGTAAATATCTGGGAAATAAAATCCAAGAGTATATAATAATAATAATACATTACAACCAAGTAGGGCTCAGCCCAAATATATGAAGATGGTTCACTATTATAAAATTAACCATGCTAATTCAGAAAAGATGTATTTCAACAAATACAGAGAAGGCTCTTCATAGCTCAAGTTCTATTCCTGATTTTTAAACATACTTAGCAAACTGGGGATGGATATTACAAATATAATACTTAATGGTGAACCATTAGAATCATTCCCATTAAAGTCTGTAAAGAGACTTTCTATATTCTATTATTGATCATAGGAAGTGTAGTGAGATAGGAAATTAAAGTGAGAATTGTAAACATCAAAGAAGGAAAGGCCACAGTGTCAATATGATCATCTGCCCAGTAAATCCAAAAGAAACAGGAAGCAATAAAGACCAATTAGAGCTCAGCAAGATGACCAGATGTAAGGATTTTTTAAAAAAATGAAAACAACCATACGAAACAGCTTTTAGTCTTGTTATAAATCAAATAAATTTGAATTAAAACAATTGCCTTACAAATCATTATTAATTTTTAAAATTCAGTGGTACAATCTTACAGGAAGTGATTTGGCAATAAGAACCAGAAAAAGATTCATCCTTTGACTTCTCCTGAGACTCTATCCTAAGGAAATATTCTAAGACATATAATACCTAAAGAATTTCATAGACTATTTTTACAGAAAAACAGTGGGGAAATAATCCTGTAGGTCAGGAAGCAACAGTTAGAACTGGACATGGAACAACAGACTGGTTCCAAATAGGAAAAGGAGTACGTCAAGGCTGTATATTGTCACCCTGCTTATTTAACTTCTATGCAGAGTACATCATGAGAAACGCTGGGCTGGAAGAAGCACAAGCTGGAATCAAGATTGCCGGGAGAAATATCAATAACCTCAGATATGCAGATGACACCACCCTTATGGCAGAAAGTGAAGAGGAACTCAAAAGCCTCTTGATGAAAGTGAAAGTGGAGAGTGAAAAAGTTGGCTTAAAGCTCAATATTCAGAAAACAAAGATCATGGCATCTGGTCCCGTCGCTTCATGGGAAATAGATGGGGAAACAGTTGAAACAGTGTCAGACTTTATTTTTTTGGGCTCCAAAATCACTACAGATGGTGTCTGCAGCCATGAAATTAAAAGACGCTTACTCCTTGGAAGAAAAGTTATGACCAACCTAGATAGCATATTCAAAAGCAGAGACATTACTTTGCCAACAAAGGTCCGTCTAGTCAAGGCTATGGTTTTTCCTGTGGTCATGTATGGATGTGAGAGTTGGACTGTGAAGAAAGCTGAGCGCCGAAGAATTGATGCTTTTGAACTGTGGTGTTGGAGAAGACTCTTGAGAGTCCCTTGGACTGCAAGGAGACCCAACCAGTCCATTCTGAAGGAGATCAACCCTGGGATTTCTTTGGAAGGAATGATGCTAAGGCTGAAACTCCAGTACTTTGGCCACCTCATGCAAAGAGTTGACTCATTGGAAAAGACTCTGATGCTGGGAGGGATTGGGGGCAGGAGGAGAAGGGGACGACAGAGGATGAGATGGCTGGATGGTATCACTGACTCGATGGACGTGAGTCTGAGTGAACTCTGGGAGTTGGTGATGGACAGGGAGGCCTGGTGTGCTGCGATTCATGGGGTCGCAAAGAGTCAGACACGACTGAGCAACTGAACCGAACTGAATCTTTTGTCCAAAAAGTGAGGGAAGGAATTGGCTAAAGAATCACATATCAACTTAAAGAAATCTTTTTTTAATCACTAAAAAATTCTTTGTAACAACTCTGAAAATGTATTAAATAGTAGTAAGTGAAAATAAAGACAGTTTTAATGCTTGCTGTTAACAACTACATGAAAATTAATTTGGATAAAAATGTTACAGGAAGTATAGTACTGTCTAGAACTCAGATTCTTTTTTTCTAGCCACGCCACATGGCATGTGGGAACTTAGTTCCCTGACCAGGAATTGAACCTTCACCCCCTACATTGGAAGGGTAGAGTCTTAACCACTGGACTGCCAGGGAAGCCACAAAAATTTATACCCTTAAATTGGAAGTTGTGACTTCAAATCCTGGGGTTACCACTTATTAGCTGTAAGACTTTGGCCAGATTATCTAATTCACCTCATTTTCATCACCTGTAAAGAGTTGATCCCTGCAAAGCAACATGGGTGGCAATGTAGATATAGTAAAGCCACCAATAACTGTTGACTAATGTGAATGCAACGAAGTGCCAGTAGGCACGCTGCTGCTGCTGCGAAGTCGCTCAGTCGTGTCCGACTCTTAGCGACCCCATGGACTGCAGCCCACCAGGCTCCTCCATCCCTGGGATTTTCTAAGTAAGAGTACTGGAGTGGGTGCCGTTGCCTTCTCCGCCAGTACAAGTGTTACGGTAATGAGCTTATGTGTGTTTCCATTCCTGTTTTCTCAATTTTCCATGTTATTATCTTTGTTTTATACTGAAAGTAAGTATTTCAATTTTTTTAAGACTTTTTTGATGTGGACCATTTTTTAAGTCTTTATTGATTTGTTACGGTACTGTTTCTGTTTTATGTTTTGGCTTTTTTGGCCACAAGGCGTGTGAGCTCTCAGCTCCCTGACCAGGGATGGAACCCACACGCCCTATATTGGAAGGCAAAGTCTTAACCACTGGGCCACCAAGGAAGCCCCGGATATTTTAATATTTACAGGTGCATTTTTAAAGGAGTCTCATTTCTAGTCTTATCTCTCCTCTTGCCTGTGGTCCCATTTTCACTCCCTCCTGCCTACCTAGGGTAGGCTCATCAGCTCCTTGGAGTTATCTCAAACTCCCCTCCCGATCCACTAAACAAATGTATCCCTAAACGAATCCTTACTCCATTCCCTTCACTGTCACACTTCTTCAGGGGAAAAAAAATTCACAATACTTTTCTCTAATTCTAATTTCACTCTTCAGTATACTGGAATCTGAATTCTAACAATGTCACTAGTTCCCTGAATGTCCAAAGCTGGTTTATCTTTATTCTTTTTCCCCTATCGCAGACGTTTTTAACACTGCTGGTCACTTTCTCCTTGAAGCTCTCGTCCCTATCCTTTCACATTTAGAAAGGAGGATGTGAAAGGGAGGAGGAAGCAGGGGTTTTAGAATTGCCTGTATCGGAAACCGGAAGCTGGTCTCCGCTCCTACGTGAGGTCAGGTCTGAAGCCGTAGACTGCAGAACCCATCCAGAAAGGAGAAGCAGGCACGGCCAAGTGAGACGAGAGTGGCTGGGGAAACCCAACGAGGGAACCAGAGAGTAAAGGGGTCCGAGGCAAAAGAACGCCCTGAGCCCCAAGGGGAACAGAAGTCTGCAGATGCAGAAAGAGAAAATTCTGCAGAATCCCTGTGACCAGTTCAGCGAAACTGTGTTCTCCTATCTCTCCTTTATTCCCCGAACACTTTAAGGGTGCTCCCTTTCTGTTCCTCAATACCACCCTCTTCAACTTGTCTTTTCCTTCTATCCCACTCACTCATCCAGCCCTCCTCCTATTTATCAAACATATATTTACTGAATGGCCACTATAAGCTGGGCATTGTGATATGCCATGAAGCTATGCGATAAATATGAGAAAATCCTTGTCCTCAAGAACTCATGTAGTTGGGACATCTCTGGTGATTCAGTGGTTAAGACTCCATGCTTCCACTGGAGGAGCAGGTTCCATCCCTGGTAGGGGAACTAAGATCCCACATGCCACATGGCAAGGCCAAAATGTTTAAAAAATAAGAAAATAAAACAATTACCTAGCTGACATTCCTTCTTCTGACAGTCTCACAGGTTCCCCAAGGTTCCTGCCCAGACCTTCTCGTCCTACCCCCACCCACGGCTCCAGCTGTCTCCCTGGCTGTTTCATCTGGCACCCTCCAGATGTCTCACACTCAGGACTGCAAGCTCCAGGTGTTCACCAGATACTCATGGGCCACCAAACCGGAAGATGTCTCATTATCAACAGAGAAACTCCTAAGTTGTCCATCAACTTCCCTGTCTTTCACCACATAGATCCACAACTGGATGGCAATTCTTAACAATACCGTCTCCTGAAAGCTTCTCAGAATGGCTCTTTCCTATCCATTCTTTCTAACTCCGCATTACTTTCAGGCCATCATTACCTTGAAATAGCCTAACTATTCAATATCTTTCCCTTCCAGTCCACCATTATTATTGATAACACATATATCTTTACAAAAAGCAAACTGTCTTTATTTCCTCCCTCGTGAAGACCCACCACTGCTCTCTCCCCACATGTTTTACTCCTACGTTGTGGACCTTTCGATTTCTTCTTCATCTCCTACCGCTATGCTGGCTAAACAGAATTGCTTATACCTCCCGACTCAAGAAGTTTTGGCCATGCTGTATGCCGTTCTTGGCTCAAGGTGCCTCAACCCTTTTTCCCAACTGACAAATACTGACACATTTTTTTAAGGACTCAGTTCAGGCACTCAGTCATGTCCAACTGTGACCCCATGGACTGCAGCATGCCCGGCTTCCCTGTCCATCACCAACTCCTGGAGTTTACTCAAACTCATGTCCATTGAGTTAGTGATGCCATCCAACCATCTCATCCTTTGTAGTCACCTTCTCCTCCCACCTTCTATCTTTCCCAGCATCAGGGTCTTTTCAAATGAGTCAGTTCTTCGCATCAGGCGGCCAAAGTATTGGAGTTTCAGCTTCAGCATCAGTCCTTCCAATGAATATTCAGGACTGATTTCCTTTAGGATGGACTGGTTGGATCTCCTTACAGTCCATGCAGGATCTTAATTCTCCAACCTGGGATTGAACCCATGACCCCTGCACTGGGGTCACAGTCTTAACCACTGGACGGCCAAGGAAGTCCCCTTTCTAAATAAGCTCCAGTACTACTAGCTCTGTAAAGACTTTGCCATCTCCTCCAAACAAAACTGTCCAAATTTTCCATTGAGCTCCATGTTTACAGTGAACCTCTATTAAGGAAGAATCACATTTGTTTTCTATTCATATAGATATCTACATAATATTTGTTTAGTTATCGTCTTCATCATTGGAGTGACAACCTAAACCCACAGGGTAGGGACCACGTGCTTTTCATTTGTTAGTGCCCTGGACCCAGCACAATGGTCACAAGTCTTAACTGAAAGAACAAATAAGTCACAGAATAATGAATGGAAAAAGAAAAATGTTTCTGAAAAAAGCTACGTGAATACTAGGATACAACATGTACTGGAGAAAGAAGATTGAGAAGGTGCAGACTGAGGGATGGAATGTAAGTCAAAGAAGAAAGGGGGAAAGTGTTAGGAAAAAAACTTACACTTGGCCAGCAAGGCATCCGATCAAAAAATTTCCCAGAGTATATGGGTCTGATGCGATCTGGAGGTTCTACTCCTGGTTCAGTGTTCTCAGCTTCCCTTTGCTCCTCAGGTTGTTGGGCCAACTGCCATGCAGGAGGTTCCATCACCAAGCCCATCTGGGGCTCTGGAGACTCCATTTCAGCCGGCTCCTCCGGGCGGGTGGGCCCCATGTCCACCTCCACAGGAGGCTCTGTCTCTGCGCTGGGCTTCACCACACAGGTGGACTCTCCTCCCAGTTCCCCTCTACACTCCATCCCCAAAGCCGGTAGCTTGCTCACTGACGCCCCGAACCCTTCAGGGTCACCAGTCACAGGACATCTCCTGCCCCCTGAAGCCTGTGGACTTTCACACCCCTGGCCCAGTGGAGGCTGTGTTACCCTTCCTGGACAATACCCTGCCAGAAAACGCTCCTTTTCTAAACCCACTCTTCCGGGCAACGCACTCAGAGGAGGTTTTGTTTCCTGTGAGGCTGAGACCCTGTGGACTCCTAAATTACTCCCATCCATGACGGTCCTAGAAATATTCTGTCTTTTCAATCTCAGTTCAAGCCCCTTGCTTGATGGAGATCTTATTTCTGGTGATGCCATCCTCTCCTCATATGTCTTACTACATGGGAAATCTTTTCTTAAGCCCACTCTGAGCCCCAGCTCCGTGGGAGATGTTGTTCCCATGAAGACTCTCCTCTCTTCTAAGTCATCCTTTCCTTCCGGGGCGAGTCCCACCTCCATGCTCAGGGGAGATTTCCTCCCAGACACCGTCATTCCCGGTCCAACGGCACTCATCTCTGAGGGGTAAGCTGTACCGGGCTGGAGGGGAGCTCCTAACCCCTTGGAGGGCTCCAACCCTTTGGGGGACGGCACTCTCAGAAAAGAGCACATCTCCACCCTGGGTCCCTGCCCGTTCAACACCTAGCGGGGTTCGCAGGGAAGAGGAGGCAAGGTCTGTTTACCCGGTTACCTGGGAAACGGGGGCGGGGCTTGGAGCGCAGCTCTGTGCGCGAGCCACGCCCTTCTCTTCCCTCCTCTCCCCCATCTCTCCTCATCTTTCTCCCTTATCCTAGCCTCCTCTCGTACCCTCTCCTTCCACCCCTCTTTAGAAGACTGGAGGGCAAGAAAAGTACTTGAAATATGTGGTTCTGGGCTCTAGAGCACATGATGCCCAGCTTCTCACAAGGCGGTCCCCTCAGGGTGGGTTCAGCCAGGGGTCTCCTCCCCGCTGCGGGCCTGTTGACTTCACTGTCGACAGGGCCTGTTCAAGGAATGAACAGCCCTCTCTCTGGTGGAGAGCGCCTGTTTTACGTCCTGGCTTGTGAAAGTACCTGCGAACTGCATGTAGTTCTCTCAGTGCTTAAGAACTCCTTTAAAAAAAATCTGTGAAGTTATGTTTGGCAGCTGTGGTAAGGACCATCTTAAAAGTGTGACTTACACTTCAATAACTGTACTTTAAAGAGTATTTCAAGTAAATATATTAAAGCTTGGAATGAGTTATACAATAATGCATGATGGATTTTTAAATTTATTTAGTGATCTTTGGCTGCACTGGGTCTCCGTCGTGTGTGGCATCTCTCCAGGTGCGGTGAGTGGGGCTACTCTTCAGTGGCGATGCGAGGGCTTCTCATTGGAAGGGCTTCTCTTGTTGCAGAGCACAGGCTCCAGGGCTCAGTAGTTGTGGCTCAGGCTTAGCCTCCCAGAGGCATGTAGGATCTTCCCGGACCAGGGATCGAATCTGGTGTCATCTGCGATGGCAGATGGACTCCCAACCACTGGACCACCAGCGAAGCCCCGAATATTGGATTTTAAAAATAATGTGGCAAACTCAAACTTACATATGGGATTTTCTTTAAACTCTTTCAAGTTTTAATGAATGCGTATTTGAATATTTGTCATGTTCTACATATACTGGGGGCTTCCCTGGTGGCTCTGCTGGTAAGAATCTGCCCACAATTCAAGAGTCCTGGGTTCGATCCTTGGGTCAGGAAGATCCTCTGGAGAAGGAAATGGCAACCCACTCTAGTATTCTTGCCTGGGAAATCCCATGGACAGAGGAGCCTGGTGTGCTACAGTCCACGGGGTCCCAAAGGAGTCGAACACAGCTTTTCAACTAAACAACCACAATAAGGGATAGATAACCACCAAGTAAACCAATGAATGAGGTCATTTCACAAGATGAGTGAAGAGTGTTATGGAGAAAATGGAACACTGTGCTGTGGAGGGAAGCCCCTTTAGAATCAGCAGGTTCAGCAACCCCCTGGCGGGTGACACTGAGCTGAGGCTGCAGGTGCCCTGCAGACACACGAGCTTTTGAAGCCTGAGCAGCTCAGGTTCCCACTTTTTTCTCACTGCCTTGCCACCAGGCCTGCAATGCCTTCTGTCAGAATTACCTTTCGTTTTTTTTCTCCAAACTGTCCCAGTTAAAAGCAAACGTTATCATTCCTCACTATCTATGCAAAGAGTCATTCTTCAGCTACACGGTCAAGGGAAGACAGATTTCCTGGAGGGGAAGGAAGAAGACATGGAATGTTGTGGGTGGTTGAGAGACGCAAGGTACTGGGAGTTCTCCAGTCCATGTTTAGAGGTTTGGGGGCAAAGGCAGCCCTCGAACGCCGTGCTGAGTTCTGTATGACTGTATTTAGGCTCTATCCATTTTGTAGCTTCCTTGAGAAATTTTATCAACTGGTAGGATCTTACATTTAATACAAAAATGTATCCAATTATCTGTCCTCCTCAGGTATCCTGGGTTAGGAAAAACACACACAGCATATTGTTAGTGGTAGTACCAGGGCAAAGCTTTAGTGTGGCATTCCCAGCTCTCCCAGATTACCACTGCACCTTAGAAGTGCCAGCCACTGAGCAGCACTTCCCCAGGCAAACATTATGGCTAAACTATAAAATACTAGGGAATGTATTCATGAATGAAGTGAGGTGGTGTTGTTTTTTTTGGCCATGGCCTGTGGCTTGCTGGTCTTAGTTCCCAGAACATTGAACATGGGCCCCAGTAGTGAAAACGAGGAGTTCTAATGCTTACTCCTTGGAAGAAAAGTTATGGCCAACCTAGATAGCATATTGAAAAGCAGAGACATTACTTTGCCAACAAAGGTCCGTCTAGTCAAGGCTAGGGTTTTTCCAGTGGTCATGTATGGATGTGAGAGTTGGACTGTGAAGAAAGCTGAGCGCCGAAGAATTGATGCTTTTGAACTGTGGTGTTGGAGAAGACTTGAGAGTCCCTTGGACTGCAAGGAGATCCAACCAGTCCATTCTAAAGTAGATCAACCCTGGGTGTTCTTTGGAAGGAATGATGCTAAAGCTGAAACTCCAGTACTTTGGCCATCTTATGCGAAGAGTTGACTTATTGGAAAAGACTCTGATGCTGGGAAGGATTGGGGGCAGGAGGAAAAGGGACGACAGAGGATGAGATGGCTGGATGGCATCACTGACTCAATGGACATGATGAGTTTGAGTGAACTCCGGGAGATGGTGATGGACAAGGAGGCCTGGCGTGCTTCGATTCATGGGGTCACAAAGAGTCGGACACGACTGAGCAACTGAACTGAACTGAACTGAATGATCAGACTGCCAGGAAATTCCCTCATGAAGGAGGTGAATTAATAGACAAAATCAGTAAAAAGAAATGAATAAGGAAGCAATAGCCTAGAACAATGATGGGGAGTTCTTAACAATGAATAAATTTCGGCATCCATGTATTGCCTGCGAGGTCTTCTTAAGTCAGATGTTCCCCAGTCCAAACGTAATTAAACTCAGGAGCTCCTTGGTGGTCCAGTGGTTAGGACTTGGTGCTCTCACTGCCAAGGGCCGGGTTTGATTTCTGGTTGGGGAACTAAGATCCCACAAGCCATGTGGCACTGCCAAAAAAAAGTAATTAAGTTCACAAATATTTTGGTGGTCCCTGTTGTTTCAACCAAGTTCCTCTGCGAGGAATTGAAATCATGAATAAATTATGGTCCTGGCCCTAAGAACCTTAAAATCCTAATGGGAATGAAAGCCTAAGGAGGAAAGTCTAGGCAGACACTTTCTAACTGTAAAATAAAACGCAGACAGATATCAGAACTATTATAGAGAGTAAAGTACCATGAAATTACAGGAATAAGATCGCTCCAGTAGAAGAATCCTCAGATGCCATCCAAAGGAGCCTGCAACCTGGCCAAGGTGAGACCTGAGTGATGAGAGGGCATGATATTCCAGACGCAGAGAAAAAAGTGATCAAAGATGCCAAAATGAAAAATGGCGATCGCAGAGCAGATGGTACGACTGGGGCACAAGGCAAGTATTGGGAGGAGGGGCCGCTTAGAATGAAAGAAACATGGGCTGGGACCAGAGTTGAAGAACTTTGCTAAACTCTGTGTAGCAACTGAATATTTCTGAGTAGGAGTGGATTGAAAAGGCAGGCGTATGCATTAACTCCAGTTTATATGAATACTTTGATGGCCCAGGCTTTGGGAATATAGCTCAGATTTGGGGATTAGAGAATTTTGGCTGATAGAATGGACATGAAGAGCTGAAAATGATTCTACTTTTTCAGGTCTAGGTGACTGAGAGGCTGTGAATACCAGTCATCAAGCAGAATCACGTTTGGGATGCAGAGCTCTCGTTTTGGACATACTGTTGATTTGCCAAAATTAATATGACATATCCTATTTCCTGATTCTTCCCAGGACTGTTCAACAGGTATCACCATGACTAACACACCGTATTGGAATCACCTCTGGGGATAAAGTGCCACAGACACCATTTACATATGACACATAATGCTCTCAGGGTTAGTAACTGGGGAGCTGATCCGAAAGACTGGCTGCTCAAGGATTCAAATGACCTTCATTGCAAAATGCTGCCTGAGCACCCACAGGGTACCTTAGCCCAAATACACGCGTGCGTGTGTGCATGCTTAGTCACTCAGTCGTTTCTGACTCTGTGACTTCATGGACTGTAGCCCGCCAGGCTCCTCTGTCCATGGAATGTTCTAGGCAAGAATATTGGGGTGAGTTACCATTTCCTACTCCAGGGGATCTCTAAAATAAATATGAATACAATACAGAGATACTATCATTAATAAATGAAACAATACAACAGTATGATTGCTGCAAATGATTCTATATAATACCATGGTTATAGTTCACAGAAAATGTAAACAATAATTGACTTCACCCCTATTATGTGAAAAAATGTACACCAAAAAATGCAGAGATCAACGTATGTAAGAATGGCAAAGATCTACAAGTATGACACTACCTCGAGTTAGTGAAATAGGGTAACAGACATTTCGTGCATTGCTGGTTGGAGGGCAGTGTGGAAAAATGTATCAGAATTACAAAGTATGTAACTTTTAACAGCAATCAACTTGGAGAAACTTGTTACAGAAATACATGAAAAATGACTTATGAATTAAATTATTCACTGCAGCACTTTGCTGTTGTTCAGTTATTCAGTCGTGTCTGGCTCTGTGTGAACCCGTCACTGCAGCACACAGGCTACCCTGTCCTCCATCACTTCCCAGAGCTTGCTCAAGCCCATGTCCATCGAGTTGGTGATGCCACCCAACCATCTCATCCTCTGCTGCCCCTTCTCCTCCTGCCTTCAATCTTCCCCAGCATCAGGGTCTTTTCCAGTGAGTCAGCTCTTCCCATCAGGTGGCCAGAGTATTGGAGCTTCAGCTTCAGTATCAGTCCTTCCAATGAATATTCAGGGCTGATCTCCTTCAGAATGGACTGGTTGGATCTCCTTGCAGTCCAAGGGACTCTCAAGAGTCTTCTCCAACACCACAGTTCAAAAGCATCGATTCTTTGGCACTCAGCCTTTTTTATGGTCCAACTCACATCCGTACATGACTGCTGGAAAAACCATAGCTTTGACTATAGGGACCTGTCAGCAAAGCGATGTCTGCTTTTTAATACACTGCCTAGGTATTAGATTTTCTTCCAAGGAGCTTCCAAGAAGCAAGTGTCTTTTGCTTTCATGGCTGCTGTCACCATCCTCAGTGATTTTGGAGCCCAAGAAAATAAAATCAGTCACTGTTTCCCCATCTATTTGCCATGAAGTGATGGGATCAGATGCCATGATCTTAGTTTTTTGAACGTTGAGCTTTAACCCAACTTTTTCACTCCCCTCTTTGATTTTCATCAAGAGGCTCTTTAGTTCCTCTTCACTTTCTGCTGTGTGGGTCGTGTCATCTGCTTACCTGAGGTTATTGATACTTCTGGCAATCTTGATTCCAATTTGTGCTTTATCCAGCACTGCAGCACTAACACCCCAAAATATGAAACTGTGCAAATCTGAAACTAGAATTGATAAAACTATTGATGTTTCATTCAATAGACTGCTGATATAGCCAAGAAAAATGAGGACACTTTTCATAAAATGATTAGAAAACTCAGTGTATTTTCCAAGATGGCCACAAGATTTCATGCATATTCTTGTTAAAACATGACACTGGCTTTCTTTCCTCAAATCTGTACAAGTCTGTGACTTGAGCATCACTACTATCTCTGTGAAATTCTGGGGGTAGGTCATAAAAAGCCACCCAGCCTCTGCCTGGTATCTTGGGGACATTCATGCTTGAACCCAGCAACATGCTGTGAGGAAACCAAAACCAGGAGGCAGGCCATAGGCAGGTATTCTGGCCGACAGCCTGAGCTGAGCTCCCAGACATGCTGAGGTGACGCGAGCCCCAGGACTGACCCCCTGCCATCACATAAGAAAATCACCTAAGCCCACTCAACCCCCAGAACCAAGAGACAATAATTTTTTAAATGACTAAGCTTTGGAGTCATTTGTTTCTGAACAATAGATAACTTGGACAGTAATAAAGAGAAAAATAAAAAGTATATCGCAGAGAATCTGATATGTTTTAGATTGCATAAAATGGAGAAAATATATAGAGTTGAATATAACAGTAACTTTGCAAAAACAAAGTTAACACTACCTCTAGGAAAAAGAACTGGAAAAAGAACTAAGTAGTCAGAAGACAGGAGTTAGGCTTTTCAACATAAATCATTTGACTTTTGATTCCCAAGAACAAACTAATGACAACATAAAACTGTGATACGTGTGGATGGCATAAAAATGAAGACAGTGGCGCCAACTTTGGAACATGAGTGACTTGAACTTTTATTTAAAAATACTTTCATCTTATTTTCCTTATAAATCAATACATAAGGGTGTTCTGTATCTGTCAAGTACAACACATTTTATAATAGAATGCTTACATCATGTATATCCTGACCCTAAACTACTAATTCCAGAATACAGGTGGCACTGAAGAAAGATTTGTCCGTAATCCCAGCTGTCAGTCAATACTGATGTCCTCACAACAGGGCTATAAATAATAAACAGCAAACTGAAAAAAAAAAAACCCTCATCCTGAGGAAAAATCGATTTAACACTCTACCAAATTCCAAAAGGATTTTTGTTTTGGTTTCAGATGCCCAGACTGTCTGAGATTGTAGTGAAACAATTTTTTTTAACTTTTTATTTTATACTGGAGTACAGCCAATTAACAATGTTGGCGATAGTTTCAAGTGGGACTCAGCCATACATACTTGTGTATTCATTCTCCCCAGAGGGGCTTCTCAGGCGTCACAGTGGTGAAGAATCCACCTGCCAATGCAGGAGACGCAAGAAACTCGTATTTGATCCCTGGGTCCGGAAGAGGCCCTGGAGAAGGAAATGGCAACCTACTCCAGTCTCCTTGCCTGGAACATTCCATGGACAGAGAAGCCTGGCAGGTTACAGTCCCTGGAGTTTCAAAAAGCCTGAGAGAACTCAATGGTGAACACGCCCTCGCCTCCGAACTCCCCTCCCAGCGGGGCTGCCATCCCACATTGAGCAGAGCTCCCTGCCCTACACAGCAGGTGCTTGCTGGTTGTGCGTTTAAAATATAGCAGCGTGCACATGTCCATTCCAAACTCCCTATCCCTTCCCTCCTGGCAAACATGTTAGTTCTCTAACTTCCTGCAAAGGAAGCTGATGCATGTCTTGGGTTCTTTAATGGAACTGTGCTTAAGAACTCAGGCTCTGAGCCAGTCTGCAATTTAAAGACGATTTCAGCACCTACTCCGCCGTGATTCTGGACAAGTTACACAATCTCCGTGCCTCGAATTCTTTACCAGTTAAACAGGCAGGGCACATTCATGAATTCCACAAACATGACTGGAGACTTCCAGGCTGTCAGTCACTGTGCTAGACAGCAGCGAGACCACTCCGTGGAGGTCATATTCCAAAGCAGAAGTCGGACAACCAAGCTAGTCTCAGAGTTAAAGCCTCCTAGCGCAGGAAGAAAAATGGATTAATTCCTGTTTAGAATTTAGTACAAACAGTAACCCATGACAGGGAATTCTCCGTAAAAGCTACCTATTATTTCATAACGTGCCCTTCTCCACTAAAAACTGGTAAAACTCTCGGGAAAGCAGGTTATTATGGAAGACCTCCCCGCCTAAGAAGACACCTCTGGGTCACACCCTCCTCGCCGGAGTAAATGCCCCTCACCAGCCTTCACCCACCCATCCACCCGCAAAGACGCGCGTCAGGAGGCTCTCTCTGCCAGAAAAGTCTGCCGACCTAGCAGAGTCGGTGCTGCAGGGTAAGGGACAGGGGACACCGCGCCCTACTTCGGCCCGAGCTCTCCAAGGTGCCCTCGAAAGCAGGGCAGCTAAACAGGCGCTCCCCGCCGTTCCCGGCCCACGGACCAAAGGAGGCCTAAGCATCCAGCCAAACAACAATGGCGCGCGCAGGGGCCTCCGGGGGTGGGAGGTGGCCCGCGGCTGGAGCCGCCCCGCGGCGGGCGGGATCACGTGACCCAGAGGCTCCGCCCCGCCAGGGAGGGCTCTGAGCGCGGGCGGGGGCGCGGACGGAGCGAGCGGGCGGGCGACGGCGGAAGTGACGGAGGGGCGCTCCTCGCTACGTGCGGCGACGTGGCGGCGAGGCCGGCGCCCGGCGGCGGAAGTGGCTCTCGCGCTGGGACTGGAGTGTTTGTGTTTTGGTTCGCGGAGGAGCCGGCGGCAGGCCTGAGGGGAGGAGGGAGGAGGAGGAAGAATCAGTGGGAGCTCGAGCGCCGGGCGGCGGCGGCGGCGGAGGAGGAGGAGAAAGGAAAGGGGAAGGCGGAGCGGAGAGGCGGGGACGGAGCCCGACGGGGGCGGCACCGCGGCGCGATCCCCGCACCGTCCAGTCTGAGGGGAGCGGAGCGACTCGAGGACGCGCCGCCGCCGCCGCTGCTGCGTCTGGAACCTGCAGCCGGAGCTTCAGCGCCACAGGTCCGCGCGCTGCGAGCCCAGGTAGCCCCGCCAGCCTTCCGCCCGCGAAGCGGGTCAGAGCCCGAGTGGTCCGCGGGTCTGGGGTCACAGGGGCCCCCAGCCTTCCTGCTCGCGCCGGGGCCCGGGACCGGAAAGCCGCCGGGAGAGGCGTCTCGCCCGGCGGCCGCGGTGGCCCCCTGAAGGGGCCCCGGAGGCCAGGGTTTGGGGGCCGGCCGAGGGAGCGGCGGGTGTCACCCAGTTCCCTTCTCAAGATGGCGCCCCGAGAGCGGCCCGGAGGCCGCGGCGCCGCTGCCCCGTCCCGGCAGCCGGGTAGGGGTCCGCGGCCGGAGTCGGGCTGGGTTCGGGGAGGAGCGGGGAGGGATGCGCGCGGGCCGGCGGGCCTGCCTGTTGGCCGGTCGGAGCTGCTGCCGGTGGTTCAGGTGTTCCCCGAAGAGGAACCTGGGCCTCTGGCAGGTGTGAATTCGGGGAGCTCCGCCCACCCCGGCTCCCCGAGCCGGGTAATGGAGGGAGGCGGCGGCCCGGGGAGCCCGGCTGTCTAGGGGCTCTTGTCTCAGCTCTGGAAGGTAAGTGCGGCTTGAAAGCAGCCCGACACAGCTAGGCCGCCGAAGCCCTCAGACGGTAGAGCCCTTTGAGCGTGCTCTGCTGTTCGCCTCCCTGCAAACTGGCTATTCTCTGAAGACTTGCAGACTTTTTAAGCTCTGAACGTCATAATTCACATACTTGGTTTTTGTCTTTTGCTGAAGTGGAGCCTAAGTGTCCAATCAGTTGCCTTTCACATAACTAGTGGGGGAAAAAACCCACATGGACACAACTGCGATAATTCCGGGCAGTTCAGAAACTTGATTCTTAATTTAAAATGGGGATCGTAAGAGCTTCTTAGGGTTGCTGTAAGCCTAATTCGTGGAATGGTGATTGGCATAAAATAAATGCCTAGTAAATGTTAGCTGCTGTCATGAATTCAGTTTTGATCAGAGAGTACCCAGAAGGACTTTAACTACAGAATAGCAGTTATTTTCAAAAGATTTAAAATGCATTTTCTGCAAAATCTTTGGTTTTGGGAAACAAAAGTTTGTAATGAATACAAATGAATATTACAAAATATAGCTTTTAACCTTAATGTAATGCTAACTGTATTCATAATTAGATTTAGTTAATGTTTTTGTTTGAGGTCCTTGGAACTATAACCAAAGCTAAATCTTTTTTTTTCCCCCTTTAATGAGCATCTGATGTTTTCCCTGAAGTTTAGGGAGGACTGTAGGAATTCAGAGCATGTTGTCCTTGATGAGTGATTCAGTTTGCTGTTCTGTAGGTAAAGCTGGAGGTGTCTCAGTTGCGTTGTGTGATACGTGAAGTCTGTTGGTGCACTTTCAGTTTACTTGCATTCTGTTGATGTTCGGTCGTCATTCCATCAAAGGGGCTCTGTAATTGCCTGTTTTCAGTCGCTGCTGTGTGTTGACCACTGTATCAGAAATATTTTACGTGTATATTCTCTTCTCACAGCAGTTATGAAAACTGGATATTCTGGAGTAGAGAGTTTGAAATGAAAGCATTTGCTCCAGCAGAAATTAGTATAGCTGTATCGAATTAGATCCCCAAATGGAGTGTGTTTGGGAGTGGTGGGAGGATAGATGTGAGATTGGAGCATTTTTTTAATCACAGAAAATTCTTTATGCAGAAGTAGGTAGAATAGTATAATGAACCCATCAACTAGCTTCAGTTATCTTGTTTTGTTTATACCCCCATTGTTTGGGAGCAACTCAGATCTATTATTTCATTTGTAAATATTTTAGGTACAATATGTATTACTGAAAGATAAGAGGTCTTCAGTGCTGCCGTTTAGATAAAGTAGAGGTGATTTTATTGTCTTGATGTATGGTCTCATAGATACGTTTATTAATGAGTTCATTGTTAAGAGAGATTCTTGTATAAACTCATTTCATGGGCAAGACAAATTTCTTAAGAGGTACCTAAATGAAATCTAACAGTGACTTGAGAAGGAGAATCATATTTAATGTTATTAAGCACATGGTCAGATTTTGATTAAAAGTAGGAGAAAGCTACTACAATTGATTTGTGAGTAGCTTGGAAAATAATATTTTAAAAGTTTGCTAATATCTTTGAGAATTATCATTATTAAATAATAAAAGAAGACTTAGAAGTTGTGCTTTAAGCTAGTTTTTTGTAAGTGTGTTAAATAGAAAATAATGACACGTTTAATTGTTAGCCCCAAAACTACAAGAGTATAAGTAAATAAGACACTAATTCACTCACCATACGGAGAACCGCGGTTAACACTTGCACGAATGATGTATTTGAGAACGTGAGAATACAGTATTAAATCCTTTAGCCACCAGACATAGATCTACTTAAAATATTGCTCTAAAGTTACCATTAAATAAAAAGCATGTGCCATTTAAAAGGAGCCTTCAAATAATAATGGCTGACTTTTATTGAACTTAACTGTTTTAAGCTCTAAGATTTTTCCCTTAATTGACTTAATTTTACTCAAAACCGTTTTAACCTAAGTAATCTAGTTCCAGAACCAGAACTAGTCACCTTTCAGTTTGCATGGGTTGAAACTCAGCCCTGTTGAAGCTCTGTCACAGTAACTGTGTGACCTCAGTCAAGTCACCTAACCTTTCTATGCCTGTTTCTTTATTTTTTAAGGATTGGAATAGGTAACATTACAGGATTGTTGAGTGGCTATGTTAAGTAATTAAAACCATCTGGCACAAAATTGAGTCTTTAATAAAGGTTAGGTTTAAAGTGTTTACAGAGCCTTAAAAATTACAGAATGATTTTAGGCTCAAAGCTCATAACTTTACTTATTAATCAAGGCAGTGAATTAAAGTAAATGACAGTGTCCAGTAGAGGCTATAATTGTCATGTATTGCTGTGTTACAGGCAAAATTTTAAAGTGATAATATGAGGTTTGCTTTGTTATGCTGATTTGTATTTTTAATTACTTCATATTTGTTTTTTTTTTTTTACAGGTTTCTTTACCTCCAGAAAGAAAAGAATTGACACCTTGCGTCCTGGAAGTTCATTTAAGAAACTGAAATTAGGGACTTCTTTCAAATTTGGACATGGCTAATCGAGGAGCAACAAGACCCAACGGGCCAAATACTGGAAATAAAATATGCCAGTTCAAACTAGTACTTCTGGGAGAGTCTGCTGTTGGCAAATCAAGCCTTGTGCTTCGTTTTGTGAAGGGCCAGTTTCATGAATTTCAAGAGAGTACCATTGGGGGTGAGATTTTCTTTTATCGTTTCTTCATTTAATTGACTCATACATTGACAAATAAGATTTTGCAGTTCTGATTGTATGATGATGGGTAACTAAATAGGTCACAGAGTGAGTAAAAGAGCTGAGCTGCAGACTCAAACTTTATAGCTTGATTTTTTGATAAGATAATGTGTTTTAATATTTTGATTTCCTGGTTATCTCCAAGATGATAAAATACAGATGCAAACATGAGTAGAATCAGTGTCCCAAGTCTCAGATTTGATTGGTATCTTTCTTGATACTGTTTAAAAGTGTTTTCAAATTATCCGATGTCTGCTGAATTGTGTTGGCTTTAGAATGAATGGTGAAAATAGTAAAAGTAAAGAGGAAAAGAGTTACGATTAAAATTCTAAATAACTGGACTATTTACAAATTACACTGATTGGCAAAATTAGTTACATTTTATTAAATATGTTAAAGAATGCTCCTAGGGTGAGGGAAGAGAAGAAGTGAGTGATTAATGAAGAGAGACATGAAAGGGAAATGAGACCTGGAGAGAAAGTGAAAGAAAAGGGGAAAGAGGTGACATCAAGACTGCTTACAGGGACGGTGTTCACGCTGAGGGGAAGGAACGTGCGGGACCAAGAGGACACAGCCAGCAGTGCCGTACTAGGAAGAGATGAGAAGCGAGATCCCTGAACTCTTGCCTGGAAAATCCCATGGACAGAGGAGCCTGGTGGGCTGCAGTCCATGGGGTCGCTAAGAGTTGGACACAACTGAGCAACTTCACTTTCACTTTTCACCTTCACGCATTGGAGAAGGAAATGGCAACCCACTCCAGTGTTCTTGCCTGGAGAATCCCGGGGACGGGGTAGCCTGGTGGGCTGCCATCTGTGGGGTCGCACAGAGTCGGGACACGACTGAAGCGACTTAGCAGCAGCACCTGGGTATAGCAGTGGGGCAAAGCCCTTTTTGGTCCTGCTTAATGTGTCAAATGAAGCTTTTGAATTAGGTAATGTCAGAGGAACCACACAGCTTTAAGATTGACACTGTTTTGCAAGAGGTGTGTAATTAAGCAGGACCATATTTTTTCAGGTGTTCACGAATGTATTTTTAACCTCATATTTTAAAAAGTCAAATACTTTTTTTAACTTCTGAAATACGTAAGGCAGATATTCTTTGGCATGTAGCAACTTCTTGGGAGTCCATCTTTTAAAAGCATAACTTAGGCTGTGCATTGAGTATATGATCTCAAGTAAGTACACTGAGAATTATATTTATGATTTCAGATTATTCCTTTAACATAAATTACAAAACTCGGCTATCTTCTGACTTTTCTGTAGGAAATACAGTGGACAACGGCTATTTCCTGTTTAACAGACCAGCAGTGTAACGAGTGACAGCCAGCCCCAGTGTTTGGGTGTCATGTTACAGTGTGATTCTATTTTATTGTTAATACTTCATATCTATTTATAATGAATGAGCATCAAAAATACAGTCCTTTACATGAGTTTTTTATTTTGATTCAGAAATCTTGGTATCCTTAAAAATTGTGTTGAACAGTATATCACACATTCTTTGTTGTTTCCTTGTTAATGTATCTGTGTATATGTGGTTTAGTAATGAAATATTACCTCTCAAGCTTTAGCCTCCTCCAGAAAACAAATTGGACCAGAAGTAACTAGTCCACATCCACATAGTATATTAGTCACTCAGTTGTGTCTGGCTCTTCGCATTCCCATGGACTGTAGCCCACCAGGCTCCTCTATCGTGGAATTCTCCAGGCAAGAAGAAAGAGTGGGTAGCCATTCCTTTCTTCAGGGGATCTTGCGGACCCAGGCATTGAACCCAAGGTCTCCTGAATTGCAGGCAGATTACCAGCTGAGCCACCAGGGACACCCAGCCCATATGGTAGGAAAAATTTTAAAGACTTTCAAGACTCTGCCCACCCACCTTCACCTGGTACAAAAGGTTAATTATTATAACTACTTTTTGGCAAGTGATTGTTGCTTGCAGCATTTCTCAAAATACACGTGCATTGTAGGCTAAACACCTGGGCCAAAATATGTTTGGGACTTGATATATTCTTACCCTCCCTGCCTTCACAGTGCATATTAAAATAACAAAAGCAGTGAAGTACTGTAGTAAAGAACTCAAGTCCTGGTAAATGTAGCCCAAGAGTAGAATATTTGTTTTTATTATGGATACTCCCAATTACCTTCTAAGAGTACATTTTCCTAATGACATCTCAAGAAGGACATTTAAAAGAAAAGTTTAACCCCGTGTCAATGCATCATAAATATACATATCCTTTGATATGTGTGTATGAGTGTGTGTATATAATCTCTGTTTCCATTTAATACCAATTAGATTGTTTACATTTCATTAATGAAATTGTCAAAAAGTTTTCATTCTAACACGTAAAACTTCTAATACCTTGTGCTTGTACAGATTGAGTCTGGCTTTTTTAACCACCTTTAGAAGGAATTTACATCCAAGTTTCTGTCTTAATGGTTATTGAATACCTTTTTATTATGTTGACCACATATTAGTCCTGGTTTTTTGTTTGTTTTTGAAAGATAATTAACGTGTTTAAGGCATAAGATGTATTAACTTGTTTACAGAGTGAACACTTGTTCTTTTATGCTCTTCGCTAAACAGCTCTTCACTCTGAAGGACTAGAAGCATCTAAGGATTTCAAGGTTTGAGTTGTTTAAGATCTATTAACTTGTAGGTAATGTGTATTTTTGTTTGGCTTATGTGTGGGAGGAGTTATCTAAAAATGAACCTGGCCAGATGTTTTTATGTTTCATCTATTCTTTATTTTAGACTTAACTATTTATGTTTAGTAACATGTAAGAGCTCACTTAAAATTTCCCTAATTGCATTGTAAGGTGGAATATATACTGTACTCTTGAATTTGTATATTCTAGAACCTTATAGTGATCAAGAACATTAAGATGTCTTCTCTTTTTGTGGTGGTTCTTATACACGATGGCTTGATTTAAGAAAACAAGAATCCATGTTGTCTCCCTATATCCCCACCCCTGCCCCTTGATTCTCTAGCTCTCATAATGAGATGGGTAGTTGGATGCTGGGTTTAGTGCTTTGGGGAGTTCTAACTTATGGCGGGAGTTAAAGGCTGCGTGACATTTGTGCTCCTGCCATTTGAGACGAGCCCTAAGGTGTGCGGGGCGCTTTAGGCTCAGGTGGTTGCCTCCCTTCTTGTCTCATCTGGAGCCTCAGAAGCTCTTCAGTAAATACTTATTGGGTGATAGGGCTGGCCATCTTCCACTTAACAACTTGAACACCTAAAGACTTCAAAGATTTCTAGGGAATTCCTTGTGTCAAAAATATACTTGTTTTTAAAAAGACTTTCGCATGCTGTTTATAAGCAAGTGGATCATCAGGGTAAATCGGAGCCAGTTTAAAATGTACAATGAAAAAGCATGCAGTCTTTCGACTCTTTTTGAGAGAGAAACGTTTGATATCACAATCAGTAAATGGAATAATTGCTTTTTTTTTTTAACTGATTGTTGTAGGATTAAAAAAAAAAAAACCCATGCTGTTCGTCAACTACTCCAGTTTGAGGATCACAAGTGTTGTATACTGGTTACGTTAATCTGCTAGGCCTCTTTCAAAAACCATGGTCCTTCCCTGTCCATCAAGGATACTCTGCCTTGTCTTTACTTAAAGGAGTTAAATAACCAGCGTCTTCAGTCGTCTGTAGTGAGGCTGCTCCCCTCTGTTGCCGTAGGTAGTCAGGGACTGGTTATTCACGAAACGGACAAAATAAGTGCCCTCTGTTTAAAGCTGTTTGAAGCAGTTATTAACCCTAAAGAGAATGTTTACATAATTATTTCAGGACTTTTTTTTTTACTAGAAGGACAAAGTTTATACTTTATTTAATATCTGTCCAATTTCCTCTACCTGGCTACCAGGACTTGTTTTCCTTTTCAGATTCAAAACATCTAATGGGGCAAAAGTTATTATTAAAAATTAAGAAAAACAAAGTTAGTTTCAAAGATACTGTTGTTGGTTTTACCTTACCTTACCAGTTTATGGAGTGAAGCGTTGTGGTTAAGAAAGGGGTGTGGCCTGGGGACAGACTGTATCCACATTGTTTGATTTAAAATTCTAGCTCCAGCACATACCAGCTACGTCATCTCACACAAATCATACCCAGCTTTATTTACTCTTAATATGGAATGAAAATAATACCTCCTAAATTTGACGGGTTTTTTTTTATTAAATGTTAGCTATTACCTTTCTTGTCACCACTATTACTTTTTGCTGAGTCATTTTTATTACTGTTGCTATTTTTCTGGTATTGTCATGACATGGCATTACTTTAGAATTGTGACTGTTCTACCAAGTGCATAGCATTTTAGGATTTGACAGTGTTAAAGAATTTTATGTCCAGATTTTCTTCTCTTGGAAATTTCTTACTGAAGATTGTAAGAGCAAATAAGATGTAAAAAAGATGCTTTATGAGCAACTGCTTCCTAAATTTGAGCCTTCCTAAAAATGGACTTCAAGTAGATAGCATTTATTAATACAACTATGTTTCTTTAAATTCTGTATGGTAAATTCTTGCTTAACTACCCCAGCATTTTCTGGTTTTCACACAAGTGGTTAGTCATGTACGTTGCATTAAATGCCTGCTCCCCATATCAACTAAGTTATTTATGGACATTTTCTTAGAGGGAGAAATTACACAGTTAAATAGAATACTACATGTATGTAGATACTAAAGTTGCTTCCTAAACTGAGAAAGAAAAGGCAGCTAGAAAATGTGAATTGGAATAACTTGTGTTTTTCCTGTAGTAAGCTTTCCACTATTGCCCTTCACTTGTGAGCCTTAAGAAAGACTTGTTTGTGTAATTGTAATCTGTACATTTGTTTGCTTCTTTATCTTTTTGCATCTGCATTATATTCAGTTGCCAAGTCGTGTCTGACTCCATGGACTGCAGCACACCAGGCTTTCCTGTTCTTTACAGTCTCCTAGAGTTTGCTTAAACTAATGTCATTGAGTCGGTGATGCCATCCAACCCTCTCATCCTCTGTCATCCTCTTCTCCTGCCCTCAATCTTTCCCAGTATCAGAGTCTTTCTCTTCACAGCAAGTGGCCAGAGTATTGGGGCTTCAGCATCATTCCTTCCAATGAATATTCAGGGTTGATTTCCTTTAAGATTGACTGGTTTGATCTCCCTGTAGTCCAAGGGACTCTCAAGAGTCTTCTCCAGCACCACAGTTGGAAAGCATCAATTCTAAAAAAAAAAAAAAAAAGAACATCAATTCTGCAGCTTTCAGCTTTCTTTATAGTCCAACTCTCAGATCCATACGTGATGACTGGAAAAACCATAGCCTTGACCATATGGGCCTTTGTCAGCAAAATGATGTCTGCTTTTTAGTACGCTGTCTAGGTTTGTCATAACTTTTCTTCCAAGGAGCAAATATCTTTTAATTTTGTGGCTGCAATCGCTGTCCACAGTGATTTTTCCACAAGAAAATAAAATCTACAGTTTCCACTTTTTACCTATTTGCCGTGAAGTGATGGGACAAGATGCCATGATCTTAGTTTTTTGAATGTTGAGTTTTTAGCCAGCCTTTTCACTCTCCTTTCACCCTCATCAAGAGGCTCTTTAGTTCCTCTTCACTTTCTGCCATAAGGGTGGTGGTATCTGCATATCTGAGGTTATTGATATTTCTCCCAGCAGTCTTGATTCCAGCTTGTGCTTCATCCAGCCCAGCGTTACTCATGATGTACTCTGCATAGAAGTTAAATAAACAGGGTGACAATACACAGCCTTGACGTACTCCTTTTCCGATTTGAAATCAGTCTGCTGTTCCATGTCCAGTTCTAACTGTTGCTTCCTGACCTGCGTACAGGTTTCTCAAGAGGCAGGTAAGGTGGTCTGGTATTCCCATCTCTTTAAGAATGTTCCAGTTTGTTGTGATCCGCACATTCAGAGGCTAAATTTAGCATAGTCATTGAAGCAGAAGTAGATGTTTTTCTGGAATTCTCTTGCTTTATTGGTGATCCAGTGGATGTTGGCAATTTGATCTCTGGTTCCTCTGCCTTTTCTAAATCCAGCTTGCACATCTGGAAGTTCTCAGTTCGTGTACTGTTGAGGCCTAGCTTGGAGAATTTTGAGCATTACTTTGCTAGTGTGTGAGATGAGTGCAATTGTGCAGTAGTTTGAACATTCTTTGCATTGCCTTTCTTTGGGATTGGAATGAAAACTGACCTTTTCCAGTCCTGTGGCCCCTGCTGAGTTTTCCAAATTTGCTGACATATTGAGTGCAGCACTTTCACAGCATCATCTTTTAGGATTTAAAATTGCTTGACGAAAATTCCGTCAGCTCCACTAGCTTTGTTCATAGTATAGCTTCCTAAGGCCCACTTGACTTCCCACTTCAGGATGTGGCTCTTGGTGAGTGACCACATCATTCATGGTTATCCAAGCAAAGGCATCTGCATATTGTTTTCAGTTAAAAGTACTTTTGAGAAAGGATAGAAGACCTGGGAACAAACCGCCAGTGTATCATTTTCAATTCGTGAGAAAAATGATTTTTGAAATATACATTATTCTTTCTGTTACAGTGAGAGTTGAAATTTTTTGAAGTTAATCTTTTGGCTTCAAGTGAAACAATATTGTCTTTATGTGTAATAATGTTTCCTTATAAAAAGTATATATTCAGCATTTGAGATGGGTTGTATTACTTGAAGAAGTTAGTAAAGATTTGATATTTTATATGTTTGTACCAGTTCTGACCAAAAATATTTTAATAGTCTTAACTTCAGTTATTCTCCAGTGTCCTGGTTTTAGATGTTATCATAAGTGGCTACTTAAACATTGCTGTGAGTTAGGAACCAATAAGCTTAGCTTCAGTCCTGGCCTTGTTTTAGAAGAGTGCTGTTTACACACTGTAAAACGAGAGAGAATTGAGCTAGATGAGGGTTCTTCTAGAGCAGACTCTTTTTTTTTAAGAGTGTGCTTTCTCCACATTAAACGAAGCAAGCAATACAGTTAAACTTTTTCTTCCTCTTAAAATTTGTTTCACATTTTGCGATCATGAATATCTGTTTGTGCCCTGTCTTACTTCATTCATTAATTCCCTTTGGTGCTGCTGAAATGTTCAGAGCTGTTTGGCAGAATCATTTTGCCAGTTAGCTCTAACTATGGTGAGCCACCTCTGTTGATTCACTAATTTACTGCTTTTATTCTGTTACATACAGGCAAATAAGATTGTCAGGCTTCTCGAAAATTCATTTATTCAACAAACTTAGCAAGTTCCTAGTACTGTGCTAAATCCTAGAAATCGAAGTTACCCTTCCCCCTTGGGGTCTCTCACTGTAGTGATCCGATGCTCCTTCTGTGTACTCTCCCTTATGATGCATGCTGAACCAGTTCACCTCACGACAGCATCATTGGAGTCCTCACAAGAGCCTTTTGTTAACAGGCCTCCTAGTGGCAAATAGGGATGTATTAGAGTGAGAAAAGAACAGGAGTTATTCCAGGGACTTTTGGAATATGATCATTGGCTGTTTTGATTTAAACATGAACTCTGGGTACCAAATTACTAAATCTCTCAGGATGAGAATGAAGTCACATACTGGATTTTGAAAATAAGAAATAATCCTTGATGTTTTACAAGTGTTGCAAAACAATATTTGAGGTAAGTGTTGGTAAACAGTGTTCACCCCTTTTTTTTGGTAATACAGATGAGGAAGGGTAACAACAGAATGAGGAGTCAGTCATTCATGGTTCAGTATTCCTGTTGGCAAAGTTGAAGGTATTACTAGCAGGCACTCTTTGGATTCAAAAAGAAGAGAATTACGTGATGATACGGGACTTCAGTTGCTCTGTAACTACCAGACATCATCAGCATTTCTCAAATAAAATAGTTACTCAGGGACTTCCTGGCGGCTCAGTGGTTAAGATTTAATGCCTCCACTGTAGGGTCACAGGTTCAGTCCCCAGTCAGGGAACTAAGACCCCATGTCCCACATGGTATGGCCAAGAAATTTTTTAAAATGTTTTTAAGTTATTTATCCTTGTATATTAGAACCTAGAGAATCCTAACTTTGTAATCTATTGTATTCATAAGTAATTTGTAAATTTTAGGAAAATGTGACTTCTGTGAGACACAGGGTGATTTTTAGGATCCCTTGTAAGGTGATTTTAAAGTTGGTTACACGTTATACGATGCACTCATAGGATTGGCATTCCCATAGTGTCATCTAGACCTTACTATGGCTTTATGAGGAAATGCTGATTTTATAGACAAGGAGACTAACGCAACAAAAATGATACAGCGGAGGTTTTGCACCTAAGTGACAGTTGGGATTAAAGACAGACCTTTCTTCTGTGCAGTCTGTATTCTGGAATTCACGAAGTTTAGGGTCAGGATATGAATGATGTAAGCATTCTGTTATAATTAAATGTGTGGTACTTGACAGATGCAGACCGCCCTTATGTATCGATTTATAAAGAAAATGATGTGAAAGTATTTTAAATAAAAATTTAGATCACTCATGTTCCAGAGTTAGTGCCACGGTGTCCATCTTTATGTCAACCACGTGTCACATTTTTATTTCATTAATTTGTTCTTGTGAGTCAAAATTCAAATGGTTTCCTTCCTATCTTCTGCCTACTCGGTTCTTTTTTTCCAGAGATTCCCTGTTTGCTCAGCGGGTGAAGAACCCGCCTGCAGTGCAGGAGACACAGGAGAAGTGGGTTCGATCCCTGGTTTGGGAAGACCCCCTTGAGGAGTAAAACGGCAGACTGCTCCAGTATCCTTGCCTGGAGCATCTCATGGACACGGTAGCCTGGTGGACCACAGTCCAGAGGGTCGGAGAGTCAGACAGCCTGAGCGACCACACACAGGGCAGCCGCGTGTTACTCTGTCCTTGAAAAGTTACTGTTATATTCACATCTGTGTTTTCTCCACTTTGTGCAATCTAAAACATGTCAGACTGTCTGCAGTATGCTTTTTATTTTTCTCCTTATTACTGTCCCAGTTACCTGTTGTTCAGAAACAAATGACTCCAAAGCTTAGTCATTTAAAACAATTATTGTCTCTTGGTTCTGGGGGTTGAGTGGGCTTAGGTGATTTTCTGATGTGATGGCGGGGGGTCAGTCCTGGGGCTCGCGTCACCTCAGCATGTCTGGGAGCTCAGCTCGGGCTGTCGGCCAGAATACCTGCCTATGGCCTGCCTCCTGGTTTGGGTTCCTCAACAGCATGGCGCTGGATTCAAGCATGAATGTCCCCAAGATACCAGGCAGAGGCTGGGTGGCTTTTTATGCCCTACCCCCAGAAGTTCAGAGATCGCATCAGTGATGCTCAAATCACAGGCTTGTACAGATTTGAGGAAGGAGAGCCAGTGTCATGTTTTAACAAGAATATGCTGAAATCTTGTGGCCATCTTGGAAAATACACTGATTTTTTGTACCATTTTATGAAGTATGTCCTCATTTTTCTTGGCTATATCAACATTCCATTGAATGGATCCTGTGAATATTTTTTATCAGTTCTAGGTTCAGATTTGCACAGTAGTTTTATACTTTGGGGTATTAACAGTGCTGCAGTGAATAATATCATAGTCATTTCTTATGTATTCCAAGTATTTTTGTAACAAATTTCTTGAAGTTGATTGCTGTGTCAAAAGTTAGATACTTTTGTAATTCTGATGCATTTTCCCCACTGCCGTCCCCAGCAGTGCACAGAATGCCTGTTCCCCTATTGAAGTAGCTCAGGGTACTTTCACGCTTATAGATCTTTGCCGTTCTTACTTGCATTGATCTCTGCATTTTTTAGTGTACATTTTCCCCATAATAGGGATGAGGTCAAGCATCTTTTCATATTTGAGAGTCCATTATGTTTCCATTTCCTGTAAACTATAACTTCATGGTATTTTTATACAGAATCAGTTGTAGTAATCATATGACTGTATCCTGTTCCCTTTATTAGCGATAATACTCTATATCTCTGTATTCATATTTATTTTAGTAACTGGTAATCTATTTTTTAACCATACCATTATTGTTAGACATTTAGTGTTTACATTTTGTTTGCTGTTTTGGGTAATCATCTAATATTGAATATATTCTTGGAAATTTTTCCCCTCTGGACTTATTTCTGTAAGATCAATGTGTAGATGTGGTTACTGAATCAAAGTAATTTAATGATTATGGTATCAAAGGAATTTTGGTCTTTTCATCACTTTTTTCTTCCCTTAGAGATAGATATTCCCAACTTCCTTGGGCCTTGCTTAGCATAGATAATTATATCTGGGTTTATAGGTTTCTGAACTTCTACTCTGGGGTTTGGAGAAGGAAATGGCAACCCACTCCAGTTCTCTTGCCTGGAGAATCCCATGGACGGAGGAGCCTGGTGGGCTACAATCCATGGGGTCGCAAAGAGTCGGACACGACTGAGCGGCTTCACTTTCACTTTAGTCTTCTCTGTCTCTTCTTGCTTTCTTTAGTTTGCCCTTTTCTAGTCTTCTATTATAAAATTCTCAGATACTAGAACTTTTATTTTAAACTCACTTAGATAGGATTATTGCTAAGCATTAAAGGTCACTTTCAAGGCCAGTATTGTTTTAAAAGTCTGGTAGATTTCTTTCGGGCCTGGGAACTATTAAGTGCTAGATTCTTGAACCAAATGGAGTAGGAACATCACCAAAGAGAAGGAGGGAAGAAGCCTCCTTTGCAAAATAGCCTGGGCACTGTCCTGCACATTACCTTTGATCTTCTGCCATTTGAAAATGATAGGTCTGGGTGTAGAATTTTCAGCATTTATCTTTCTTAGTGTTCTCTGAGCTCGCTGGATATGTAATCTGATGTCTGACATCATTTGGGGAAGATTCTGTTTTTATTGCCTCACGTATTCTGTTCCTTTTTCTTGCGATGTTCCCATTATAAATGTAATACACTTTTTGTAGTTGTCCCAGAGTTCTTGGACATTTTGTTCTATGTTTTCCAGTCTTGGTTCTCTTTACATTTCAGCTTCGGAGGGTTCTGTTGATAGACCTCAAAGTCTGAGGTTCTTGGCTCAGCTGTGTCCAGTCATCCAAGTAGTCCATCAGAAGTGGAGTGAAGTGAAGTTGCTCAGTCGTGTCCGACTCTTTGCGACCCCATGGACTGTAGCCTCCCAGGCTCCTCCGTCCATGGGATTTTCCAGGCAAGAGAACTGGAGTGGGTTGCCATTTCCTTCTCCAGGGGATCTTCCCGACCCAGGGATTGAACCTGGGTCTCCCGTGTTGTAGGCACACGCTTTATTGTCTGAGCCACCAGGGAAGACCTATAAGTCCATCAGAGGCATTCTTTATTTCTGTTACAGTATTTTTGATCTCTGCACTTTTGGGGGTCCTTCATATCTCCATCTCTCTGCTGACATTGCCCATCTGTTCTCAGCATTATGTCTTCACATTAGGGTTCTTAGCTCATTAATCCTAGTTGTTTCCAATTCCCAGTCTTTTAATTCCAACATTGCTGCTGCTGATCTGGTTCTGATACTTTTTCTGTCTTTTCAAACTGTTTTTTGCCTTTTAGTATGCCTTGTACTTTTTCTTGCTGTCTGGATATGATACAGTAAGTAAAAGCAACCGCTGTAAGTATGCTTTTACTAGTGTGGTAGAGTTGTTGAGCAAATGGTCATTTTCTTTTCTCCCCTGCCTTAGACAAGACAGGATGGCTAGAATGGGCTGGAATTAGAAATTTCCTTTCTCCCAAGTGGAAGGATAGAACTGGCTTAAGTTGGATATTTCTTTCTCCAGGTCCGTTAAGTGAAGTCACTCAGGTGTGTCCGACTCTTTGCGACCCCATGGACTGTAGCCTGCCAGGCTCGTTCGTCCGTGGAATTTTCCAGGCAAGGATACTGCAGTGGGTTGCCATTTCCTTCTCCAGGTCTGTTAAGAGTCTGATAATACTCCCAACAGGTTATGCTCAGATCAGCTAGTTTCTTATGTGGACGGGCTTTGTTAAGAACATGATGATCTCGTCTATTTCAGAATGGTTCCTTTCCCCTCACCTTGCCAGAAGCAGGAGAGGATTTCTCTCTGATATTTACTGTGAGAGCCTAATCTAGTTCCTGGTTGTCAAACCCACAGGAGTGTGGTGCCTCCCTTCCTGCTGGCTTCTCCTGGAGTTTGTCTGTTTATGGTTGCTCTGGGTCTCTTGCTTCTTGTGGGCTTTTTCCAGGTTCAGTGATTGGGGGCAGCTTCTCACTGCGGTGCTGGGCTTCTCACTGCAGTGGCACCTCTAGGTGCAGAGCACAGGCCCGAGACACACAGGCTTAGTTGCTCCGTGGCATATGGGATCTTTCCAGACCAGGGACCAAACCCATGTGCTGAGCATCAGCAGCGTGTTCTCAGCCGTCAGGCCTCCAGGGGATGTCCTGCTGGAGTTGTAACTCAGGCTTGTCGGCAGCTGGCCTCCAGCAGTTTCACCAGGTAGTTCCTGCAGCAGCGCTGGTCTCCTCAGGTGACTCTGCTCAGATGCCATGCTTTTCTGTACCAGCCTGTCTTGTTTCTCCAGTTTGGGGCCAGTAGATTGCCTTGCCAAGGCTGTATATTGTCACCCTGTTTATTTAACTTATATGCAGAGTACATCATGAGAAACGCTGGACTGGAAGAGACACAAGCTGGAATCAAGATTGCTGGGAGAAATACCAATAACCTCAGATATGCAGATGACACCACCTTTATGGCAGAAAGTGAAGAGGAACTAAAAAGCCTCTTGATGAAAGTGAAAGTGGAGAATGAAAAAGTTGGCTTAAAGCTCAACATTCAGAAAACGAAGATCATGGCATCTGGTCCCATCACTTCATGGGAAATAGATGGGGAAAGAGTGGAAACAGTGTCAGACTTTATTTTTCTGGGCTCCAAAATCGCTACAGATGGTGACTGCAGCCGTGAAATTAAAAGATGCTTACTCCTTGGAAGGAAAGTTATGACCAACCTAGATAGCATATTCAAAAGCAGAGACATTACTTTGCCAACAAAGGTCCGTCTAGTCAAGGCTATGGTTTTTCCAGTGGTCATGTATGGATGTGAGAGTTGGACTGTGAAGAAGGCTGAGCACCGAAGAATTGATGCTTTTGAACTGTGGTGTTGGAGAAGACTCTTGAGAGTCCCTTGGACTGCAAGGAGATCCAACCAGTCCATTCTGAAGGAAATCAGCCCTGGGATTTCTTTGGAAGGAATGATGCTAAGGCTGAAACTCCAGTACTTTGGCCACCTCATGCGAAGAGTTGACTCATTGGAAAAGACTCTGATGCTGGGAGGGATTGGGGGCAGGAGGAGAAGGGGACGACAGAGGATGAGATGGCTGGATGGCATCACTGACTCGATGGACGTGAGTCTGAGTGAACTCCGGGAGTTGGTGATGGACAGGGAGGCCCGGCGTGCTGTGATTCATGGGGTTGCAAAGAGTGGGACACGACTGAGCGACTGATCTGATCTCTGATCTGAGATTGCCTTGTAACCTCACTTTTTCAGATCAAAGAAAAATTACTGATTTTTCAGCTTTTGTAGTTTCTCCTTTGAACTCTTGAGTTCCTGATGTGGGATCTCAGTTCCCTGACCAGGGATCAAACCTGTGCCCCCTGCATTGGGGACATGTAGTCTTAACCACTGGATTGCCACGGAAGTCCCTGCAGGAATTTTTTTTAAAGTACTGTTTAAATTATTCAGCAATGTATCTGTTGTCCGTAAGTTAATTGTCCTTCATAGGGACTTGCCTGGCTGTCCAACAGTTAAGACTCCACACTCCCACTGCAAGAAATGTAGGTTCCATCCCTGGTTGGGGAACTGATATCCCGCAGCCATGCGATGCGGCCAAAAAGTGAAAAAAAAAAAAAAAAAAGTCTTTCATAGACGTGTATCCAAGCTAAGTTAGTTTGATTACCTTTTCCTTTTGGTGTTTGTTGGGGAGCTTGTCTGACACTGGTTACTAGCTTGTAACAGCCTCTCCCCTTTCCTCCCTTCTCTCACGTCTCTTCCATTTCTTCCCTGCTCCTCTTTGTGTTCTGTGCCTCCATTCTGCCCCCTAGTTTAGTATTTGGGGCGGCATTTTTACACACACCCAGTCTGGTGAGTCCCCTTGGTGTGGTGACCACAGCCTGTCAGCCTTGAGGGTTCAAACACTGGTTGTATCTCAGGTGACCAAGTGTGGTGCACTAGCTTAATACTAACCAAGTTCAAACTCCTGCGACTAACTTGCAAACAGTAGCATTAGTGTGCTGGTAGGTGTCTACTATGATCCTGTTCAGCTGGACATGTGACTAGCTCAGTCCTGGCTAGAAGATTCCCTTAGAAGAGTAGTGTCCTTTAAGAATAACCATCAGGCTATGATTGTGAAATAAAAAAACACATTGGCTTCTTTTACTGTTTTGTCATTTCTGAAAAAAATTAACATGAATTAGTCTTTTAAAAAGTGTATCTTCCTCCTAGACAGTGTTAGAGAAAAAGTGATGATTAGCATGTTTTACCTCATTCTGCATGACTTCATGCAGACTCTTCCTTACGTATCATTATGTGCTCCAAGATTATAGTCATTTGGCAGCAATTATCTTCAGATGTTGCATGAATGATTTGTGTTAAGATATCCATAATAAATTTTGTATAATTTTAACCATTCTAAATGTACATTTGGCGTTAGGTCCATTCGCGTTGTTGTACAGGCATCACGCCCAACCCTACACATTAAACAGTAACGCCCTATTTCCCACCCCCACCCCTGTCAATACCATCCTGTTGATGAATTTGACTGCTCTAGGAACCTCACTCATACATGAGAAATTAGATGGTAGTGCCCTTTTATGACTGGCTCAGTTCACTTAGTATGTGATCAAGGTTCACCCATCTTGTGAAGGTGTCGATTTTTCCTTATTTTTAAAGGGAAAATAATATTCCATATGCCATATTTTGCTTTCTCATCCATCCTTTGATGAACTCTTTGGTCTCTTCCACCTTTTGCCTATTGTGAATTAACACTGCTGTGAATATTGGTGTACAAACACCTTTCACGTCTTTTGAGCATATCCCTGGAAGTAGAATTGCTGGATCATATGGTAACTCTGTGCTTAATATTTTTGAAGAATTTCTATACCATTTTCCACAGTGGCTGCACTGTTTAACATTCCCACTTTGAGTGCATAAGGTTTCAATTTCTCTACCTCTTTGTGAACTCTTTTTTTTTTTTTGCTGTTTTGATAGTAGCTATTCTAATGGGTGTGAAGTGGTATCTTGTAGTATTGATTTGCATTTTTCTAGTAGTGATGTTGAACATCTTTTCATGTGTTTCTTGGCCATTTGTGTGTTTATTTTCCCCCGCTTTGGCCATGCCATGTGGCTTGTGGAATCTTAGTTCCCTGACCTGGGATCCAACCTGGGCCCCAGCAGTGAATGCCCTGAGTTCTAACCACTGGACTGCCAGGAAATTCCTGGCCATTTGTATATCTCTGGAGAAATGTTTATTAAAGTTGTTTGTCCGTTTTTTTAACTGGGTAGTTTGGATTTTTTTGTGTGTTGCTAAGTTGTAGGAGTTCTATGTATATTCTGGATACCAACCCCTTGAAAATGAGTGTTAGTGGCTCAGTCGTGTCCAACTCTTGGTGACCATGGATTGTAGCCACCAGGCTCCCCTGTCCATGGGATTCTCCAGGCAGAATACTGGAGTGGTTGCCATGCCCTCCTCCAGGTGATTTTCCTGACCCAGGAATCAAACCCAGGTCTTCTGCATCGCAGGCAGATTCTTTACATCTGAGCCACCAGGGAAGCCCCAGTCCCTTATCAGTCTCTTATCAGATGTTTAAGAACGAACTCAGTATGATGAGTGGGTTCACCTTGGGGAGCGCTGCTGTCTTCTGGCTGCGCTGGGTCTGTGCTGTGCCTTGCGGGCTTAGTTGCCCCAGAGCGTATGGAGTCCTGCTTCCCTGAACAGGGTCCAGCTCGTGTCCCTGCGTTGGGAGGCGGAGTCTTAACCCCTGGACCACCAGGGAAGCCCTGCCATGTGTTAATATACGATCTAGGTGGTAAACTCTTTACCTTGCCGTTCTTCTGGAGTGTTTTCTGTTTGAGTTTAATTGCTGTGTGTGCTTTCCTCTTTGTCCCAGTCTATTTTGATCCCTTCTTAAGTTCTTCCTTGCCTTAGTTGAACTGTAACTCTTGTGTGAATGCTTTGTCTCATCTTTGCTCTGTAATCTAATCTCCTATACACACATGCAGTTTTAATGGAAAATAAAAATGGCCTCAGCTTTTATTTTTTCTGTTGTTGGCTTTAAACCATCCATACATTCCTCTGTGTGTGCGATTTTATCGTCTGAAGTCAGTGTTCATCTGTCTGATAAAATTCATTCTATTATGACCCTAGTGGCCACTGATTCCCTTTTTTTCAGCAAACCAGTGTCTGGCTTCACAGGTAACTTTGATACCTCGTTCTTGGTCAGTTTTTGCCATCTTTCTCCCTGAAGTTTGATCCAGATCCATCAGACTCAACCGTTGACTTACTTGGCTCTGAAACCTTTAGGGCTTCCCCTGCACATCACTTCCAAACAACCTTAAACTTGGATTTTATGATCCCAAGTCCCTGATCTACATCTGAGATCCTGAACAAAGCTCTTCCCGTCTCTAACTACTATAGCCTTTTAGTTTTAATAGGGCATCAAATCCACCACTTTAGTGAAAGTTTTATTTAAGGGAGGACATTTACATATGTATGTATGTATTTCTATTGACATATAAAAAGCATTTATATAATTTTGCTTTTTGACAATTAAGAGGTCATTTTGTAAATTTTAAATTTAATTCCTTCTTAGTACTTGCCAAGCCGTCAGTGCCTTTCATTCATACATTATTTTTAAATTAATTTACTTATTTTAATTGGAAGAATTACTTTACAGTATTGTGGTTTTGGCCATACCTTGACATGAATCTGCCACGGGCACAGGTGCACGTGTCCCCCGTCCTGAACCCCCCACCACCTCCCTCCCATCCCATCCCTCTAGGCCATCCAGTGCGCCAGCTTTGAGTGCGCCGTTCCATGCATTGAACTTGGACTTGTCATCTCTTTCACATATGGTGATGTACATGTGTCAGTGCCATTCTCTCAAATCATTCCACCCTCTCCCTCTCCCACCGAGTCCTAAAGTCGGTGCTGTGTATCTGTGTCTCTTTTGCTGTCTCGCATACAGGGTTATGGTTACCGTCTTTCTAAATTCCATATATATGCGTTAGTATACTGTATTGGTGTTTTTCATTCTGACTTACTTCACTCTGTATAATGGGCCCCAGTTTCATCCACCTCATTAGAACTGACTCAAATGTATTCTTTTTAATGGCTGAGTAATACTCCATTGTGTATATGTACCACAGCTTTTTTATCCATTCATCTGCCAATGGACATCTAGGTTGCTTCCATGTCCTGGCTATTATAAACAGTGCTGCGATGAACATTGGGGTACACGTGTCTCTTTCAATTCTGGTTTCCTCCGTGTGTATGCCCAGCAGTGGGATTGCTGGGTCATATGGCAGTTCTATTTCCAGTTTTTAAAGGAATCTCCACACTGTTCTCCATAGTGGCTGTACTAGTTTGCATTCCCACCAGCAGTGTAAGAGGTTCCCTTTTCTCCACACCCTCTCCAGCATTTATTGCTTGTAGACTTTTTGATGGCAGCCATTCTGACTGGTGTGAGATGGAACCTCATTGTGGTTTTGATTTGCATTTCTCTGATAATGAGTGATGTTAAGCATCTTTTCATGTGTGTGCTAGCCATTAATACTTCACACCTAAAAGGTGTGTTTTCCCTACCCTCTTTGCTCCCATACCGTCTTTAGAGAGTCCATGAGATGTTACAGTAACAACTAAGAGTGTTTTCGTGGCTCTGCCACATGTTGGCAGAATTATTTCCAGAACAGTTACTCAGCATCTCCACCAGAGCGTGAGTCCTTGCTGTGCTCTTGTTTTAGTTTCATTTTTCAGTTTTGCTTAGTTAAGGGATAAAATTTAACTGTTTTTGCTCTGAGAATGATTTTGTTGATTACTAGTGATACTGATTTTTTTCTATGTTATATGGCTTTTGTGAATTTTGTTACACATTTATCTTTGATGTATACGTTTTCTTAAGATTTACATGAGGTTTCTACATATTAAAAATCAAGCTCATAGCATCCACTGTAGAAATTTTTCTACATGTGTTTGCCCCTGTGTTTTGAATGTGTGACACATTTTAATTACAAACCTAAAGACCTTAATTTTTATATAATCAAATCTGATAGATCTAAGGATTTTGGGTCAGTTCTAATAAAGTAATTTCTTTTCTGTCAGTTTGGTAAAACAGTAAGTTGAGGATTGGGGCGATAACTGGTTCTGTGCTTTTTCTCTTTTGGCCTCTGTTTAGTCGTGTGGACTCACTGTAGTTTGAATTCTTTCTTACTCGTTGGTAACGTTTGGTTAGTGCTGCGATGGGGACGGTCTTCCCTCACCCAGCGTATTGCAGTGTCCCCTTCTTGCTTATTATTTATCGGGGTCTTACACATTACATGCTTTGGGGTTTTGCAGATTTAAGATTCACAGTTTCCGCTGCTCTCAGCTGACCCCAGGCTCTGTCACTCGGTAATCTGTAGTGTGGCGGAGACTGCAGTGTCGCCTGCCGCCAAGCTTGCCACAGGAACTGATCGTGTCAGCTCAGAGGGGCCCGTTAGACAGGCGGGCACCCGCATCTCAGCGCAGCTTTGTTTTCCTCTGTCGTCGCGTACACAGTAACTCTCGAAGTGATAAAAGCTGTTTCTTTGTGAAATACGGGCCCGAAAAGAAACCCAACTGCTAGTGCTGGTGATGGAAGTGAAGAGAAAACTGAAGAGGTCTAAGAAAGTGATGGTTCTTAGTGAGAAAATAGATGTTTTGGATAAATTAAAGTGGTTTTGCAGATTCAGGTAAGTTGGTGGTTGGTTAATGTTGCTACAGGATTGATGTAAGTAGTTTATGTTTTGAGTGCTAGAATTTATTTTTACAACTTTAAAAATGACTAGTAATGTCCTTTTCGAAGCACTGAGGATTTGAAGATATCATCTATACTGGGTTGACTAAAGTTAAATCCTTCGTTAGTCCTTGAAAACTTGAGGATTTGGGGAAATCTTGATGGTCATGCAGTATATAATGTTTATAATACTGGGCTATTTTAGTCCGTATTTCTGCTCTTGTGGCACCACAGCACTTTTAAATAGTTCTCACGTTTGTGACTGTACTCACATCGCTCCACTGGCCTCTAATATTGGTCTTTCTCTCCTCCCCCCAAATCACGCTCTTTTTAACATACCGTGTTAACAATATGGTGTTACTAAGTTAAAAAGATCTTGTTGGTAGTTTGAGGTTGTTACATGATAACTTGAGAGAGGCCTTTTAAAATAGCTATTTTTTCCTATTTGGAAACTGTAATTAGTCAAAATAGTCCAGAATAATTGTACATATCTGTTATGAAATTCAGCAAGCTTTTTGAGTGTTTATATGAACTGAGATTTATATTAGATACTGGGTATGGACAAGAATAAAGATCGTTTCTTAAGGAACTCTCAGTCTAGGAGAAAAAAAGATCCTGTACACCAGTAATTATAGAAAGTATGAAACGTGTCCGCACAGGGAGCTCTGGGAGCACAAAGACCGGGCCTCCTGGAAGGGTGTGATAGAGGAAGGCTCCCAGAGAGGTGCGGAGTGAGCTGATTGACTTGTTCTTTGCTCATTTGATAGGGTCAAGTCGTCTCCCAGCACACCACTGAAAATCTGGTCGTTGCTTGTGTATTGTGAGGCAATTACCTTGATCTTTTCCAGCCAATTTAAAGAATGTACTATCTGCTTTATTTTAGCTGGTGTCTTTGGATTTTCATTTCAGTCTTCTTGCTTCTTCCAAATAATGTCTCTTTCTAATAATTTGTTACTTATTTATTATAAGAATATCTGAAGTGATATTATGTAATTGTGATCTTGACTTTCATATCTGGCTTCTAAATTCAGAGAGATTGCCTAAGAGCTTTGAGTAAAATGCTGGTTTCAGGCTTAAGGATGAAATTGACACTTGATCTGTTTTAAGGAAGAATTCTGTGTGTATATTAGGAATATTGACTCAGATGCCCTTTTATAGTTTATTTAAATAACATATTGATTTTTCTTTTTTATCCTATTGGTGTAATAGCTTTGTATTTCTGAAAGAAACTCCTTGGTCATGGGGTTGTTACTATTTTAATGTATTAGCTGAAATTTGTTTTTCCTGTGTTTTGTCATTTTGTACATGCATTTATAAAAAAAGATTGGTAGCCTTTTGTGATATCTTTAACTGGTTGGAGAATCAGATTATATTTCCTTTAAGGCAGCATAATTCATAATTCTTTACCTGAGCCTAGGGTTGATTTACGAAAGTGTAAATGAATCTGTTTGTTATCACTGTACTTTGTGGTTATGGAACAGAGACAACAGAAGTCTGAATGCAAATTATAACCCAGTTTTTTCAAGTTGCATCAAACTGTCCTTGAGAAAGGGATTGTATTTTGTGATCCATTCCTTACCTTTTATCCCTTTCATTTAAAAAGGAGTACTTAGTTTTTTTAAGTTTTTAAAACTGATTCTGCATGAGAACTTTTCATCTCTGTGAAAAAGTGACATAGTGCTTTTTTGGTATCCTTCATTGTACATACAGAATTTTTAAAAATATTATTGCTGATTTTGTATGGTAAAAGTAGTTTTCACTGGCGTATATTTTAAATATGACTAGCCACTTGTGAGAATTCACAGAACTATTAATAGAATTTAGCTGAAAATAGACATTTCTATTACGATGGTTGCAAAATTGAGAAGATTATAGTTGTTGATACTAAAGCCATCACAGCAGTCAGTTGACCTAATAAAAATAGCATGAAAAATGTATGTAACGTTTAATATATGCGATGTAAATCAAATTAGACTTATTCAGCATAGTGATATTAACTAGTAAATCTCTTAGATTGACATCACTAGATAAACTGCTACAATTTACAGGAATGAATAATCTCTTACATGGGAGGACAGAGTATTTGAAAACTTTATAACTTCAGTCTATGCCAGTTTCAGAGAAGGAATGGAATACACCTTGAGCTAAAAGGAAAAGGAAGAAGCACACCGACTGGTGTGAATGATGGAGCAGCGGGGTTTAGTTACCGTGGTCGTGAAGGAGGGGACTGTGGGTGCTACTGTGGCCCCCACGCTGGGGAGCAGCTGGGTGTCGTCTTGTTGGCCTCTCGTGCCGCTAACTACTCCTGAAAGGCGAGGGTTAGGGTTAGCCGTACCTTGAGGTACAGTTCAGTTGTTCACAACTTACCTCTTACAAATCAGTTTCTTGTTTTTCATAAATATACATGTGGTCTTTCCTGATGCTTATTTCTAGAGCTGGGAGAATCTTGTTTATAAAAGACATTTTACTTCATATTATTCTCAGAAAATAAGTGATACAGTAATTATTTGTGAGATATATCAGCCATCTTTTTAAGAGCAAAAATATCATTGTAAAATGTTACTTTCTTATTAAAATCTGAGAAAAGAACAGATGAAAAAGTACAAATCCAAAAATCCATAAAGTGAAGGATGAAAGCTAGGAGTTGGTGCTGAATGTCTGTTAATAAATTAAGTCTAGGTTGAGGTAATTACAGAAATTAAAGTCTCATAATGCTTTGATGGGATAATACAAGAAATACACTGATTTAGTGATGATGAGCTGACACTGAACTCCCAGGGCGTGCCAGGAGCCCCGAGGGAGCGGAGGAGGTTGGGGGCTGCTGTCAGTGCAGATGCAGTTACGGGCCTGCTCATCCACCACCCCCCATTGTTTCAGCAATATCAACAGTGTATTTCTTAAATCATTTTACAATTTAAAGGTTTTAAATTCACAGTTTGTAAAAACAGCTTAAGAGCTGTATTAAAGTTATTTAATATTATACTTTTTAAGAAAGTAAGAGGCACTTTCAATCTGTGATTTTATTACAAAGGTTTTATATGCAAGCATTTATGAATCTAGCTTTGAAGCATGGATCTTGCCGGTGTTTTCTATAAAATTAAAATATTAGGAGAACAATGATAAACTTACTGCAGACATTTTCTTCTTTCAGCTGCTTTTCTAACTCAAACGGTATGTCTTGATGACACGACAGTAAAATTTGAAATATGGGATACGGCTGGCCAAGAGCGGTACCACAGCCTGGCGCCCATGTACTACAGAGGCGCCCAGGCCGCCATAGTCGTGTACGACATCACGAACGAGGTGAGTAGAGGTGCATTCTGCACTGAAACTTGTTTGAATCTCCGTTTTCTAGTATTCAGGATTTCAGTTACAGAAGAGATTTTTTTAAAGCTTTGTTAGCCAAGTATGACATTTCTGCCAAAGCAGAAATAGAAATAGCTTTTATGAAATAGAAAAGCTGATTTTAAAAAACATGAAAGTGTCTCAGTAATACAATAGTCCTAAGAATCTTTCCAAGAGTCACATTGGACAGTCTTTAAAGCCTCATCTCACAAAGACGCTCCTTATTCTTTGAGTCTGTGCCAAATAGCTGTTTCTTTGTTCCCAGGAGTCCTTTGCCAGAGCCAAAAACTGGGTTAAAGAGCTTCAGAGGCAAGCCAGTCCTAACATTGTAATAGCTTTATCAGGAAACAAGGCCGATCTGGCAAATAAAAGAGCTGTCGACTTTCAGGTATGCTGAATTTAACTTGTGGGTGCATATTTTTCTTCTGTGTCCACACTTGAATTTTAAAACTATACAAATGATAGAAAATTTTAGACAAATGGTATGTGGTATGCTTTGTAATTAGACATGTGGTATACTATGTAATTAAATCTCATGATAATAAGATCTCAGACTCACAGACTGACCTAAAGAATGAACTTAATGGTTACGGGGCAGTAGGGGAGGAATAGTGAGTTGGGGATGGACAGGTACACACTGCTGTGTCTAAAAATGGATAACCAACAAGGACGTACTGTGTGGCATACACTGCTCGATGTAACAACTTAAATGGGAAAAGAATCTGAAAAAGAACGGATACATGTATATCCATGTAGCTGAATCACTTTGCTGTCTACCTGAAACTAACACAGCATTTTTAATCAACTATATTCCAGTATAAAGTTTTTTAAAAAAGAAAATTTACATATATCCAAGAATCTTCACACATATGTGTAAAGAAACTCACAATAAAGAATTTTAAAATATCTTTATTTAATTGTAATATATAAGCTGATTCAAAGATTTTTGTTGACCTTGAACAGTTACAAAAGAAGTAATTTGTTCACAAACAGTATGGAAGTATATAAAGGAAAAAATGATTGCCTCCTACCCTAATCCCTCCAACCCTCGTATACACTTCAGCGTCCTTCCTAGCTCCCCTGTGCACGCATCAGCACGCAATGCGCGCCCACAGTCACATGCACCTGTGTAGGTGTTCTTAAGAGGGTCTTCAAAAATAAAAGTTTTTTAAAAATCCAGTTTGCCTGTTTTCTAATATATCTAATTAAGAATGTTCCTTGCTGCAAAAGTCGTTTAAAATAAAGCAGCTGTCTCTAGTTAGACGTTTTTAGAATCTCCCATCCTCTCGCTCTTTAGCTTCTCTACCAGAGAAGTGTGGTCACTAAGTGCATATATGATCAGTGATGGGATGATTTTCTTATTTGGTGTTGGAGTGATTCACATGGGAGAAAGAGCACTGGTTCTTGCTCCGTTAGGTAGTGACTGAGCGTGCGCACGTGTGGCTTCCCTTAATTCTGTAACAACCCTGTGAGGTATGGTGTCATCTGCTGCTCTTTCTGAGATCGTCACCTCCTCAGCACAGAGGCGCAGGCAGAGCAGTCACATTAGAGTCAGAAGTGGCCCTGTCACATAGCATTTCAAAGGAGCTTCATTGTATTTTTTTTATCAAATTGGAAAGATGACTGATGGTTCTTCACAACAGCTATGAGGCTCAAAAACAATAACACAAGTAAACGGTAAAGCATGGCACTGTGAAGTAGTAACAAGATTTTCAAAGATGACTCATGACACACTCAAAATAGTGCTTGTGGAAGTCATCCAGGATTAGAGAAGTACAGGGTACCATTTAGCGGTGGAAGTCAGTGTTCAATATTGGGTTTCCCTTTGTCTTCATTGCATATAATGAGCATAAGTAAAATGAAATTGCCATAGAGATCAAAGAGAGTTTTACGGTATTTAGAACAGAATGGCCTCCCCTTTCTCCCAGAGAAGGAAATGGCAACCCGCTCCAGTGTTCTTGCTTGCAAAGTCCCATGGACGGAGGAGCCTGGCGGGCTACAGTCCAGGGGGTGGCAAAGAGTCAAATGCCGCTCAGTGACGACACTACCACCTCCCTCAGACTCGTCATCTGAGAGCAGGTTTCATGGGAGACCAGATGAAGCAGCCTGGGATGGTGGGAGAAGTTAAGGCAGGAAAAGGAAATTATAACTGCAGTACCCTCACCTTTGTTTCAGCTATAAGTAATTGCTTATTATACAGTTATACTAAGGAAGCCTGTTGTTTTATTTTTTTATTTTATTTTTTCTGTTTTTTTAAATAACAAAAATAAGGGAGGTATAGCAATAGTATGTGTAAAAGTATCTCATTTATCTCATTTTTTGTTACGAAAACAGGAGGCACAGTCCTATGCGGATGATAACAGTTTATTATTTATGGAGACATCAGCTAAAACATCAATGAATGTAAATGAAATATTCATGGCAATAGGTAAGATTAGCTTTTTTTGCACACAGTAAATATAGTTAAAACAAGTTATACTGGGGGCATATTTGGTTTGACAGTCTTCTTTTTGTAAAAAAAAAAAAAAAAAATCTTTTTTTTTTTTTTTATGATTATACTACTATGCTAGATTTTTTCCATGAAGCATTACTTTGTTAGGCATATTGTTAAATTTGAAAACTTATTACCATTAGGTTACAGTGCTTTCAGTTTAGTTAAGGTTCTTCTAGGTAAGTTGAAAGCCTGAACTTTGAGCAGGTAGATTTTCTGAAGATTTCACTGAAAATTTTGGACAAATACATTTTTGTATTAGGTTATATTATAACTTTTATATAAAAGAGGGATAAGCTCAGTAGTGTTTTCAGTGCAACATACAGTCTTAATGAGCTTTTTCTCACTGATCATTAACTCCTCTCTCCTTTGCCCTAAACAGAGCATTGTTTTTATTTTTCAAGTTCTTTTTAAATCATTGATTACTGACAGGTATAACACTGATAAGTACATTGTACATACAGATTGACAAATTGTTTTAATGCAAATTCTTTAACAGAGAACATTTCAAAGCTTTGAGGCACAGAGGCCAGGACGGAGAGCAGAACAGCGCCCACGGTCTCTGTCGCCTCCGTGGCGTCACTTCCGTGGCGTCGCCTCCGTGGCGTCTGGCCCCGCAGTGCGCCCTTGGCTTTCCTCTGAGAGCTGTCAGTAATGATATGCGCTCTTGTGCAGTTGTTGACTATAGGTGATGAAGTTTAGTGGGAATAAGGAAGCTTCCCTTATTTGTAACAACAATTAAAATATTTTTATTGACCCTTGCCTTCTGGTGTGGGGCTTCCCTGGTAGCTCAGCTGGTAAAGAATCTGCCTGCTGTGCAGGAGACCCAGGCTCGATCCCTGGGTCAGGAAGATCCTCTGGAGAAGGGAATGACAACCCACTCCAGCCTTCTTGCCTGGAGAGAATCCCATGGACAGAGGAGCCTGGAGGGCTGCAGTCGTGGGGTCACAGAGAGTCGCACACAACTGGGTAACTGACACCACCCCGCCTGCTGGTGGTTTGAAGGCACAAGCTCTCTGGGAAGGGCGCCCACAGTCTGCTGCCGAGCACACATGCCATCCTACGGCAGCTCTGTACACAGCAGTGATTGTCGCCTGGGGTGTCTACATCCTGGATCCTTAATTTTCTCTGGTATTGAAGTCATAAATTAACCAGTTAACAGCTGATTGAGAGGCTAAAGAAAACCCAGTGAGAGCCACTATGCTGTCACACTCTCTTCCTAGATGAGGGAGTTTAATGGTGGCTTCATCTAGTAAAACCTTGCCTATTTGCTATGTAAAATATTTTCCTGAGAAACTCAGGGTTGCAGGTTGTTAGGGAAATACTAGCATAGTTAAGAGGGATTATGTGACAGTATATCCTTTTTTCTTTTTTAATAAATGGAACAAATCACACCCAAAACCACATCTGAAAAGTTAATAACAGGAAATTAAGAGATGATGTGCCCCTCCAATCAGGCTGAACTTTAAACCTTTCTTTCTGATGCTATTAAAACTCCACCAGATGGGCTTTATTTAATTTGTACCTTTTATTCAGGCTTGCTAATAAGGTTATTTTTTTTTTTCAGTCAGAAAGTAGTCTGTGTATTAGAGCTTTTGTTTACATTTCTGAAATTAGAATTTTTTTCCCTTGAAAGAAACTCCCAAGTGTAAATTGAATTGTGATCTCTCCATTTGTCCCTTAAATAAATCACACAATGAACTCATATTTGCGCTTTTGATGACTTGAGGCCTGGCGTGCTGGGATTCATGGGGTCGCAAAGAGTCGGACACGACTGAGTGACTGATCTGACTTACCAAGTAGAGTACACTTGTTTAGTGGGAGAGTCTACAATAAATTTATCATCTGTTTTTAATGTGATAAGGTCTTCAGTGGTTTTTTTCATTATACATCTTTCTTAACTTCATTCAGGATTTTTACCTTCTTACAATCCTAATCGATTCAGGGTCATATTGGTGAGCTGCAGCACTTAATAAGATAGGAGACTACTTCTTTTGAGACTCCCCAAAGATATGTTTTAGATTATCTTAACACAATAAAAATTAACCAGTATAAGTTAAAGTTTCCTCATTCCAGCTTATGTCTTTCAGCTCCTTATTCACTTAGATCTAATTACAAAAAGCCCTTGCTGCGGCTGCTAAGTCGCTTCAGTCGTGTCCGACTCCATGTGACCCCATAGACGGCAGCCCACCAGGCTCCCCCGTCCCTGGGATTCTCCAGGCAAGAACACTGGAGTGGGTTGCCATTTCCTTCTCCAATGCGTGAAAGTGAAGTCTCAGTCATGTCCGACTCTTCGTGACCCCATGGACTGCAGCCTTCCAGGCTCCTCCATCCATGGGATTTTCCAGGCCAAGTACTGGAGTAGGGTGCCATTGCCTTCTCTGAAAAGCCCTTGCAGAAGTATGCTGAAGGGAGAAATGATCATTCAGTCTAAAACAACTTGTTGCTAATTATGATGAAGTTTGTAACGTCAGCCTCCCCTTTGTCCTCGCGGGGCTTTGTTTGTAAATACATTGACTGGAAATGCAACCTTTTGCTAACCATCCACCCTGCCACTCCTGGAGCCATTGCTAGAGAAGTGGCCCACGGGATTCTAAAGATGGTTAGTGCTGTTGTGAAATGTTACAACAAAGGGTGAAAGGCCCAGGACACACCTAGGCATTTACATTTCCACGTAGAGCCTGTTTGGCTTTTGTGTGACCCAAGCCATGGCTCAGGCTGAGCTGGATTCTTGCCAAGGTGGGCCATCCCTGAGGCGACAGGAACGGTCAGTGCTCTTAAAGGTGCTTCATAAATCCCAGCATGCGAGGATCCTTGAGACCCAAGCCGACTGCTTCTGGCAGGTAGTTTTCTCATCAGTGGGACCCACGCTGCGGAGAATTAGCAAAGCTGACGCTACATGTAACTGCAGTTGTGGGGTTTGTCCAAATGTGGCCAGCCATGCTTTTCTGGCTCAACATTGGAAAATGGTTTTTTGAGATAGTACCTTCAGAATCAAGTCCATTTCTATCAGGCAGAGCTATTGATGAATCAGATTAGGATTCTTTATCAGCCACAAGATAAAATAAGCCAGAGGATAACCGTTGGAAGGTAGAAGGTATATAAGCGAGGAAGAAAATAGGAGACTCAGTCTCCTATGATTTAGGGTAATAATTTGCTCAGTAGCGGACACATTCTACTGAGCGGACAGTGTTTTCTGTCCTGACTTGTTCTGGAAAGTGTGTGGCTGTCCAGAGAGTGCCGACGGGCGGAGCTGAGCTTGTCTGTTTTGGGTTTTGGCTGCCTCATGCGGCTTGTGGGATCTTAGTTCTGCAGCCAGGAATCAAATCCGTGCCCCTGCATTGGGAGCTCGGAATCTTAACCACTGGACCCCCAAGGAAGTCCTGGAGCTGAGCTTCTTGGTTATGAACATGGTGGCTGCTATTATCTTTATAACTTCAGATTTCCTTTAAATAACAGGAGTACTAGTGATTACGAGGAGAAGGAAATGGCAACCCACTCCAGAGTTCTTGCCTGGAGAATCCCAGGGACGGGGGAGCCTGGTGGGCTGCCGTCCATGGGGTCGCACAGAGTCGGACACGACTGAAGCGACCTAGCAGCAGCAGCAATTATGAAATAAAGTATAACCTTTTCTAGTATTGTGAAATGAATCTATATAAACAGTTAAATACAGCTATTCTGATTGTGTTTGATAATTTATCCCTCAGCTAAAAAGTTGCCAAAGAATGAACCACAGAATCCAGGAGCAAATTCTACCAGAGGAAGAGGAGTAGACCTCACCGAGCCCACACAGCCCACCAGGAGTCAGTGCTGTAGTAACTAACCCTCCAGCGTAAACTCCCGAATGTTCTTCTGCTTCCTAATTGTTAATAAGAGTGGAATTGGAGCATTTAACCAGCCCAGTATGACTTCCAAAAAGAAGAGACTTAACAATAGTCAAGTTTCTAATACAGAATTATTTTCAGTGTTTTGACCCTAATCTTTAGTGGCATGCGTGCGGCCCTCTGAACGTGTCTCGGCGGTGGTGGCGGGGAGCCGTGTGCACGGCTGTCTCCTTGGGAAGTTAGCGGGGCTCACTGCTCTTCTCCAGGGATGTAGACAAATGACTCTGAACCCACAGTGAACCAGCCAGTTCTGTGAAAAAAATTTGGAACTTACTCATTTGGGCTTTTCAGAAAAAACTTCTGCTCTGGAAGGAGGTTCTAAAGATATTTATGCTTAGCTGCCATGTCCAGGCAACCTGTAATTTCTCTTAGTGTCCTTATTTAAAGTATACATTCCACATTTTAACAAATTCGCCACAAGGAAACAGTCCCACATCTTCAGTGGGAAAAGATGAACGTTAGTGGCATCTAAATTACAGCTGATCCTGTTGTTTTTAAAATGGAATAAAGTGCATCTTAAAGGATAGTGTTCCCTTCAAATATGTGAGTTCTTCAGCAAAAAGGAAACAAACCAGGTGTCTGTGATTTCTGTGTAATCACTGCTGGCCATCACATAGGTCTTGTTTGGGTGTAGGGAGGGGCCTTTGTGCCCTTTGGACATAAGTATAGTCAGTGCACTAACAATTATGTACATTCAAGCTTGATTATTTTAAATCCGCTCTTCAGCTGCGCTGTAAATAGGGTTCTGCATTGTAGTCTCCATGTATGTTTATTACTTTTCGGTAATATTTAAGAGTTGCTTAAAAGTATACAAAATGTACAGTTACTAAAACAGCTAATTTTTTCCTTTTCTCCCCCTTTGAAAGGAAGGGGCTTCAATTGTTCCTACCTGGCTAGAACCATTATAAAAAATGTACCAGTAATTTGTAACATAAGTATTGGATATGTTAGTAGCAATCTTGCAGCCTTGTTTTCCAAAGTTCATTTTATTTTGATCAGTATATTGCACTAACTGTTTTAGGCATTTTCATTATATGAAATCTACCCTGTGTCAGAGATGATTTAATCTATTTAAGTGTTGAACTGCTAGCGGAACTTGTACACTTACAGTAATTCAGAATTAGTAAGGAGAACAGTTCACCAGTGTTTAGTTTTATATTGAGGTGCTCAGGTTGGAATAAAGTGGTATTAAAAAGCAAGTACTGGTTCTTCTCTTTTTTCACATGAACATATACAAATGGCATTGTGTTACCTGAAATCTGCTTTTATATTTTCTTTACTGCATTCTTAAAAATGGATGCATTGTTCTGGTACCTGGTTCCCTGAAGAACTGTCTCCATGCTTCGCTTCTCTGGATAGCCAGCGCTCTCATGGCAGCAGCTGATGCTCGGCTCCGCTGAGCAGTATCACCATGACTGTGATGCTGTCTCTGGAGCCAGCCGCTAGAGCAGCGTTGACGAGCTCGTGGCTGACGTACGCGGCAGCGCCCTCGTAGAAACTCTGACTGCCTGGCCCTCCCTGTCTTTCTCTTGAGTCTTTCGGCTCTCTGTCCACACTGGTCAGTCCGCCGGTTCCTTCCTCACTGCAGGGATCACGAGTAGTCTTTTTTGGTGGAGACAGTCCTGAACTTTCAGGGTCACAAATAGAATGTTTTGAAACTGACAGGTTTTCTTCTGAACTTCCAGTTGACGCCCGTTCTCCAGATTTGCGCTGGAACACTATGTGGATGTTAGTCTCTGATTTGGATGTGGTTTGTTCACTGATGGGGCAAAGCAGAGACCCTCTGGGTGGTGACGGTTGGTTCCCCATGGCAGGACCCCGTGTTTCTCTGTGTGCTTGGAAAGCCGACATGGCGAGCGCAGTGACCTCCTTCGTGTCCAGGACTCCCCAGAGCCCGTCGGTGCCCAGGATAAGGAACTGACACAAGTCATCTATGGGCACAGAAACCGTCTGAGGCGCTGGGATGATGAATCTTTTCAGCTTGAGATTCCCGTGGAAGCCAAGCCCTCGTGTGGTGGTCGTCTGCCCCTGGAGGAGGCCGTGCGGTGCGTTGGCGCTGATGACCGCACCCTGCCGGAGCACCCGCCTCCTCTCGTCCAGGTTCCGCGTGCTGTGCTCTTTGGTTAAGCAGAAGCCTTTCCCATTTCTGCATAAGACTGCTTGCACATTACCTAAAAGATGTTTAAAAATTGGTCCTAGAGATTTATAACCCGTTGTATCAAACACTGTTAACGTCATTAATTTGTTCCAGAGTATAGACAGAAAGCAGGCCATTAAAAAATTTTTTTTAAATATATGTAATATTCACATCATTATTAGATTTATAGTAATTCAGATTTCAAACTGGAAGGCTCGTTTATTCCTCTTAGCAAACTTAGTGTTTAAAATATATTTAGTATTGAAACAACAAACTACAGATAATGAAAAATAATCTTTTTATGAAGCAGCTTCTGAGTATTATATATAGAATCAAGAATTAAACTTTTTTCTAATCTATATATATTCCATAGAGCAGACATTTTGTTAATATTTTGATAAATGCCTTTTCAATTAAAAACACAAGCTGATTTTTTTTCTAGGAGTAGAGTTTGATAATTTTTTAACTGGTTAAACTTAAAACCTGAATATATTATAGGTATGGATGATTAAAAAATTATAATGCCACTGTTAGTATCCATCTTACTGGGTTTGTTATGTGTGTTACAATTCAGTCAGCCAGGCCTGGGAAGAGAAAATAATGTGGCGTTAGTGTGTGAAGTGGATAACATTTAGCCAACATTAAACCCTTTGATTGAAAACTGAGGTCTTACAGTTTGTTCATGGTTCAGACAAACCTGTCGTGTGTTTTATTGAAATCCTAAGAAAATTTAAATGTCATCCTTTGAGACAGTTTGAAGGATGGTTGTATTACCAAACTTTTCTTTGGTATACAAAAAAATTTTTGTTTTTCATTTGTTAGGAAAAACTGATCTTCCCAAAGTTTTTAGGAACATAATTGTATGTTTATAATACCTATGAGAATTAATATTCCTGGAATCACAGGCAAAACTTACATTAAAATATTCTGATTTCAAGCATGGTACTGTACCTGAAGTCAGAATTTTGTTGTTGCAGCCCCTAGTTTCGAATCCCCTCATACTTCAGGTAAAGGGTCTTAGGTGTCAGAGGGTAAGTTTCATACCCCTAATCTGGACAGAGCCTGAGTTGGTAAAGCATTAGCTCGGGCATAGAGGGAGCCTGTTGGCTTATTTACATAATGGAAACTGCTAATATCTACTAAGCATTAGATAATAGTACCTAATAATAATAATAGCTACTGAATGGGACCAAAAGATGATTACGTGGACAATTTTGGAAACTTGATAACTGTAAACGATAGTCTTCAAAACTGCATGACCTCTTCTATTTATTTGTGGTTTGGTTATTAATGATTTCTGTTAACTTTTCTGCTGGTCATTCTGTTTACACCCTGCAGAAGATAAATCAGTAAAATAATTCTTGGCTTTTGCTAGTTGCAAATTATGATTGTGCCGACAGAGTAAATGAACCGTTGTGTTAGCAGGACACACGGCTCAGTCCCTCTTCTACATTAGGAAGTTTCTTTGTGTGCCTGCACACGGAAACGGTGCTACCGGAGCTCTGAAACGGGGCTCACAACAGTGAATCCACCGGCTTCCTGGATGTGTTATCTGCATGTGGCGCGCCAGAGCTCACTCAGCAAAAAGCACTGTCTCCTCTGTGTGGTTTGAAAAGAACTTAATACGATTATCTCGTTACAGCGGAAGGGGATAATTGGTGTTTTGATTTTCGTGGCCTGTGCAGAGAGCTTGGTAAAGATACGTACTGCCGTTTGCCTTTTTTTTTTTTTTTTTGATTGTTGTGCTACAGAGTAGGAAATGCCGTTTTGGTTGATTTTATTATTGTGAACATCCCTGAGCTCAGCACAAATAAATTTTCAGAAATTGAGTACACAAGTAATGGCTTCAGGTTTTGTCCTCCCATTGACTTGCATGAGTGAGTTGTTTAATTCCTTCGACAATTATTTAATTCCTTTATTCAGCGCTGCCTTCTGAATACCTCACAGCCTTACCTGTGTGACTTTGCATGAAGGAAGGAGGGGTACCCGCTGTTTCTCAACTCTTACGTATAACTCAGGAAATATGGGATGATAAGGAAGATTACTCAGGCCCTGGAAGAGTATTCCTGGCACGCAGGATGGAAAGTGGATGGGCAGCTGGTACTTGCATCTCCTGAACCTTGGGCTGCTAAGCTGTCGGCTGCAAACGGAGTTGCTGAAAGCCATTGACTACATTGTTGAGAGCTAGAGTGAAATAATGAGCAAAAAGCTTCAAGGAAAATAGGAAATTGGAGGGAGATTTAAAAATAACCCTCAATGTCCACGTGTCTTGGAGAATTGAGGCAAAAGAGAAGAGCGAGGTTTGGCAGTTTGAGAGCACGATTGCCTTTCAGGAAGGGCCCCTGTGAAGCCTGGAGGAAATGAGAAACGCGGTGAACTGTGATGACCCTCACCCAACGTGCGGTGAACCAGCAACACGGAGAGTTCAAATCCCTAGACAGGAACCTACTAGCTTTCAATAGCTGGAGAGACAGTGCTCTTCAGAGCAAAATAGAGCAGGGGGACTAGAAGGCCACGTGTGCAGGGACATTCGTCAAATGGGAATTAACTGCTTTGAGAGGACACGGGAGCCTTTTTAAGACCGTGTGCGTATTCGTTATGCAAAAGGCAGGGAGGTAGCTGTCCCTGCAGCTACCAGGGTGTCTCCAGTTTATGAAAAGGAAGCGTCCCTAGTATGCCTGAGGGCCCCGGGATAAAAAGACGGCTTGGTTCAGAAGCAGGACTTGGGACCAGAACCTGACATATGGGTCATCAGTCCCAATTTTGTCCGTGTGTCTTTCATTAAGTTACTTTATTTCTCTGAGTGACATTTAATTATTAAGTAGACAGTTTTGAATGTACATCCAAAAAGATTCCTTTGTTTTTGTAAGATGTGTAAGCACGAAACTCACCTTCAGCATTTTCCGTCTGGAGTCTAAAGAGTACTTAACACTTCATTCTCAACCATCTGTCAAATATTTGTTGTGTATATATGAGTCCACCACCAACCCACCCCTTAAAAAGGAAGGTGGGGAAGGGAATGTCTACAAAAGGTGAATGTTTTTTAAGAATGCGGTGTTTTTGTTTTTTTTTTTTTTTTTTTCTGCTTAAGATGACTGGAGTTGAATTATGTTTTAGGGGAAAAGATGGGGCTGGAAATAATTTTAAAAGAAACTTACTAAACCATCTTTAAGAACAATCATTTCTAGATAGAATCACAACACATGAAAATATCTGCAAACACAGTGTCAGTCATGAAATGAGAAAGGAGAGGACCTGGGACTGAAGGGACACCCCAGACGCAGGACGCTGCAGGCAAAGGAGCTGAGCAGAGGGGCAGTAGTGGGCAAGGGCACGCTTGGTCTCTGCACCTGGAGTGAGCTCACGGGAGGACACACCAGGACGCTAGGAAACGAGTCGTTAAGAGGAACGATGAGCAAGAATGTATCATCCAGACAAAGATACTGGGATAGCAGATACATAAAACACTTCAGTATCAGGAAGGAACAGAAGCTGTAGCGCCTGAACCCCAGAGTGTTCCAAGAGCACAAGCCAGCCCTTAGCTGAGAGTGCTTGCCGAGCTAGATGAGTGGCCTTGGACTTGCCACAGGATTACGGAACAGGAAACGAAGCCTAGGACTTGTTTAGCTTGGGGAGACTAGTGGTTCCCAGCAAAGCTAGGGCCACAGACGACCGTGCCCTCACTGAAACACCGAACAAAAATATATGCCCCTCGTCCACCCTCCCAGACTACCACAAAAATGAACTATTTCAAAATCGATGCTGAACGGTGGAGGAAAGAAAGGGAACCACAAAGCATTTGGAAGCACAACCTTTGTGTATTTGTAGTCTGGAAATGCTCAAATTGATCGTTTTAAGTCAGATTGACAGTGTTAACAGGCAGGGATCAGGCGATGGTCAGTGTGTAGTCGAGATGACAGAGGCCTCAGTTAAATCCTCCCAAGTATTAATATAGGGAATTTCTCTGCTTCCGGCCAAGATACAGTAACAGTAACTGGACTTAGCCTCTGATCTGTGTTGAGGAGACAGAACTGAGAGTCCAGGGAGACCAAGGCAGCCAGACTTCACCAGGGAAAGAACCAGAGGGAAGGGTGCTCAGAGACGGCCAGGGGCCTGCAGAGACGCGTCCCCGGGTGTCAGCAAGGTCCTGATCCTAGCACTGGCCAAGAGCTATCAGACCCATCAGCAAAACGTGGCTGAGGACACAGCAGTCAGACTAGAAAAACACCTGTGGGTCACTGAGTAGTGTACTGAGGAAGGGCTTGCCTCAACCTGAATTAGACATTGCTCTGAATTTACCTGACAAATTGTAAAAGTAGAATCTGAAACAATCAAATGTTTCTAGTAACTCCACCCTAGAACAAAGCTAGGGAAGTTAAAAAAAAAACCATATACTACCCCCTTATAAGACCTGTGAATATGATTTTATTTGGAAACAAATCTTTACAAGTGAAATTAAGTTAGGGTTTTGAGATGGATTATCCAAGTTGATTCTAAACCCAAAAAGTATCGTCATAGAAGAGACACAGAGGGAGAAGAGCAGAAAGTCAGCGAAGACAGAGGGATCTCCCCGGGAGTCTAGTGGTTAAGACTGCTTCCAGATTCGGGGGTGCAGGCTCATTCCCTGGTGGCGGAACCAAGATCCCATCCCACATGCCAAGTGCCTGCCCCTTCCCCCCAGAAAACAGGAAGATATCGGGAGAGTTTTTGGCTGGGATACTGGTTTTTGGCCCAGATACTGGGAGTATGGGACTTCCCTACCGGCTCAGTTGGTAAGGAATCTGCCTACAATGCAGGAGACCCAGGTTCGATCCCTGGGTCAGGAAGATCCTGGAGAAGGGAATGGCAACCCACTCCAGTATTCTTGCCTGGAGAATCCCATGGACAGAGGAGCCGGACAGGCTACAGTCCATGGGGTTGCAGAGTAGGACACGACTGTGCGACTAACTTTCACTTTTGCAACTACAGGCCAAGAAGTACCTGGACCCAGTGGAAGCTGAAAGAGGCAAGGAAGAACTCTTTCCTGGAGAATTCAGGGGAGCACGGCCTTGGAAACACTTTGATTGGGAGCATCTAGTCTCCAGAACTGTAAGAGAAGGGAGTTTTGTTGTGTTAAGCTGCCAAGTTCAAAATAATTTGTTACGGCAGCCCTGAAAAACTAGAACACAAAGCGTGCAAGTAAGTTGGGAAATAACTGCCCATAATAAAGCAAAAAATCCATTGAAACCAATGCAGAACTGACAGATATTGGAATCAGTAGGAAGAACTCTCGAAGTTGTAAGTGGCGTGCACTTGTTCAGGAAGTTACGTATAGGCATGGAAAGTGAAAGAAGGTCAAAGTGAAGTTGCTCAGTCATGTCCGACTCTCTGTGACCCTATGAACTGTACTTCGCCAGGCTCCTCTGTCCATGGGACTTTCCAGGCAAGAATACTGGAGTAGATTGCCATTCCCTTCTCCAGGGGATCTTCCTGACGCAGGGCTCGAACTCAGGCCTCCAGCATCGGAGGCAAACTCTACTGTCTGAGCCACCAGGGAATCCCATAGGCCTGGAAGATAATTTCAAAAGTCAAACTTCTGAAGATAAAAAATACAAAATATGAAATGAAATGTGGGTTTCCCTGGTGGCTCAGTGGTAAAGAATCTGCCTGCCAAGGCAGGAGACATGAATTTAATCCCTGGTCCCAGAAGATCCCACAGGCCGTGGAGCAACAAGCCTGCGCGCCGGAACATCCAAGCTTGTGCTCTGGAGCCTGCAAGCACCTGCGTGCCTGAGCCCAGGCTCCGCCAGAGACGCCACCGCCTGAGAAGCCAGGCACCACCGCTGAGAAAAGCCTGTGCGGCAACGAAGACCCAGCACGGCCAGAAATAAATAACACGAAAGAGGCACTGGATATGATTAACAGCAGATTCACTATCCCAGCAGAAAACATTAGATTATTGCAGAGTAACGCGAGTGAATGTGTGCGCAGTCACGTCCAACTCTTTGCAAACCCGAGGACGATAACCCACCAGGACCCTCTGTGCATGAGGTTTTCCAGGCAAGAGTACTGGAGTAGGTTGTCATTTCCTAGTCCAGGGGATCTTTCCCAGGGATCAAACCTGAGTCTCCTGCATCTCCTGCAATGGCAGGTGGACTCTTTACCACTCTGCCACCAGGAAAGCCCATTGCAGAGTAAGGATCTCTGAAAATCTGCTCCTCAGTAAAAGGACGGAGAGCACTGTGAAAAGCTGTTAAAGTCAACTTTTCTAGAATGCCGGAAGTTGACCAAAGGCTTGCAAAAAGCTGAGCATTATTGAAGAGAGACAGCTTAAAGTAGGTATTAATAAAAATAGAAGTGTTCATGGCCTTGTAACTTGACCTACTCCAAACCTTTTCTCTTCAGCTCTGCAGTAGCCTTGAAAACCAAAAGTTTTATAATGAAAATCAACAGTCCAGTCTAGAAGCCTCTACAGGGGAAAGAATGGCTTTGGACCTCCCTAAAAATCTACCCTCAGAGAAACCTCACCATTTGGACTTTTTGCAGTTACCTGAAGAAAGCTCCATTCTCAAATCTTGTCATCATTTGATCTGACTCAGAGCTTACTCTGTGCAAATAACTGACCCTCAGTGTGTTTGCCAGGCTTCCCAAATGATGTTAGTGGTAAAAAAATCTGTCTGCCAATGCAGAAGATAAAAGATATGCAAGTTCGATCCCCGGTTTGGGAAGATCCCCTGGAGGAAGGCATAGCAACCTACTCCAGTATTCTTGCCTGGAGAATCCCGTGGACAGAGGAGGCTGGTGGGCTACAGTCAAAGAGTCGGACACAACTGAGCGACTTAGCAGTGTGTTTGCTGAGAAGAATCAGCAGCAACGGTTTCAGAGCACAGCTGCCTGAAGCACTGATCCCAGCACCCAGTAAACTGCGTAAGAAACAGCTGAATGATGAGACTCTGTAGAGGGTTTTGAAAAGCTCAAATATATTCCCCGGAAAAATAGAAAAGGGTGCACACGCAGCAGGCTGTGGGCCGGCCCGGGACTCGAGCGGCCCCTGACGACTCACCTGTGGATGGTCTTCAGGACAGACCTCAATAGGAAGTAAAAGCTTAGGCAGCGTTGTAAACCCCCTGCTATTGTTTACAAGACAAAGATACCCCCTCAGAAAGACTGGAAGCCATATGTATTAGTACTAGGTGTTTAAGGAAACCATCATCTAGTTCTTGCTGCTGCTAAGTCGCTTCAGTCGTGTCCGACTCTGTGCGACCCCATAGGCGGCAGCCCACCAGACTTCCCCGTCCCTGGGATTCTCCAGGCAAGAATACTGGAGTGGGGTGCCATTTCCTTCTCCAATGCATGAAAGTGAAAAGTGAAAGTGAAGTCTCTCAGTCGTGTCCGACTCTTAGCGACTTCATGGACTGCAGCCCACCAGGCTCCTCTGCCCATGGGATTTTCCAGGCAAGAGTACTGGAGTGGGTGCCATTGCCTGAACACTAACAGTGGCACCCACTCCAGTACTCCTGCCTGGAGACTCCCAGGGAGGGTCCATGGGGTCGCTAAGAGCTGGCCACGACTGAGCAACTTCACTTTCACTTTTCACTTTCGTGAACTGGAGAAGGAAATGGCACCCCACTCCAGTGTTCTTGCCTGAGAATCCCAGGGACGGGGGAGCCTGGTGGGCTGCCGTCTATGGGGTCGCACAGAGTCAGACACGACTGAAGTGACTTAGCAGCAGTAGCAACATAACCAACCAAGCAGAGACTTTGTGTCTACACATGACACAGCATATAGACTCTAGAAAATTAGTTCTTTTTTTTTTTTATGATCTTTACAAAGCATGCATTACCATTACACGACTTCTGTGCCTTTTTTTTTTTTTTTTGCATTTCTGTAACTATTCTTGTGTTTCTTTTTTTTTTAAATATAAATTTACTTATTTTAATTGGAGGTTAATTACTTTACAATATTGTACTGTTTTTCCATACATCAACATGAGAAAATTAGTTCTTAAAAGTCACAAACCAGTAGCACCAGCGGCCTGGCGAGGAAGGGCGTCTGTGTGAATGTGAACATCCACGTTTCAACAACAACAAAACAGAACAGGGAGACAGTCAACGAACGTCAAAGCACAGGCCATGCACAGAAGAGAAATAAATCAGCAGAAACTGTCCCTGAGGAATTCTAGGCACTAGAATTACAGTCCCCCCAAAAAACAAATGTTTTAGAAGTTATAAATATGTTTAAAGGGAAATATGGCTAAAAGTGAAAGCATGAGAACACTGATTCCCCCAAATTAGAAACTATCAATAAAGAGATGGCAATTATAACAAGCAAATCAAAATTCTGGAGTTGAAAAGTACAATTTCTTAAATGAAAAATTCAATAAAATGAACTCAGAATCAGATTTGAACTGGCAGAAGAATCAGCAAATTTGACTGATAAATTGAGGTTATCCAGTCTGAAGAAGAGAAGGAAGAAAGAACGAAGTAACATGAACAGTCTCAGAGACTTGTGAGTTACCACCAGGTACATCGACATACACATAATTGAAGGAAGAGAGAGTGGGGAAAGAAGGTTTGAAGACATAATGGCCAGAAATGTCCCAAATTTGAATAAAAAGATCCAAGAAGCTCAAAATAGTATAAATTAGAGGTCAGTACTGAAACATGTCATAATCAAACTGTCAAAAAACAAAGGAAAAAAGAATATTGAAAAGAGCATGAGAAAAGTGACTCGTTACCTACAGCCAAAGGAATTCAGTAAGATCGACAATCAGTCTTATCAGAAACCACGGATGCCAGATGGCAATGGCATGACATAGTCAACAGGCAAACTATCCTTTCAACAGTGAAGAAAGTAACATATTCCCAAGTAAACAAAGACTAGGAGAATTCACCACCGGCAGATCTGCCGAACGAGAAATAAGACGGGAGTCTTTCAGATTAAAATGAAAGCGCAGGACTGTACGTTGAACCCACCCGCCGAAAAAAAGGTTACTACTGTTGTCTCTCAGGATCAGGGAGCACTGCTTCTGGGACTCCCTGAAGATGTATCTGTGGGTATTCAAGATCCACCAAAATCTGTGGATATTCAAGTCCAACAGCCAGCCCCGCCCCCATATCTGCACATTCACAGATTCAGCCAACCGTGGATTGTGTAATAGGTATTTACTATTGAAAAAGTTTTGCATAGAAGTAAACCCACACCGTTCAAATAATGTTGTCAAGGCACAGCTGTATATAGCTAAATATAAAACAGTAAAAACTACTTTTTAACACTCTTCTTCTCCTGTCCTGCATGAGACAAAAATTATAAAACGTTTTTAGGCTTGTAGTGTGTAAAGATGTAATTCTATAAAGTACAAAGAAGGGTGGAGGAAACAGAGCTATCCTGGAGCAAAGACGTTGTATACGTCTTTTTGAAATTAAATTGGCATGAATCCAAGCCAACTTGTTTTTAAGATTTTATTATAATCGTCAGGATAGCCACTAAATTTGTTTAATATACAGGAAGAGAAACACAGGAATCAAAATAGAAAACTAGACAATATCTAATACAAAAGAAAGCAATAATGATAGAAAAAAGAGATAGAAAGCTAACAGCAAAATATCTGACATATATCCTACCCTATAACTAATTACATTAAATCTAAATGAATTACTAACTTGAATCAAAAGGGAAAGATTAGCAAAATGGAACGACAAACGAACACGCCCAGTAGCAGGCTGAATAAAGTCCCCAGAGGTATCAGAACCTAACTTCTGGAGCCTGCAAGTGTTACCTAAAGGGCAAAGACTCTGAGGATGTGACTCTGACCCTGAGATGCTTACACGGGGTTGTCTGGGTGGGCTCTAAATGCCATCCCAGGCGGGAGGTTCGGCTGTAGACACAGAAGAGGGAAATGTGGAGGCACACCAAAATCTAGGGAATGCTGGCAGCCAGACCGAAGCTGGAAACGGGAAACAGATCCTTCCCACCCCCTCGGGAGGGGCGCTGCCGTGAAGGTATTGGGCCAGTCATGCTGAGGCAGAAGGTTTTGAACCCTGAGAGAATAAATTTCTGTAGTTTAAGCCACCAAGTTTATGATAAATTTGTAATAGCAGCCACAGGGAACGAAGAGAAGCAGTATCCAACTATAGCTGTCTAAGAAGACACTTGATTCAAAGACAAATAAACTCAAAGTACAGGCTGGGGAGAAAGGACTCTACCAGCGAATGTACTAAAGACCACGGAGACGTGCACTTTACCTGGATGACTTCTGTGCTTTGTGAATTATATGTCAGCAGAGCTATTAAAAATGAAAGTATTGGGGAAAAGGATCTAAGAGATCAAATGAAAATCCCTTATGTTTATAAGGACTAGTGTGGTTAATTAAAAACATAAAGTTTGTGGTTTATTTGATATTATGAAAAAAGTGTATGTTTCCATATCAATATGTTTATTAGTATTCTAATCCTATGGGGATTAATTGAAGTAAAAGAGTACCAAGGGAAATTATAAAATGCAATGCAAATGAGAAATGCTAAGAACAAAAAACCAAGAGTGTCTTTTGAAGACTCTTCCCACATGCACAAATTCAACATTTATTCAATGGCTTTATCACCACATTTGCATTTCACTATAAAGTGAAGTGGGTTTGTTTTTTTGTTTGTTTTTTGTTTTAATTTCAGAGTTAATGGTGATACTGGTATTTGATAAATTTCAAACAAAGAAAAATGAATTTCCTTGCTAGCTTTATAGGTCATATTTTATAAAATACAAAATATGCTCCTAATAAATTTGTGTCCAAATTTATGTTTTTGTAACTCACTTAAATTGCTTTCTTTTAGGAGCACTTTTATATTATAAATCATGACCTCCCTTTCACTCGTTGAATTTTTTTCATCTACTTGTTTCTATTAAAATGAAAGATGCTCAAATGAAACCATTTTAGCACAATTAACACATTTTAACACAATTATTCAACACAATTCCTGTAAGTTAGAGCCAACAAATGTTTGACCTGAAGACTAGAACCTGCCAAACAGCAGTGAGTGAGCTTGGAAATAATGAATCAGAGTAAACTCAACATTTGACGATGGCATCTCCTTACTGAATATCTCATAAATTTTCCTTTCATTTTCCAAGAACCCTGATATCAAACGATACATTCTAACAGAGGTCCCAAGTCCAAGGATGTGGGTCAGTTCCCAGGTAAGTCTGAAACCTGAAAATCCTCCACCCCTGAAGGAAACCTGCTCTGAAGCACTTTGGAACCTCAGGGTAGAACCTGGGAAATGGCAAAGACCCTAAGGAAACTGGCCATCGCACTTGCCTCCTTGGTTTTGCTTACTTTGGAGTCTTCATTTTGGGCACACAGCCAGAGCCAGGCCAGAAACAGGCCAGCTTCCAGGGGCCTTGGCATGTAGTGGTCTCGGTGGGTCTATCTAGCCCTGCTTTGGAGTCAAAGTCTTCCTCCCTGAGGCCTAGACTCTTCAGGCTCTAGAACAATCCCCTCAGAGGCAGCTTGATTTCCATCTCCAGTTCCTATTACCTCTGACACCTTAAACAGATAATTTCACCTCTCGAGTTTCCATTCTCTCATCTGGAAAATCGAGTCAACACCACTTAGAAATGGTGGCAGGGGTTGAGAAAGAGAGAGAACTGATGTTGTTTAAGGATCCAGACTTACAATTATCAGTAAATCAGTCCTAGAGATGGAATGCACAGTATTGGGAAGAGAGAGAACATATATATTTTAATCGTCAAACTTGCGAAGAGACTAGAACTTCCAGCCACTGAAAAGAAATGATAATTATGTAATGTGATAGACGTGGTAATTACTGCTACTATGGCAGTCATGTTACAATATAAAAATATCAAATTAACACGTACCTCTTAAACTGACAGAATGTTACATGTCAAATATGTATTTTTTAAAAGCGGTACTTAGATATCCTTAGATATGAGAATTCTTGGAAGACCATGTGAGAAATCACTCTATATTCAATATTAAATAAGTGGACATTGTCATTAGTAATAATTCTAACCAGGAAAGGGTGGCGGAACCCTGGTTAAGCATCTCATGGAACTCAGGTTAACTTGGCTGAAACTTTTTGACCTCCAGGCTTTCCATTTTGGCAAGCTCCTTAGCTAGAACTTTAGACTGCAGGTCGAAAGAGTTGCTTCTTGGACGTCCCTCGAGGTTGGGAATCTGCTTGCCAATGCAGGGGACACGGGTTCGATCCCTGGTCTGGGAGGATTCCACATGCTGTGAGGCAAGTAGGCCCGATCGCCACAACTGCTGAGCATGAGCTCAGCAACGAGAGAAACCGACGCCGTGAGACGGCTTGGCAGCCCAGTGAAGGGCAGCCCTGCTCTCTGCACCTAGAGAGGACCCAGCACAGCCACAAATAAACGCATGAATAAATACAAATTAAAATAAAAGTTAAAAAGAATTGCTTCTTGAAATAAAAGACTCCAGCCACATTTTTTGGAGAAGCATATATATGCCTAGGGGCTGGCCTGGTGTTCCAGTGGTTAGGACTCCCCCTGCCAATGCAGGAGACGCAGGTTCGATCCCTGGTTGGGCAACTGAGATCCCCATATGCCAAGTGGTGCAGCAAAAAAAGATGAAAAAAGAAAAAACCCACAGCTATAACACAGTCGTGAACGACTGTTTCCTCTAAGATGAAGCTGATGCGGCTGGCCAGTAAGCACAAGAATGACCTTTGCAAATGTGTTAGTTAGCGGAGTAACTGACCACTTTGAGCAGCTATATTAACACCACTCAGAGAACTGTCCTCTCTCCCAAAGAGGGGAGTGTGGGAAATGTTTTGGCTCCATTCAGATTAAGCAAGTGTAATAGATTCGCTTTGCCTTTATCAGCTGCTGTGTGACTGCCCCATTTAGAAAACTTCATATTTGGATCACATTGTTTCACATATGCGCCTCTTTGAGAAATAATTACAATTCATGTTGTGCCTGCAATCTGAATCTAAACTGTGGTTGTTGATCATTTCTTAAACTGGTCAATGAAATATCTAGGCATGAAAAAGTCATTAAATAATAGATCAGCAGATAATTCTGGAAGCATGAGAGGTTTTGCTGCCAGGAATAAAACATATTAAGATGTAGTCTGCCACATTCAATATACATACCAGCATTTGCGATGTGTAGCACCCCAGTGGTGATTTGGGGCATCCCCGGGAAAAGGTGCCTATCTGCCAAAGCAGCAAGGTCACTGATTCTTCCCCAAGACCTCCTGGCTTCAGGACTCTCAACACTGCTTTCCAGTATGCAAGTGACTGCGGAACAGCCACTCCATCGGACCCTGGACGCTTCCCTCCTTCCAAGACGTAAAAGCCTGTCCATTCTCCAGAACGCTTTGGCAAAGGCTTTGTGTATGTTCTCATACACGCTTTTCATTCCTTTTGTCCTTTTCTTTTTGGAGGAGAAAGACTCTTCTATAGCTCTGTAGTCTTCACTAAACACTGTGTTGAAAGAATTGATTACTTTTTGCTCTTCTGAAGTCATCTGGTAGGAAGGATCAAGTCTGGAAAGTTGATGGAGTAGTAAAACTGGGAGTTCCATTGAGGTCAAGTCGGCTGCTGAGTCTCCGTGATGTCCATCAAACAAACCAAAAAAACACACGTTGGGTTTACTGCCAAAATTATTCATGACAATGAATTTATTATTCATGTCAACTCTCCATGTAGAATTCCTGTCTTTGCAAACAGCTGCTTCTTTAATTAACAGGTGACCGATTTTTTGAGGATGTATGGAGCTCTCGCAAATGTTCTGCATAATCTTATAGTATGCTGGTATCTGTCTCTTCCACAGTAGCTCAAAAGCATTATTAATGCTCTGCAAGGTTTTCTCGTTGAACGCAAAAGATGACAGCAGCTTAGTAATGACAGACTGTCTCTGGCCTATGATCGCTGAGAGCCCTGGTTTCTTCCCTCCCGTCCACTGCAAGCCCAGCGTGCTCAGAGCCATGTGCTGCTTCTTGTGGGAGAAAACTCCAGGCAGGCCAACCTCACGCTTGCAAATGGAGCAGGGGAATGTGAGCATCGCATTGTAGTCCTGCACTAGAGAGTGTTTCTCAGAGACTTCTTTTGATGGTCTCTTCTTCTTCCTTTTAAAATGCTTTCTTTTCCATGTCAGTGGGACTTCATACTCTGAATCAGCTGTTGGTTTTCTCGTGTACAACTGCCTTGCTTTCCAAAACACTCTGTGAACAGGATGAAAGATATTTACAGGCCTGAAATGAGGCAATTTGCAGTTTGCTTTGACTCCTCAAGATTTAATATTGATCTAACATATTCTGATTGCTCTTTCTGTGATTCCTCCTCCAAAACAGAGTACCAACCCAGGGAACTGGTGACTGGCCTGGGCAGGCCCGAGCGAAATTAGGCAAAATCTCTAGGAAGCCAGATAGACCTCTAAGAACAAATAGAGAAATCAGCATAATACTTTATCCGGGCAAGGGAAGGTATACGCTTGAGCCTTAGCAATGTGATTTCAAGTATGAGCATAATTACTTTTGTACTTAAATTTTTCCTAATAATAAAATAATTATATTATATAATATATATAATGTAAAGAGATATAATAATTTTTTAAAATACTTTTGTCCTAACTAAAGCATTCTCAGGAAAATGGGTGGGAGATGTACCTCACGCAGGCGCATTTAATGTGCTGCTCTTCCTATGTGTACTTAAATCCCTGCTGTGCACAGCTCTGCTGGATGTAGCCACTCATCCCTACGGTAACACTTCAATCACCAGTTTTCACCTCATAAATGCTCGTTGATCTGTTAGCCTATTAGCAAACTCTCCTGGCTTTGCCTCACCAACCAATTTTTGTTTTTCTTTTTTAATGGAAAATTTAAACAACACGCAGGAATGGAAATATGTAATGAGCCCCCGTCGCCAACTTCAACCATTATTAACATTTTTTCACTCTCGTTTCTGTGTCCTCAGCCACACATTATTTCATTTTACTCATTTCTTTACCGGAATATTTTAAAGCACATCCTCCAGTTCTATCAATCCCACCCATCACTTCAGTGCTTAGTCAGCTCACATCCACTTCTTCAGTGTCTACCACAGGCCGGCTGCAGAATCAAGCTGGTGTCCTGGCCTGCAGCGACGACGGGAGGAGTCTGTGGCCTCATCCACACGCTCACATGGAGAACCAGACAGCCCGCTGGAGCCGGAGCAGAGCCCCGTGACGAGGCCCGACCGAGGGCCCAGCCCTTCGTCTGCGCGGGAAAGGGGCCCGTGACAGCTGAGCTGACTCGAGAAACACTCAGTTGAGGAAAAGCAGCAAGGGCTCCAAGGCAAACCCACGGGCGACCAGTTAGCAGGCAGGAGCGGGAGGAGGGCCCAGCCAAGGAGCTGGACAGGCAAGCAGAGACGTACGGGAAAACGGCAAAGCTTTTCAGCTCTTCTGACCAAAATGTATACCAAGTATCTTTTAACTGCTATTATTGCAGAATGTTCATGTAAAGAATACAGTTTTTCTGAGGCTCGTTGAACTGTTTGGACCATCTACAGAGGATAGCCATGACACAACTCTCTCTCACACGGAGCCGTTCTGGGAAAGCAACATGCCCATTCGTTCATGCAGTAGGGGCCTGCCATTTGCCAGGGACTGTTTTATTTGCTCGGGACAGAGTGGTGAACAAAGGCATTGTCTGCGATGGAGCTTATAGCCTCATATGGAAACAGGCAATGACTGAAGGATCATGGAAACTGGTACCATCAGACAGAGAGAACTACTAGCATGAAAGAGCAGAATAAGGGTGGAGAGGACGTCCCCAGAGGCCCAGTGCCTAAGAATCTGCCTGCTAAGCCAGTGGACACGGGTTTGATCCCCGGCCGGGGAAGACCCCCTGCCGCTGGGCAGCTGAGCCCGTGGGCCACAGCTAGGAGCGCCTGGAGCCCGCGCTTTGCGGTGACTGAAGCCGCCTCGGGGAGAAGCCTTTGCTCGCGGCTAGAGAGCAGCTCCCACTCACTGCAGCAGCGAAAGCCCACAGGCAGAAGTGAGACCCAGTGCAGCCAAAAATAAATTAAAAATAGATAAAAACACTGTTAAGGAAAAGAATAAGGGCAGACAAAGAGGCGCTTCCGGGCGGTGCAGTGGTTCAGACTCTGAGCTTCCGATGCAGGGGCACCAGTTCAGTCACTGGTGAGAGAAGATCCCCCGTGCTGTGTGGCATGGCCAAAAAAGGAAAGGCAGAGAAGCAGAAGCGCTTGGTATAAGGCAGTCAGACGAATATAGCACTCTTCCATGAACATAGTCTACCAGGAAGTCGCAGTTTCGTTTGATGACTGAGAAAGTGGAGGAAAAAGAAAACTGCAGATATAACTGTTCACTAACTACATTTGTTATCCGATACAAATGGAAAAAAAGTTACCTGAAAGCACTGTTCGCCTCCATGCTCCTCTGGGATCGCCACCTTCCTTCGCCCTCTCTTCGCCAGTGTTCCGCGGCCCCTGTCCCTCCAACTGCCTGGCAATGGTGACCGTAGGAGTGGGGTGATGGGGATGCTGTTGACGGCAGGGGGACAGTCCCCTGACTTGGTCACGGACCTCCTTGTGTGGAATGTTTGCTGCATCATCTGGAACCTCAGTCAGAACTGACTCTGATTCTGAAGGACTATGAAGCAATAAGGGCACAAATTGTGCTAACTAACAAACTTGTCTTTGAAATTTCTGAAAGAAGGATCATTCACTGAATATACTGCCTTATGCCTGCATGATCAGATCCAAAAAATGAAAGGAGTGCCTATCAATTCATGTCAGTTAATTGACTGCCAATTAAGTTGTGTTCCCACTCAGGGAAAAGGTATCTTGGGCCATCTCTCCGGGACATGCCTTCCTCCCTGTCCTGGAGGGCCTGTCTGCTCCATCCTGCTGCTGCAAATCTTCGCTTGAAAGTTATACCCTACCCCTCTTTTTCTGGATTTGTTTCCTGAGGCTGCCTTCTTCCTGGCCGATACCTGTAGCTCTTAGGCTCTATGAAGCTGCCCTCCCTGCAATGGAAGCACGGAGTTGTAACCTCTGGGTCACCAGGAAAGTCCTGTTTCCTAGGTTGTTAATCCCTAGGTGTATTCCACTTTCTCACCCTGAGCTGGATTGGAACTGGAGTCCAAGAGGAGCTTGTTTGCATATTGAAGGTTGGACAAGCCTGGCTACCTACTTGACATCACTACAGGCACATATCCCAGTCAACCCAAAGTTACGCGTCCAAAATGGAACTCACTACCTTTCCTCTGGGCTTCCCAGGTGGCGTGGTGGTAAAGAATCCACCTGCCAATGCAGGAGATGCAGGAGACTCGGGTTCGATCCCTGGGTCGGGAATATCCCCTGGAGGAGGAGAATCCTTGCCTGGAGAAGCCCATGGACGGAGGAGCCTGGCGGGCTGCAGGCCATGGGGTCACAGTCAGCCACCACTGAGCATGCACACACTGACATTTCCTCCAGAATCGCCTTCCACCGTTAACTTGCTGAGGCTGGAGACAACGTTGGCCTGGGTCCCTTTCCCTGTGGTTCTAGATTAGGGTTGGCGAGAAGGGAGCCTGGGGGCACCGCCCCTGAGCACCATGATGGCTCAGCGAGGCGACCGCAGTTGCAGAGGCGCCTGGCAGCATCCCGTTTGTCCGGTTCTCTCAGCACTGATGAATCCGCAGCAGCTCCTGCCTCTGGAGCCCCGAAGGTGGACGCTCCCCGCAGACTCATCCGCCAGCATCCCTGTTCCACGGCTGGGCCTTCTCGGCTTCTCAGGCTTGTCGGGGACTCCTCTGTCCCTTCCCTGTCCCAGAGGTCCGCGTGCCCAGCTCCTTCCACAAACTGTGTAAGGTCAGATTTCAACAGTAAAATCTTCACTCCGTCACTCGTGGGCTTCAGCGTTACTGACTGAACCCGAGCTGACACGGGCACCACCATCTCACCTGTCCTCCCCTTCAGGACCGCGATCACACTCCCGACTCCCCACGTGGCCCCTCCACGCCGCGATCACCCCTCTCGGCAACAAAACACCCAACCTGCAGGACCCCCTCTGGGCGGGGACCGCCCTTTCCCCCTCTAGTCTGGCTGCTCCTCAGCGCAACCCCTCGGAGCACGCAGAGCTGACCCTGCTCCCTGAGCCTTGTGACCGATTTGCCCTTCTTCTTGGGATAAAATCCTTCAAGCTCCACCTCTTTCAAGTTCAGTTCAGTTCAGTCGTTCAGTCGTGTCTGACTCTTTGAGACCCCATGAACCACAGCACGCCAGGCCTCCCTGTCCATCACCAACTCATGGAGTTCACCCAAACCCATGTCCATTGAGTTGGTGATGCCACCCAACCATCTCATCCTCTGTCGTCCCCTTCTCCTCCTGCCCTCAATCTTTCCCAGTGTCAGGGGCTTTTCAAATGAGTCAGCTCTTTGCATGAGGTGGCCAAAGTATTGGAGTTTCAGCTTCAACATCAGTCCTTCCAATGAACACCCAAGACTGATCTCCTTTAGGATGGACTGGTTGGATCTCCTTGCAGTCCAAGGGACTCTCAAGAGTCTTCTCCAACACCACAGTTCAAAAGCATCAATTCTTCATTGCTCAGCTTTCTTTATAGTCCAACTCTCACATCCATACATGACCACTGGAGAAACCCTAGCCTTGACTACACGGACCCTTGTTGGCAAAGTGCCGTCTGTTCGACGTGCCGTCTAGCTTTGGCTCCTGGTAACTCGTGTAGCTTCCTCGGCATCATTGCCACCCTCACCCCCTCCTTAACTCTTTCCTGGTTTAGGAAGAAATGGCATTTGGTTATTTTAATCTGAATTTCTTACTGTTCAATTAGGTTGCTTTAAGGTTTTTTTTTTTTTTTTTTTTTGGATGTGGACATTTTTAAAGTCTTTATTGCATTTGTTCCAATACTGTTTCTGTCTTGGTGTTTTGGCTGCAAGGCACGTGGGATTTTAGCTCACCAGCCAGGGATAGAAACTGTGCTCCCTGCACTGGAAGGAGAAATCTTAATGACTGGACTGCCAGGGAAGTCCCTTCAACTTTTTGGGGGGGGGGGGATTTTTTTTTGTTTGTTTTGTTTTCAGTTGGGCCTTCAGTTGCTCTTTAATCCGCACCACGTGTGCAGGTGTGCACGTGTGCACTCCCAGCAGCCGCGGAGCCCCAGGCCGTGTTCGGGTGGGAAGGTTTCTGGGGCGGCGCCTTCAAGCAAGTCCTGGCCCCCCTGGGCTCCAGCCCCTGGGCGGGGTCGGGTATCTCTCCATATCTCCACATGCAGCCCTCAAGCCTGCTGGCGATTAGGGTTGTAGGAAACCCTCCTTACAAAAGTAACTTAAGAGCAGCTTATTTCCAGAGGCAAAAGTAGAGAAAACATACTCCTGAAATACTCTGCAAGGGAAAAGATGGGTCTACATCCACGTGGATTCTCAGTAGCTTCTTTTCTTCTGAAGTATATTTGCTGTCTGTTCTGTTTTTGTTGTTCACTAAATCCAAAATCACTGCAGATGGTGACTGCAGCCATGAAATTAAAAGACGCTTACTCCTTGGAAGGAAAGTTATGACCAACCTAGATAGCATATTCAAAAGCAGAGACATTATTTTGCCAACAAAGGTCCGTCTAGTCAAGGCTATAGTTTTTCCAGCGGTCATGTATGGATGCGAGAGTTAGACTGTGAAGAAAGCTGAGTGCAGAAGAATTGACGCTTTTGAACTGTGGTGTTGGAGAAGACTCTTGAGAGTCCCTTGGACTGCAAGGAGATCCAACCAGTCCATCCTAAAGGAGATCAGTCCTGAGTGTTCATTGGAAGGACTGATGTTGAAGCTGAAACTCCAATACTTTGGCCACCTGATGTGAAGAGCTGACTCATTGGAAAAGACCCAGATGCTGGGAAAGATTGAGGGCAGGAGTTGAAGGGGACGACAGAGGATGAGATGGTTGGATGGCATCACCGACTCGATGGACATGGGTTTGGGTAAACTCCATGAGTTGGTGATGGACAGGGAGGCCTGGCGTGCTGTGGTTCATGGGGTCTCAAAGAGTTGGACACGACTGAGTGACTGAACTGAACTGAAGTCCTGTCCGGCTCTGTGCAACCCCATGAACTGCAACACACCAGGCTTCCCTGTTCTTCACTATCTCCCAGAGTTTGCTCAAACTCATGTCCATTGTGTCTAATAATCAACTGGTTATTTTGTGTTATTTCTTTTATTGAAAAATGAAAACATGTACTTCTTTTTATAAGATACAGAAGTATGTAAAGGAAAAATAAAGGTCTCTCTTCCCCCAAAGTTACTACTGCCAAAAATTAGGTGTGACTTGTTCCAGGCTGGGTTCTAGGTATTTTCATACATGTGTACCTAAAAACATAGACATGATCTATTTTGAAATTTAGGTTTAATTTCTGTACGGTCAGTTGCAGAAATTCTAAAGGTACAGCCTGATGAATTGTGTAGGAATACACTTGTAGACTCCATGAGGTTTTGCTTTGTATATTTTAAAAAATAAGGTTGCAACATGATCATAGTATTAAACTAAAAACGTTTGCCGTCACTTGTGGGCAGTGATGATTTTTTAGCTCAGTACCTACCAACCTTCCCCATTTCTTTTTTTTTTTTTTTTGGCCGAATGTCTTGTGGAAGCAACAGTGAGAGCACAGAGCCCTAATCACTGAACCATCAAGGAATTCCCTCCACCGGACTACACAGTCCACGGGATTCTCCAGGCCAGAATACTGGAGTGGGTGGCCTTTCCCTTCTCCAGGGGATCTTCCCGATCCAGGGATTGAACCAGGTCTCCCGCATTGCAGGCGGATTCTTTACCAGCTGAGTCACAAGGGAAGCCCCATTCTTTTTAACGCTGTATTATACTCCACAGCAAATATAAAGATGCTACCTAGGTTATTTAACCATTTACCTCTAATGAGGGAAGTGGCTGTTTCTGTTTTGCTTGCTGTAATAACATCACAATGAACATGAACATGGATGTCCAGCCATGGAAAGTCGACACATGGAGCGGAAAGGGCAAAGGCTCGGGGGCGGCACTCAGCTCCCAGCTTGCTGCTGGCTGGCTGGTCTCTGAGGTCATCTTGCTATTCTGGATCCCAGTTTTGTCAGTGCTGAAGCAGGTGCTTCTCAGAACCTTGCTGACTGACGTGAAATGAGCGACATCTGCCCAGCACTGAGCGCCGCCCAGCACAGATGCTCACCAGGCCCCTGCCGTCATCATGAATACTGACTCGGGAATGTTCTGTAGTCCCCCGCGCTCCTCTGCCTGTGTGCGTCCATTGAATCCGCTCCCCCGACACGCTTTTGCCGGTTTCTTTCTGCTCACTTCCGGGCCTCCTGTGCTTGCTTTTTCTCATCAACCTGGCTCCATGTCATCTTCACCTACACACCTATGTAGATATGTACACACGTATGTACACAGACACACACGTTTAAAAAGCAACTTAAAGTAGAGAGTAGAGGACTCCCCTGGTGGTCCAGCGCTAAGACTCCGCGCTCCCAACGCAACGGGCCAGGGTTCAATCCCTGGTCAGGGAACCAGATCCCACGTGCTGAACCAAGGCCCAGAACAGCCAAATCAATGAACAGATATTCTAAAGGCAGAGAGGGAGCAGGCAGGGAGCATGACGCAGAGCAATTCAGAATCTGAAGCTTTAATATTCTTGAGAGTATCATGTGTGTGTCTTCTAAAATGACAACATGTACTGTTTGCCCAAATATAAACAAAAAAATAAGATAACTTAGCAAAGAATTACATAATTAATGCATAAAAATTAATTTGAAAAAATTCATATGAAAAAACTATAAAAAATAAAAGAACATGAAAGAAAACATGAATAAAGGCAGACTCATCTGTGTTTTGGACTGGAAAACAATATTATGTAGATATCACCATAAAAGGCAGAATATATGTACAACATGTATAACTGACAAAGTATATAAATTCCGATTGCATGTATAATTGATAAGGTGTATAAATTCAGATGGATGCACAATTGTACTCATCTCACACGCTAGCAAAATAATGCTCAAAATTCTCCAAGCCAGGCTTCAACAGTACATGAATCAAAAACTTCCAGATGTTCAAGCTGGATTTAGAAAGGCAGAGGAACCAGAGATCAAATTGACAACATCCATGGGATCATAGAAAAAGCAAGAGAGTTCCAGAAAAAAACATCTACTTCTGCTTTATTGACTACACCAAATAAAAAGAAATGCAAAAAAGCAAAATGGCTGCTGAGAGGCCTTACAAATAGCTGTGAAAAGAAGAGAAGTGAAAAACAAAGGAGAAGAGGAAAAATATACCCATGTGAATGCAGAGTTCCAAAGAATAGCAAGGAGAGATAAGAAAACCTTCCTCAGCAATCAATACAAAGAAACAGAATGGGAAAGACTAGACATCTCTTCAAGAAAATTAGAAATTAAAAGGGAACATTTCATGCAAAGATGGGCTCAATAAAGGACAGAAATAGTATGGACCTAACAGAAGCAGAAGATATTAAGAAGACCTGGCAAGAATACACAGAAAAACTGTACAAAAAAGATCTTCACGACCCAGATAATCATGGTGATGTGATGACTCACCTAGAGCCAGACATCCTGGAATTCGAAGTCAAGTGGGCCTTAGGAAGCATCACTATGAACAAAGCTAGTGGAGGTGATGGGATTCCTGTTGAGATATTTCAAATCCTAAAAGATGATGCTGTGAAAGTACTGCACTCAATATTTCAGCAAATTTGGAAAACTCAGCAGTGGCCACAGGACTGGAAAAGGTCAGTTTTCATTCCAATCCCAAAGCAAGGCAATGCCAAAGAATGCTCAAACTACCGCACAATTGCACTCATCTCACACGCTAGTAAAGTAATGCTCAAAATTCTCCAAGCCAGGCTTCAGCAATACATGAACCTCGAACTTCCAGATGTTCAAGCTGGTTTTAGAAAAGGCAGAGGAACCAGAGATCAAATTGTCAACATCCGCTGGATCATCGAAAAAGCAAGAGAGTTCCAGAAAAACATCTATTTCTGCTTTATTGACTATGCCAAAGCCTTTGACTGTGTGGATCACAATAAACTGTGGAAAATTCTGAAAGAGATGGGAATACCAGACCCCCTGACCTGCCTCTTGAGAAACCTATATGCAGATCAGGAAGCAACAGTTAGAAATGGACATGGAACAACAGACTGGTTCTAAATAGGAAAAGGAGTACATCAAGGCTGTATATTGTCACCCTGCTTATTTAACTTATATGCAGAGTACATCATGAGAAACGCTGGGCTGGAGGAAGCACAAGCTGGAATCAAGACTGCTGGGAGAAATATCAACCTCAGATATGCAGATGACACCGCCCTTATGGCAGAAAGTGAAGAAAAACTAAAAAGCCTCTGAATGAAAGTAAAAAAGGAGAGTGAAAAAGTTGGCTTAAAGCTCAACATTCAGAAAACGAAGATCTTGGCATCCGGTCCCATGACTTCATAGTAAATTGATGGGGAAACAATAGAAACAGTGACAGCCTTTAATTTCTTGGGCTCCAAAATCACTGCAGATGGTGACTGCAGCCATGAAATTAAAAGATGCTTGCTACTTGGAAGAAGAGCTATGACCAACCTAGACAGCATACTAAAGAGCAGACATTACTTTGCCAACAAAGGTCCCTCTAGTCAAAGCTATGGCTTTTCAACTAGTCATGTATGGTTGTTCGAGTTGGACCATAAAGAAAGCTGAGAGCTGAAGAATCGATGCTTTTGAACTGTGGTGTTGGAGAAGACTCTTGAGAGTCCCTTGGACTGCAAGATCCAAGCAGTCATTCCTAGAGGAAATCAGTCCTGAATATTCATTGGAAGGACTGATGCTGAAGCTGAAACTGCAATACTTTGGCCACCTGATGTGAAGAGCTGACTCATTTGAAAACACCCTGATGCTAGGAAAGATTGAAGGCGGGAGAAGGGGACGACAGAAGATGAGATGGTTGGATGGCATCAAGGACTTGATGGACATGAGTTTGGGTAAACTCCGGGAGTTGGTGATGGACAGGGAGGCCTCGCATGCTGCAGTCTATGGGGTCACAAAAAGTCGGACACGACTGAGTGACTGAACTGAAGTGATGAATTCAGAATATGTATCAATATAAACAGTATGAACTCTGTTCTAGAGTCTGGCAGTTGCAACCACTGAGCCTAAGCACCCGTGCTCTGCGTCCCAAGAAGCCGTTGCGATGAGAAGCCCGGACACTTCAACGAGGAGTAGCCCCTGCTCACTGCCTGTAGAGAAAGCCTCCAGAGAGCAGCAAAGACACAGTGCAGCCAAATAAATGAATGAATTAGTAAAATTAGTTAATTAAAAAAACAACTCATATACTACACAGCACAGTAAACTTTAAACTACCGGCTTTGTCAATAATCATGTATAATACAACACCGGCTGTATCAAAGGCACCGGCTAACGGCAGATGTTAATAAGTCACGGGAGAGAGTGAGGGGCATGTGGGAAGCCTCTGTGCTTTCTGCTCAATTTTCCTGTAACCCTGAAACTGGTTTAAAAATAAAGGTAATTTAAAACACATATGTGTATGTGTAGGTAGAAATGTTGTAGGAAAATATCTTTCTGGCAGTATATCCAATAGTTTAATTTTCCCAAGGCATGTCTAAATAAACAGTAAAGTGAAAAGTGAAAGTGAAGGCGCTCAGTCGTGTCCGACTCTTTGTGACCCCGTGGACTGAAGCCTGCCAGGCTCCTACGTCCATGGGATTTTCCAAGCCAGAACACTGGGGTGGGTGCCATTTTCTTCTCCAGGGGATCTTCCCGACCCAGTGATTGAACCCAGGTCTCCTGCATTGTAGGCAGACGCTTTACCGTCTGAGCCACCAGGGAAGTAAAAAACAGTAAAGGTTGCAGGAAATTAAAAGATTGAGGATCTGGGAGGGAAGAGGATCCCTTCAGTCTTCGGCTTTATATCCTGAGCGCCTGCAGGAGTCGGGGCTGGAGGGAGAGGCCAGTGATGGTTCTCTGCACATGAGGAGCTCGGGGTCCCGGGGGAGAGTCACACAGACGTGTTACAGAAGATAACCAAGCGGGGCTTCTTTCTCTTTCTCTTTTTCTGTCTTTTTCTTTTTTGCTGTGGGATCTTTGTTCCCAGACCAGAGATCGAAGCTGCCCTGACTGCAGTGGACGTGCAGAGTACTGACCACTGGACTGCCAGGGAAAGTCCCCGCTGGGGCCTGTTTCTCAGCAAACCAAGCACACTGCGTCACGGCCCCGCAGCCCTGCGACAGGCGCTGTTAGCCCGCCTCGCGGACGAGGGCTCGGGATCTCAGCCTGTCTCATGGACGAGGACTTGGGATCTCTGCGCGCTGACTGACCTCGCCCACAGTAAGTGGCAGAGCTGAGCATCAAGGTCAAGAGAGTTAGCCAGAAACATGGGTAACTTTTCCACAGCGCCAGGGATGGAGGTATAGTATCAGTTCATTTTGGAAGAAGAGGACTGTAAGGGATTTGTTTTGTGGAGTCAGTTGGAGTCTCGTCGAGTTGAAGTCCAAACACGCTCGCAAGTCCTATTCTCTCCTTTTCCTTCTCCCTGCCTTTCTCCCACCGGAGTGAATTCTCTGTCTTGTCCCTCTCCCTCGAGAGGGCCGGTCAGTGATGCACGGCTCAGTGGACAGGTGGCCAGAGAAGGGAACGCCGGAAGCCAGCCCGCCCACCCCGGCTCGGCACAAGCGCCTGTCCAGCTCAGGTTCCTGGATGTAAGAGCGAGGCTGCAGCCTGGCCTGTGTGGCCTTTAGACCAGCGGTCCTCCAGGAGCGGCCTCTGGGCATCGCAGCTCCGGCACAGCCTGCTAGTGTGCGAGGCCTTCTGGGCCCCAGGCAGGGAAAATGCAGTGTGCAGTTTGCTGACAGTTTCTATAAAAGCCCAGTATTTACTGAACAGCAGAAACACTCAGAGAGAACACGCAGAGCGAGAGGGCAGAGCTGCTCAGCACCCCTCGGCCGCCGGGGCGGCCCAGCTCTCCGTGTCTGGGAGGGAAGGACGGGAGGACAGGGGACAGGTCGCCCTCGTGAAAAGCCAAGCTTCTTCTGGTTGGTTTGGGTTTTAAGTTTATTTCCCAATCACATCACTCCTCTACTTGAACCCTCCCAGGACGCAGCCCCTGGTCTCAGGATAAAGGTCAGAAGCCCCCATGTGGGAGATGAAGGGCCTGGGAAGCTTCAGCCTCCCTCCTCGCCCAGCCCTCCTTTTCTTTTCTTTTTAATTAACAAACAAACAAACAAACAGGTGGTTTTTTTTCTTTTTTTTGCTGCATCACACACAGCTTGTGGGATCTTAGTTCCCTAACCACGGGGGATCCCCGGCAGCTGGCAATGAAGCTCTGAGCCCTAACACTGGACTGCCAGGGAATTCCCTGAGGTCCCTGTATTTATTTTTTATTATTGTTTTTAAAGAAACAAATGGTTTTATCGCACATTTATACAATCTGCATAGTTGTAGCAAGTGTTCACCCCTTCTACGAGTCCCTCATTAATCTTAAAATGTGGTTAAAACACGATACCCAATCTGATCTGAAGCCTTTAAAAAGCGGTCATCAGGAGATGTTTCTCTTTCAACACACACACATACACACGTGTATATACACACATATATATACAGTATTTTTTCTTTTTTTACAAATCCATATCCCTTATTTTTTAAAAGCAGAACAAGGAGTACTGCCCCTTTCTTGAAAGTTCCTTAAACACGGCCACACTCTGCACACCTCAGGACTATTCATGTATTTCCCTCCACTCTGAATGACTCTCCCTCCTGGTCACTCAGTTGATTCTAATTCATTCTTAGCTTCTCAGCCAAAACATCACTTCCACAAGCTGAACTTGAGCGCCAGCAGAAGAGCGTTTCTGATGCCTCACACGAATCCACTGACCTTGTCAGAGGCATTCATGACTCCTGGCACTTTCCCTTTATTTGAGTTTCTAAGGATGCATTTGTGTGATGATTTAATTAATGTCTGTATCTCCAGTCCTGCCTGCCTGCCATTTTAACCAGAGCCAGTGCGTAGACTTAAAATACGCAGATACGCCTGGCCTGAGGGGGGAGTTCCACAAGGATGTAGTGGATAATAAATAAATAAACGAACATGTAAAGCCAGTGTTTGAGCACTTAAATGTTTACGGTTTTGCTTGTTTTGGCCAGGAGCATGGCTTTCGGAATCTTAGTTCCTGGACCAGGAATTGAACCCGAGCCCTCAGCAGCAAAACGTGCAGAGTCCTAACCACTGGACCACCAGGGAATTCCCTGTAGAGAATTAGCTTTGAATAAAGGGAGTAAGAAAGACCCTGATCCTTTTCCCCGTTCCTCAGTTCCTAGTCTAACGAGCCCGGCCCCAGATACTGAGCCACGGCAGAGCTAAGACAAAGGAGCGTGTGAGGGTCTCTTCAATTCTGCTGGGAACCTGAGCGCCGGGCACTTACCCTCTGCAGCTGTGCCATCTGCCGTGGCAGCCACAGCCAGGTACGCTCTTTAAACTTAACTAGTAAACATTGTAGTTCCTCAGTGTCATTGGCCATGTTTTACACGCTCAGTGGCCACACAGGGTCAACAGCCACCAGGCTGGGCCGTGCTAACGTAGAACACTTTCATGTGTCACAGAAAGTCACACTGACTAGGGCTACCCTAGGGTGAAAACAGCCTCTTCCGCACAGGAAAGAGGGCTGGGGCGGAGACTCTGCTCAGGTCACTATTTCTGTCTGTGTTCCACATGGTGCCGAGTGCCGCCACTGAAGACTCTTCACCTGTAGACGGGACCCCTAAGTGCGTCCATTAGGGTTTTCATAGCATTAAGTTTGTTATAACACATGTTCAGGCCCTTAGTCAGCCTCAGGAAATAGCAGCCACTATTAGGGAACCGTCCCACACTGTTGTTAGGAGTATAAACTGGTGTAGCCTTTATGAAGAACAATATGAAGGCTCTTTGAAAAATTAAAAATAGAACTACCATACGACTGAGCAATCCCACTCCTAAGCATATACCCAGAGGAACCCATAATTCCAAAAAACACACGCACCCCATTGTTCACTGCAGCACCATTTATCATAGCCAGGACATGGAAGTAACCGAAATGTTTACTGATAGAGAAACGCATAAAGAAGACGTGGCACATATACACATTGGAATATTACTCAGCCATAAAAAAGAATGAAGTAATGCCGTTTGCAGCATGGATGGCCCAGAGACTGTCACCCTAAGCGAAGTGAGTCAGACAAAGAAAGACAAATGTATGACATCACTTATGTCTGGGATCTTAAAGAAGGGTACAAAGGAACTTATTTACAAAACAGAAGTAAAGTCACAGATGTAGGAAATGAACGTATAGTTCCCGAGGGGTTAGGGGAGTGAGGGATAAACTTGGAGACTGAGACTGACATATAAACACTACTATATATTATACTAGTTATAATAATATAAACACTATTGATTATGATATACAGAGAGATAACCAACAGGAAGCTGCAGCAGAGCGCATGGGAACTCTACTCGGTGCTCTGCAATAACCTATATGGAAAAGAATCTTAAAAAGAGTGGACTATGTGAATGTATAACTGATTTACTCTGCTGTACACTTGCAACTTGCACAACATTGTAAACCAACTGTGCTCTGATAAAAATTAAAAGCAAAGCAGTAGCCACCGTTGTGTCTGAAAGTTAAAATGATTAAGAACAAGAAAGAGACTGGTCTAAGTTACTTATGTTCTCTGAGCCGCAAGTTCCTCACCCCGCAGCTGGGGATACTGTAGTAGCTTTCACATCCAGGTAAGGATTAGATGGGGCGCTTTGCAGAAATGGGCTAATGCAGTGCCTACCATGTGGTAAGTGAACCAAAACTGTTAGCTGAAAGCGAAAGTGAAAGTTGCTCAGTCGTGTCCAACTCTTTTCGACCCCCTGGACTGTCCATGGGATTCTCCAGGCCAGAGTACTGGAGTGGGTAGCCAGTCCCTTCTCCAGGGGATCTTCCCAACCCAGGGATTAAACCCAGGTGTTGCACATTGCAGGCGGATTCTTTACTAACTGAGCCACCTGCTGCTGCTGCTGCTAAGTCGCTTCAGTCATGTCCGACTCTGTGCGACCCCATAGGCGGCAGCCCACGAGGCTCCCCCGTCCCTGGGATTCTCCAGGCAAGAACACTAGAGTGGGTTGCCAGTTCCTTCTCCAATGCATGAAAGTGAAAAGTGAAAGTGAAGTCACTCAGTCTTGTCCGACTCTTAGCGACCCCATGGACTGCAGCCCACCGGGCTCCTCTGTCCATGGGATTTTCCAGGTAAGAGTGCTGGAGTGGGGTGCCACTGCCTTCTCCGAAGTGAGCCACCAGGGAAGCCCAAAACTGTTAGTTATTCTTCCTTTATTGTTGTTGAGTGCTACAACAAATTTGATTTTCTATTAGATCAACTCAGAAATTGGATTCCAGCTGTGAAAACATTCCACGTGTGTGCCTAAAGCTGTGAGGATGTGGCTGGCAGGGCTAACTTCCTGAAGCTTTCATTTGGTTTGCTGAGGACTCAGCCCAACTTGTAAATCCAATGGTTAGTAAAAATCAGTTAGATTCCTTTAATCAGACCCACATCTCTGGGATGCCCAAGACGGCTCACCAGGCTAAGGAGCGCCTGACTTATGCTGTAGGTCAGAATTCTGCAAAAAGAACTGGTTATCTCTAACAATTGAGCTTTTAATTAAGCCACAATAAGGCTCCGTAAGGTCTCCTGTCAGTTCTGGCTCTGTTTTCTTCCAAATTTTAGACTTGTTTCCATAAGGCAACCAAGTTCCAAACAGGATACGTATGTTTGTATTTGGAGAGTGGAGAGTGGGAAAAAAAGAGCGAGGGAAAGGATGTTTAATCTGATGTCAAGTTAAAACCAAGAGAGGAAAGGTGTGGGTGGCAGACAGGGAGCCCTAATATTTCTTTAATACCCACCATTTGCTAGACAATGTTCTGAGTACTTTTTCTTGTGGACTTTCTTTTTTCTTATTTTTTTTTAATTCAAAAGAATACTTAACCATATGGTCAAAATATAATTATATTTAAAGTCTATAAAATTTAAATGCATGTTTATATTAAAAAGGTAAATGACATGAATATAAAATTTTTTTTAATTAAAACTATTTTTTACATTAAAAAAATGCTATTTTTCTTCTACCAGAGGCAAAATGACCTTTCAAAACTAAAAAACAAAGTGAAGTCATAACCACTGTCAGATTTTTAGTCGAAGATACTAAAATAAGCTGTTTTATTAGCTTTTTAGAAAATTCAATGATGTCTTCCTAAATAATTTTATAAAATTGTTCACATTCTTTGCACTCAAAAGTTCATCTATTAATGAAAAAGAAAATCTACTTCATGCTTCCCAGATGTAAGGTTTAGATGTATAAGCACATACATTTAAGGGTAACATGAATTCTTTACCATTACAAAGTGTCTAGGCACTGTGCGGCATTAGCGAATGCGGGTCTCCTGGAAGAGAAGCTTCAGAACCGTGAACTGAAGACAAAGGGAAGCCAGGAAGCGCGCCCGGAGCTCTGGGAAACAGCACTTTGTTATGCAAGAGTCTTCTGCATTCATGCTTAGGAGGATTTGACAAGTTAATTAATTTGTCTTTTCTCTTACCTAAGCATTCCTGCCACTCAAAACTTGCCTGCACTCCAAAATGGTGCCTCTTTCAGATGCAAAACTTCTCAGTATTCTGATGCGGGCGACTTCTGTTTCCAGGCTCCAGGATGAGATTCGGGGAACAGCGCCTCAAGTGCGGGCTTGCTGCTGCGCGGAAGGTGCGGGCTCGGCTCACTAGGAACTGCACCATCCGGAGCTCACATCAAGTGACAAATAAAAAGATGAGTGTTAACGATTCGAGGGATTCTCTGAGCTGTGGATCCCAGCATAGGGCTCCTCTTGCCTGAGGCTAAGGGTGATCCTGCTTTAAAAAGAAATTAAACAGCACGCAATCTTTCATAGGGGTGTGAAGACTATTCTTAAAAGGCAATATTACAGTGAACTCTCCGTGAAGACTGAGCTAGAAGGCCATGCAATAAGGCACTCCTTTTGCTCCAAACATCTCACACGATGGTTTAGAAATAAAATACAAAGAGAGAGTTTAATATGACGACGACCGTGACCACGGCCATCTCACTATACTCAGTAACTGAGAAACAAAAAAGATGTGCATGTGAAAGATAAGGTCGGTAAGGCTCACACAGCGGGTAGGAGAGTGCCTGTACAAACACGGCTAGGCAAAGAGTTCTTAAATGGGACACACGGAAGCTCCAGACATAAAACACCGACAAATTACATCTTAAAAGTAAAAGCTTCTGATCGTTAAAGGACACTATTAAGAGTCAAAGGCAAGTCACAGACTAAGAGGAGAGATTTACAACATACATGCCCATCAACGAGCTTCCCCGGTGGCTCAGTGGGAAAGAACTGGCCTGCCAAAGCAGGAGACAAAAGAGTCGCAGGTTCGATCCCTGGGTTGGGAAGTTCCCCTGTAGAAGGAAATGGCAACCCACTGTAGTGTTCTTGCCCGGGAAATCCCATGGACAGAGAAGCCTGGTGGGCAAAGTCCAATGGGGTCACAAAAGAGTCAGACACGACTCAGTGACTAAACAACACAGCCATTGAAGGATTTAAATCTAGGCTGTGCACTAAAAAAAAAGCGAAGTTGCTCAGTCGTGTCCAACTCTTGTGACCCCACGGACTGTAGCCCACCGGGCTCCTCCGTCCATGGGATTCTCCAGGCAAGAATACTGGAATGGGTTGCCATTTCCTTCTCCAGGGGATCTTCCTGACCCCGGAATCGAACCCAGGTCTCCCACACTGCAGGCAGACGCTTTATCGTCTGAGCCACTAAAAGTCCACCACAAATAATAAAAAAGACAAACTGATTTTAAAACGGGTAAAAGACTAGCTGCTGCTAAGTCGCTTCAGTCGTGTCCGACTCTGTGCGACCCCATAGACGGCAGCCCACCAGGCTCCCCCGTCCCTGGGATTCTCCAGGCAAGAACACTGGAGTGGGTTGCCATTTCCTTCTCCAATGCATGAAAGTGAAAAGTGAAAGTGAAGTCGCTCAGTCATGTCTGACTCTTAGCGACCCCATGGACTCCAGCCCACCAGGCTCCTCCATCCATGGGATTTTCCAGGCAAGAGTACTGGAGTGGGGTGCCATTGCCTTCTCTAAGTAAAAGACTAGAGCAGACATTTATTTGATGAAAGAGGATATCCTAAATGCCAGTTTACAAATGAAAACGTGCTCAAGGCTATTACACATGTTGTAAACGCTAATGAAAATAAAAGAAAATAGAGCCACCCCAACAGTGAAAATTAAACAGACTGACAGCACCAAAGCCCAGTGAAGAGGGCACATAAGTTGGTACAGTCGTTTTGAAGAACTGGCAGGACCTCTTAAAGTTTGACACGCACTTTCCCTATGAGCTAGCAACTAACTGCTCCCCTAGGTACCTACCCTGGAGAAATGAGCATATTCTGTTAGGGGAAACACCGACTGAAACCTCCCACCCTGGCCAGGTGACCATCTGCATGAGTCATTTTACAACAGGAGGTCCTGGTAAGGAACACGGAACTCACAAGTCACTACCAACCGGAAGAATCGGGAAAGAGCGAAAGAGGAGAGGACGCGCCAGTCCACGTGTCCTCCCGGAATCCTCCTTGCTGGAATCCATGTTGGCTGAGCGGTGAGGGCGCCCGCAGGAGGGACCCTGGGTCAGAAAGATCGGCCACAGACAACCCGAAACGAATCCCTTCACCATAAACCCGGGGCCGCGAGCCGCGTGCGGAGCCGTGCTCCCGGGGCTCCTCACCCGGCTACTCTCGCCCCGGCCCCTGCCCAATGACGTCTCCTGCTTCGTGAGCACATGTCTCCTTGGATAATTCATTTCTGAGCTTCGATGAGAGTCCACTTTCCGGATCTCCCTTCCTGCAACGGTATGACTACAGACATTATAAAAATAGTCTTAGAAATTTTATTCATAGTAATAAAAAAAAAACATTGGAACTGTTCACCAATAAAAGAAGGAATACACACGTGGTACAGTCATGTAATGGAATACTAAACAATAAAAAGTAACATATGGGTACATGGAACAACATAACAGATATCATAATATTAGTACTCCAAAAAATGCCTGACAATGAGAGCCCATGCTGTATGGTCATATTTATACGAAGTTCAAAACCTACAAGACTAATCTACAGTGATGAAGCCAGAATAATGATTGCCTTAGGGTCCTGACTAAAGGGTCCTGGAGAAGGCAATGGCAACCCACTCCAGTATTCTTGCCTGGAGAATCCCATGGACCAAGGAGCTTGGTGGGCTACAGTCCACGGGTCGCAAAGAGTCGGACACGACTGAGCGACTTCACTTTAGGGTCCTGACTAGAAAGGAGCAAAAAGAAGTCTCCTTGGGTATTAGGAAAATTCTTTGTATCAGTCTGGAGAGGCCAAGTAAATGCATTTATAAAAATTCATTAAGCTGGACAATTAATGTCAATGTGCTTACCCCAATGTTCATAAAGCAATGTTTTCAATTATTTGCCAAGACATGGAAGCAGCCTAAATGTCCACTGACAGATAAATGGATAAAGAAGATGTGGTCGTGTCCAACCCTGTTCGACCCCAGAGACGGCAGCCCGCCAGGCTCCCTGTCCCTGGGATTCTCCAGGCAAGAACACTGGAGTGGGGTGCCATTTCCTTCTCCAATGCATGAAAGTGAAAAGTGAAAGTCAAGTCTGACTCTTAGAGACCCCATGGACTGCAGCCTACCAGGCTCCTCCATCCATGGGATTTTCCAGGCAAGAGTACTGGAGTGGGGTGCCATTGCCTTCTCTGATATATAAATATAAATATATATATATATATGTAAATACAAAATGAGCTAGTAACTTTAAAAAAAGAATGAAATAACGCCATTTGCGGCAGGACCTAGAGACTGTCATACTAGGTGAAGTCTGTTGGTCTGTTTCTGTTTTGTAAGCACGTGCATCTGTATCATTTTTTCAGATTCTGCATGTGATGTGTGTTAGTTGTTCAGTTGTGTCTAACTCTGAGATCCCAAGGACTGTAGCCCCCAGGTTCTTCCATCCATGGAATTTTCCAGGCAAGAATACTGGAGTGGGTTGCCATTCTCTTCTCCAGGGGATCTTCCTGACCCAGGAATCGAACCCAGATCTCCTGCATTACAGGCAGATTCTTTACCATCTGGCGACTAGGGAAGCCTACCGTCCATGGGATTTTCCAGGCAAGAATACTGGAGTGGGCTGCCAGTTCCTTCTCCAGACATATGTGTTACCATATGATATTTGTCTTTCTCTGTCCAAGAATATGTATATATTTATAAAATGAAGTATTACTCATTAAAATAAAAGAATGAAAAAATGCCATTTGCAGCCGCACGGATGGAAATGTTTCACCTCCTTTAGATTTAAGGCCTTCCTTTAATAGAAGACCGAAAGAACTGCTAAACAATGCATTCAGCAAGAAAAGAAAAAAAAAGCAAATCTAGACTGAAGGCGTATCATGCAAGAAACAGGGAGCTTGGGCTTTGTTAAAATACGTTGGCATACTGGGGAAGGATAGAAGGAAGAGATAGCTAGGGAGTTTGGGATGGACGTGTACACACTGCTGTATTTAAAATGGATCACCAAAAATAAAATAAATAAATAAATAAAATAAAATAAAATGGATCACCAACAAGGGCCTACTGAACAGCACAGGGAACTCTGCTCCATGTTCTGTGGCAGCCTGGGTGGAGGGGGTTCCAGGGGAGAATGGATACCTGTATGTGTATGGCTGAGTCTCTCTGCTGTCCACCTGATGCAATCACAGCATTGTTAATCAGCTGTACCCCAATACAAAAGAAAAAGTTTTTAAACAGTTGGCATAAATTGTTAAATATGTTAATTAAGTTTGTCCTGCATGTTATGGACTGAATTGTGGGGCCCCCTCAAAAAAACTTTATATGGTAAAGTCCTAAACCTTAGTACCCCCAATGAGATTATCCTCTGGGACAGGATCTTTTAAGAGACAAGGCTAAATGAGGTCACTGGGCTGGGCCTTCAGCCACCATGGCTGGATCCTTATAGGAAGAGGAGATTAGGACATGAACACACAGACGGAAGAGCATGTGAGGACACAGGCAAAACACAGCCGTCTAGGCACCAAGGAGGGACCTCAGGAGAAACCAGCCCTGTCGGAACCTTGATCTTGGACTTCCCGCCTTCAGCACTGTGAGGAAAGAGACCTGCTGTTTGAGCCGCCGGTCTGTGGCACTTTGCTGCAGCAGCCCTAGCAAACAAATGTGTTGTCCAGTCGCTCAGTCATGTCCCGCTCTTTGCAACCTCGTGGACTGCAGCACACCAGACTTCTCTATCCTTCACCATCTCCCAGAGCTTGTTCAAACTCATGTCCATTGAGTCAGTGCTGCCATCCAACCATCTCATCCTCTGTCATCCCCTTCTCCTTCTGCCTTCAGTCTTTCCCAGCATCAGGGGCTTTTCTGATGAGTCAGTTCTTCACATCAGGTGGCCAAAGTATTGGAGCTTCAACTTCACCATCAGTCCTTCCAGTGAATATTAAGGACTGATTTCCTTTAGGATCGACTGGTTTGATCTTGCAGTCCACGGGACTCTCAAGAGTCTTCTCCAACACCACAGTTCAAAAGCATCAATTCTTCAGCACTCAGCCTTCTTTATAGTCCAGTTCTCACATCCATACATGACCACTGGAAAAGACATAGTTTTGACTATATGGACCTTTGTTGGCAAAGTGATGTCTCTGCTTTTGAATATGCTGTCTAGTTTTGTCATAGCTATTCTTCAAAGAAGCAAGTGTCTTGTAATTTTGTGGCTAAAGTCACCGTCCGCATTGATTTTGGAGCCCAAGAAAATGAAATCTGACACTGTTTCCTCATTTTCCCCATCTATTTGCCATGAAGTGATAAGACCAGATGCCACAATCTTGATATTTTGAATGTTGATTTTTAAGCCAGCTTTCTCACTCTCCTCTTTCATCTTCATCAAGAGGCTTTTTAGTTCCTCTTCACTTTCTGCCATTAAAGTAGTATCATCTGCATATCTGAGGTTGCTGGTATTTCTCCCAGCAATCTTGATTCCAGCTTGTGCTTCATCCAGCCCAGCATTTCTCATGATGTACTCTGCATATAAGTTAAATAAGCAGAGTGACAATATACAGCCTTGACGTACTCCTTTCCCAATTTGGAACCAGTCTATTGTTCCATGTCCAGTTCTAACTGTTGCTTCTTGTCCTGCATACAGATTTCTCAGGAGGCAGGTAAGGTGGTCTGGTATTCCCATCTCATTAAGAATATTCCACACACACACACAAAAAGAATATTCCACAGTTTGTTGTGATCCACACAGTGAAATGTTTTAGCATAGTCAATGAAGCATAAGTAGATGTTATTTTGGAATTCCCTTACCTTTTCTGTGATCCAGTGGATGTTGGCAATTTGATCTCTGGTTCCTCTCCCTTTTCTAAATCCAGTTTCAACCTCTGGAAGTTAAAGGTTCATGTATTGATGAACTTGGCTTGAAGGATTTTGAGCATAATCTTGCAGGCATGGGAAATGATTGCAATTGTATGGTAATTTGAACATTCTTTGGCATTGCCTTTCTTTGAGATTGGAATGAAAACTGACCTTTTCTAGTCCTGTGGCCACTGCTGAGTTTTCCCAATTTGCTGGCATATTGAGTGCTGCACTTTAACAGCATCATCTTTTAGGATTTGAAATATCTCAACTGGAATTCCATCACCTCCACTAGCTTTGTTTCTAGTAAAGTTCCCTAAGGCCCACTTGACTTCACACTCCAGGATATCTGGTTCTAGGTGAGTGACCACATCATCATGGTCATTTGGGTCATTAAGAGCTTTTTTGTACAGTTCTGTGTATTCTTGCCACATTTTCTTTTCTTAATCTGTTCTGCTTCTGTTAGGTCCTTCCTGTTTTTGTCCTTTATTGTACCTATCTTTGTATGACATGTTCCCTTGGTATCTCCAGTTTTCTTAAAGAGATCTCTAGTCTTGGCGTTGGTCACTTAAGGAGGCTTTCTTATCTGTCCTTGCTATTTTCTGGAACTCTGCATTCTGTTAGGCATAGCCTTCCCTTTCTCCTTTGTCTTTCGATTCTCTTTTTTTCTTTTCTCTTCTTTTTGTTTCTCTTCTCTTCTTTTGTTTTGAGGAACACAATGAAGCAGGGCAAAGCCTGACAGAGTTTTGCCAAGAGAACGCACTGGTCATAGCAAACACCCTCTTCCAGCAACATAAGAGACAACTCTACATATGAACATCACCAGATGGTCAGTACCGAAATCAGATTGCTTATATTCTTAGCAGCCAAAGATGAAGAAACTCTATACAGTCAGCAAAAACAAGACCTGGAGTTGACTGTGGCTCAGATCATCAGCTCCTTATTGCAAAATTTAGGCTCAAATTAAAGAAAGTAGGGAAAACCACTAGGCCATTCATGTATGACCTAAATCAGATCCCTCATGATTACACAGTGGAGGTGAGCAGTAGATTCAAGGGACTAGATCTGGTAGACAGAGTGCCTGAAGAACTAGGGATGGAGGTTCGTAACATTGTACAGGAGTGATGACCAAAACCATCCCAAAGAAAAAGAAATGCAAGCAAACAAATATATTGTGGTAAAGTGAGAAGTTGCTTTTTGTCGTACAAAATGTGGATCAAGTATTCTAGACAAGAGGAAAGATGTGCCTGTTTGGCCAGGAGTGGAAATGTGTGTGCATCCTGCTTAGTTTCTATGTCAGAGAGAGAAGGGTTCCTTCCCAGAACACTGTTGGCAGTTGCGTGCTTCTAATAGAGACTGACCCTCAAAGCCTAAAGTACCTGGATCTAGGCCCGCAGAGTAAAGGTGCGTCTAACCCTTGTCCACAGGCTTCATTCTGTACATGCTGAGAAACATGAGCAAGAAGGACGCAGCCTTCCTTAGAGTGTTTACTTCTGGGGAGGCAGGCATTTGGGGAATGAGGTAAAAGCAGTGAGGAAGGAGGACTTCCTTCTTTTTCTCTTCTCGGCCATGCGGCTTGGGGGACCTTCTCCTGGACCAGGGCTGGGTCCAGGCCCTCTGCAGTGGAAGCGCAGAGTCTTAGCCACTGGCCCCCCACCGAGGACCATGATTTCTTTAATAATACACATCTCTCTGGCAAATGAACACATTAAGAAAGTGTGGTTGGTGAGCATGCAGATATTAAATCACTCTCTCTGATTTTCTATAAGTTTGAGACATTTTATAACAATGCGCACAGCTTTGTGCTTTGGGGGGGGTGTCATGTTACCATGCCTCACCTTGTTTTCATTTGTTTTCTTCATCCAAAGTGTTTGCTGACGTACAGCACTTCTTTTATAAATTTTGAAACACTCCCCTCTGGATTTTGATTTTAGCCCCAGAGGGTCAGCCAGCCAGGACTTAAGATTACAGAACTGAAGAGACAGACTTTCCCTTGATAAGGAGACCCTAAACTGGGAAACCTGTCCTAATACAAGCTTTTTCTTAATGGATGTGAAAGTTGGACTGTGAGGAAAGCTGAGCGCCGAAGAATTGATGCTTTTGAACTGTGGTGTTGGAGAAGACTCTTGAGAGTCCCTTGGACTGCAAGGAGATCCAACCAGTCTATTCTGAAGGAGATCAGCCCTGGGATTTCTTTGGAAGGAATGATGCTAAAGCTGAAACTCCAGTACTTTGGCCACCTCATGTGAAGAGTTGACTCATTGGAAAAGACTCTGATGCTGGGAGGGATTGGGGGCAAGAGGAGAAGGGGACGCCAGAGGATGAGATGGCTGGATGGCATCACTGACTCGATGGACATTGAGTCTGAGTGAACTCCGGGAGTTGGTGATGGACAGGGAGGCCTGTCGTGCTGTGATTCATGGGGTCGCAAAGAGTTGGACATGACTGAGTGACTGAACTGAACTGAACTGAACTGAAACTGGGAAACCTGTCCTAATACAATCTTTTTCTTAATTTGTGAAATTATGTGTATGAACATTTTTATAGAGTTTGAGGATTAGACTCCCTCTTACAATGATCTGACACTAACATTAGTAAAATTCATGATATTCAGACTTTTTTACAGAAAATCTAGGTCACACCAAAGTTTGGTTCTTTGGAAATTTGATTTTATCATATAATGTTGAAGTTGCTCAAAGAGATAAATATTCATATACTGCTTTAGATAAGCAGTCGGTCATTAGCCGCAGTTCAGAAAAAGGAAACTTTCTTTTACTTACTTTGCACCTTTATTGTACATGATAGGTAGGTTGGTAAAACAGGTGTATGTATTAGTAATTATAAATAAAAAACAAAAGTGAAAAATCTTCTCTCTTTTCAAATGCCATGCTCATCCAAACACGGAAAATCCCATGGACGGCAGAGCCTGGTAGGCTGCAGTCCGTGGGGTTGCTAAAAGTCGGACATGACTGAGCAACTTCCCCAACATTAGATATGAAAATTTCTATTAAGAACACCTAAAAATAAAAATGAATAAAATTTAGCACTAATAGTATTTGGGGCATAGTTAAGGCTCACACTGGAAATCATGATTTAATTGCAAAAATGCTTGAAAACCAAGGAAGGAGATTTTATGTCTCCCCATCCTAGGACTCATTTGATGATTATTTTTCAATAATTTTTCCTTAGAAGGACAGACCTTATTTTATGTATATATGTGCTCAGTCACGTATGACTCTTTGTGACCCTATGGACTGTAGCCCGCCAGGCTCCTCTGTTCACGGAATTTTCCAGGCAAGAATACTGGTGTGAGTTGCCATTTCCTTCTCTTTCTTCTTTATTTTATTGGTTATAAAATAAAAGTCCAGTGATCACAGTCACTTTCTCCAGTGGGAAGCTGGCCCAAGGATCTCCACGCTAAGGCCTCTGCCTGCCCCGTCTTCATCTTATACTCCTGGCGAGCCTCTGACTCCAGAAGCAGGCGGCTGTGCTGGGAGGGATGATGTCAGTCACCAGGCACCTGCTCTGCCACCTGGTGCAGACCCAGCCCTTGGAGAGGAGACGCGCCCTTGGTGGGAACAGCATCAATCCGCTTGTGGCCTTCAGGGTTGGTGTTTTACAGAAGCTGAGTAGGAAGTACAGCCCAAAGGCACTAGATGTTGGAGCAGCAACTGATGGTCCCAAACCTGCCTTTCTTGGATGGAAAGGCGTCTCCAGCCAAAGGATCCTGGATGAACAGGGGCCAGCCGTGCTGTTTGGGGGAGGGTGTCAGGCGGGACAGAAAACGTGAAGGCCCTCAGGCAGGAAAAGCTTTCTGAGTTAAACCACTCATTTGGGAGAAGGGCCCAGAGAGGTGGCCCCTGCCAATCGGGTTATGGGGTTGAGAGTGTATTTGCAATGTTATGAGAAGCTATCGGGGGGTTTCAGGCAGGGGGTTGTGGGATCAGGCTTGCATTTACAGTTTGAAGGCTCAACTGTGAAGAGGGGATTGTGGTAGAACGAGGGCAAAAGCAGACAGACCAGAAGGGGAGCTGTCAGTGGCCTGGGCAATAAGTGAGAGCCATGGAGACAGAGTGGGGAAGGAAATGGCAGCCACTCCAACGTCCTTGCTGGGAAACCCCACGGGCAGAGAGGCGTGGTGGGCGACAGTCCAAGGGGCCACAGAAGAGCTGGAGCTGGACACGGCTTGGCGATGAAACAACAGCAACGTGGAGACAGAGATGAACAGACTGGAGACTGAGTTTACAGGAAAAGGAAAATGGGGAAAAGATGGCGTATGGCAGAAACCAGCGCAGTATTGCAAAGCAATTATCCTTTGATTAAAAACAAATTTTTAATCAAAAAATTGATTAAAGGATAATCACTTTATCCTTTGAGGATTCACTCTCAAAGGAGTCCAGTGAATGGCAACTCCATCTAGAAGCTGGCTGCAAATGTTTCTAGGTCTTTGTTTTGCTTTTGCGTTTTTATTTTTATTTATTTTTTTTTAAATAGTCGATTGCTTTATTTATTTAATTGTAGTTGTGCTGGGTCTTCACTGTGGCACAAGGGCTCTTCAGTTTAGCACACAGCTTCTCTAGTTGCGGTGCATGGACTCTCTAGTTGCGCTGCGTGGGTGCTTTTGCGTTTTTAAATGCACTGATCGGACACAGAATTGTGCTTGTATGCCAGCATGAGTTTGTTTTGTTTTTGGCCGTGCGTCGAGGCACGTGAAATCTTAGTTCCTCAACCCGGGATGGAACCTATGCGCCCTGCAGTGGAAGCATGGAGTCTTAACCACTGGACAGTAAGGGAAGCTTCAGTGTGAGTTTGGTTTTAACATAGACGGTGTCACCTTGTACAGGGTTCATTCAGTGGTATTTCTGGAGATTTACGTATGCTATTACCCATGTTTGAGAAGGAAATGGCAACCCACTGCAGTACTCGTACCTGGAAAATTCCATGGATGGAGGAGCCTGGTGGGCTACAGTCCATGGGGTTGCAAAGAGTTGGATAGGCCCGAGTGACTTCACTTCACTTTCACTTACTTGTCCTTGCGTAAATTCTACAGCATTTATAAGCCAGAAGTAATTTCCAGACGGTGACCTGCTCCCTTAATTCCTTTTCTCCAAGCCTTTTCTTTCCTAATTGTGGTTTTCTTCCCTCAGCAAGTTGTGTCAGGCTAAATAAAGAGGTAAACTGAGGCAAGCTAGAACTACCAGAAACCGAGATTACTTGGGAATAGAATAGGAATTGCAGTTTGAGGAAATGCAGATCCCAGGAGGCTACAGGCGAGCGAGTTAGGTGGAGGGGCTCTAGCGGGGCGGGGGGAGCGGGGCGTGGTCAAGCAGGGTCAGCAGCTCGAGGACCGCTGAGACTCTCTGGCTGTTACCGGTCAGGAAGCAAGGGGGCCGTCTGCAGGACCAGCCTTTCGGGCGAATCCCTGGCTCAGTTCTTAAGTTCAACATTTCTTTCTTTTCAGGGCCCCGGGGGGTGAGAGTTACATTTTAGATCGTCCTTTCTCAGTTGTGAATTCTTTCTAATTGAAAACCTTGCCTTTTATTTTCTTGGTGCTTGCTTCATAAAAGGACGGCACCCGGTGCTTCCTAAATGCTCACAGCGCCTGATTATGTAGACGCAGCAAGCCTCCGGGATCCTGTGCCCTTGAACTGTACCGGCCTGGCGCTTACAACACATTTTGAAGCAGGCCTTGACACTGTGGGCCTTCAGCCTAAGGCAGAATGTCATCTGGACGCTCGAGCGGGGAAATAATGAAAAATAACGTTCAGTGGATGTCACAAGCGATTCACCACTCGGACAGTGATGGTTTTCAGGGTAGGCCGAAATGAGGTTATTTTCTTCTGCTGCAAAACATCCTGGAAATAGCCTGCCTCCTGAATTCTGGGGACAGCTTGGGAGGGAGAGGTGATGGGCAAGTTAATATTGATGCTGGGTTCCCCCCACTATTTTATGATGAAAATTTCAAACGTACAGAGAAGATTTAAAAATTGCAGTGAACACTCATATACCTGTCTAGATTCAACATTCCGCTGTACTGGTTTTATCATATATAACTATCTGATCATCTGCCTGCTTGTCCATTCACAGATGGATCAGTCCACCTTTTTTTTAATGATTCTTAAAGCACACGGTGTATATCGGGACACTGTGTCCCTATACTTTCAGCAGGAGAACCACCAACTAGACTTTAATATTTATGATTTTTTTATTTATTTTAAAAATATTTATAATTTTTTAAATATTGAAGGGTATTTTTATCCAGTGAAATGAACAAATCTCAAGGAGACCATCAGTTTGACAAATGCCGCCAGGTGGAACCTAAGCTCATCCGCTGACATCCTGATGTTTGACTTTGCTCATGGGATCGCAGCCTTTAAGACATCCTGCTGAGACTGTCCTGATGGAACTGAAGTCTACCATTTCAGACCTTCGGCTGGGGCTCAAGTTGGGAGGGGCCCTTTCCTTTTGTGCTGTCTCCAGTACTCTTGCCTGGAAAATCCCATGGACCGAGGAACCTGGTGGGCTGCAGTCCATGGGGTCGCACAGAGTCGGACACGACTGAAGCGACTTAGCAGCAGCAGCCCCAGCAATGTCACTGGATTTACAAACTTAGAAAAAATAGAGTTCATTTTTATATATCACTCTATTAAAAGTAGAAAGAACACAGAGAACCTAGAAAAAGGCTAGAGAAAATTAACTGGAAAAAAATGGGATGGGAAAGGGAATAATTCCAGGGAAAAGCACATTCCTCCAAGCGTTCTGGCTGGAGTTGGGAGAGAACTATAAAGTATGCAAAGAATTTGATAACACACACATTAATGGCCCGTATTATGTAAAAATTACGACCATTACAAAAGCAGAACACTTGTGGAGGGTCTTGAAATATAGTGCTGGGCTTTAAAAAGCTGCTTCAGAAAGGCCGACCCAGATTGCACAACCTTCAAATGAAAAAAACTGAAACGTATTCTCCGAATTACTAACTACCACCCTCCTTGTCATCAACCATGGGAACGGTAGTCTGCGACAGTCTCAACAAAGCTGAAAACGCTGAGTTGAGTTTTTTTTTTTTTTTTAAGTTTGAGGCCAGAATCAACACATTCTTTTGGGTGCTGCCTAATTGTTTTCATGGTTAATATGCATGCTGGTGATATCAATTTTGAAAACTGTGAAACATTGCAGGAAAGGATACAGAAAGGAGTACGGTTCTAACCCCCACCTGCAGAGATGAGCCCGAGCAGCCAACTTCTCCCCCTGTGTTTAGTTCTCATACGGCGTTTCTTGGACGACCGTTCTTTCCACAACCAGCCCTTTCGAACAAAAATGTCAGAAAATATCGATTAACCGTCTTTCCCTTTCTCTCCCGGATGGGATCCAGAGATCGCTTATAGGCTCAAAGCGTTCTGGATTAAAAGAGAGACTTTGGAAGGCAAAGGAACTGCAAAGAGACACCCAAAACATCACGCCTTTATTTTGGTGAATTAGCAACAAAGAAAAGGATTAGCGTGGACGGGTACTTTTCAAAAATGTTTTTTTCCCTCGGGCTCCCGCTAGGGTGGAGGAAGTTGCCCGGCTCCGAGGGAGGGTGGACTGGAGTCGAGGGACGGACGGGGCGCGTCTCTCCCGCCTGCGCCCCCGCGGCGACGGCTTGGAGGGGGGGCGGCCGGCAGGTGCCCGGGTCTCCCTCCCTCTCCACCCCCTCCAACCCCCGGGCGGGCCTCGCCCCGGGCGGCCGCGGGGGAGGGGCCGGGGGAGGAGCGCGGGGAGCCGGGAGGAGGAGCGCGGGGAGGAGCGGGGAGGAGCGCCCGGGCGGGCGGGGAGGCCCGCGGGGAGGAGGCCCGGGCGGGCGGCGGCGGCGCCGGCCCCTCCCTCCGCGAGCAGCTGCGGCCTCGGCGCGCGGCGCGCGGCGGGCGGCGGCGGGCGGCGGCGGGCGGCGGCGGGCGGGCGACGGGCGGGGGTCCCGCGCTCCGGCGCCCAGAGCCGGGCGGAGACCCTGGCGGCGGCCGCGGCCCCGACTGGCGGCGCCTGCTGCGCTCCGGGCCGGCATGTCGGAGGCGGGCGGGCCCGCGCCCGGGGCGCCCCCGCTGCCCCCCGCGCCCCCGCAGGGCCCCCGGGCGCGGCGGCCGGGGGCGCGGGCTCCTGCGGGCCGGCCGCGGCGGGGGCGGCGGCGGGCGCGGCCGAGGGCCCGGGCGGCGGCTGCTCGGCCCGGATCGCCGTGAAGAAGGCGCAGCTGCGCTCCGCCCCGCGGGCCAAGAAGCTGGAGAAACTCGGGGTGTACTCCGCCTGTAAGGTAGGCGCGCCGCCCGGCCCCCGCCCGCCCCCGGGCCGGAGGGCCGCCCCGGGCCGAGCCCCGTCAGGGGGCGCCGACCCCAAGAGGACCACCCCTCCCCGCCCCCCCGCAGGCGTTGCTCCGCGCCCGCTCTGCCCTGGGGCGCTGCTGCTCTGTAGGAGCTCGCCGGAGGCGCCTTCCGGGAGCGGAGCGGGTCCCCGGGAGCCCCTCTCGGGGACCTGCGCGCCCCGCTCGGTCCTCACCTCGCTGGGCGGAGCTGGGTGGAAGCGGGGGCGCGACCCCGGACTCGGGGCTCGCGGGGCGGGCGGAGCGGCCGCGGGGGCCCGGGGCGCTGCGCGTGCGGGCGGCCGGGCGCCCCGTGCTGTTACTGGTGCAGCCGGGACGCTGCCCCGGCTCTCGGCTGTAAACAGCACTCCGGCTCCCCTGCCCGTCCGGACGAGACGCCGCCGGGGGGCCGCTGTCAGCTCGGCTTGGACTGGGTGACGGCGGGGCGGGGACCGGCGTCCCGGCCCTGCGCCCCCAGCAGAGGCGGCCAGGCCGGGCGCTCGGGGTCGGTGACCCCGCGCGCGCGTCCCCGGCCAGGAGGCTTCAGCGTCTGCAGGGGCTTCTCGGCTCCTGGGTGCGCTCCCCTCCGCGCCGCTCACGCCCTGTGTGGACCCTTCCCGGTTCCGTACAGGCTTGTCGCCTGGTGTAGCATCCACTCAAACTTGAGTGTTCACGGGCATCTCCCGGGAGCCGCTTCCATGCTCACTCCGTGTCCGAAGGGCTGGGACGAGGCTTAGAGGCTGCTCTCAGGTGGTGTGATGCTGGGCGGCTCACAGGCCCCATCCCGAGGGGCAAACCCCAGTGCCACCCGGGACGGTATCGGATTACTGAAACTGGGAGACAGCGGTGCCCCGAGGCTGGTGTTTGTGAAGGAGCAAAAGTGACCGAAGAGGAGAGTGTTTCTTAGAAGGGCCCGGAGGGTGCCTGCCAGGCGCCCTAGATGAGTGAGAACGAGGCGGGGGAGCCGCGGGCGCAAGGCAGGTCTGCGCCGGGCCGGGAACGGGCCCAGGTACCCCGCGGCCGCGGGTTCAGAACCAGAGGGGCTCGGCCGGGCGGCGCCTGTCCGCTCCCTGTTTCTAGTCTGGTTTTTTAATCGGGTTCCTTCTCACCCTGCTGCTACCCTAACTTGCCTGAAGTTTTGGTTCTGTCTAAAACCCTTGAGCATCTGTGCCCTGCATTCATATTTTTAATCCTTTCAAATGTTCATGAGTGAAATTAGCACCTTTTCTAAAGTTTGTAACTTGAGTGTTTTACGTTCCCATTGACAACCAAGCCTATTGGAAGGGAAAACCTTGTCATCGAGGGTCTCTTTTCTTGGTCCTGGGAGGCTGCAAGTCTCCATATCTAGTTGCTCATTCATTCATTCATTCAGTGTTAGAGGGATTCCCATCAGGGGGCCAGGCATTGTGCTAGCTGGGACAGGGACACCCAGAATGTGTCCTTCTGGGGCTACTGGCCGGACGTGTGCACGGCCTTGCGTGCAAGTGGTGGGTGAACCAGTTACAATGAATCTCAGAAAACCTGCCTCCTTAGAATGCTGTTGGCACTCAGAGCAGGGCCTTCAGGGACTGAAGCTCGGTTGGGCAGGAATAGCTTCCTGGAGGAAGTGTCAGTGGGTGCTAAGGACTCTTAGCGGTGCAGGGGTGAGCTGCGGCTTCTTGTAGTGGAGAAACTGAAAGTAGTTATGACAGCTTGGAGCTGGGCCAGCGGGACCTAGAGGGTTGGTGGGGAGGTGTGCGTGGCCAAGAGGGAGGCCAGGGGTCTTAATATTATCTCGGGCTTTTTGTTTGTTTGTTTTTTAACTGTTCTTGAGTGTGAGGAGGTGCAGGAGACCAGCATGTGTATTCTTTTCTGAGCTTGCCTGTACCTTTTATGTAAGAAAACCCCAAAGGACAGATTCCCCTACCTTCTGTCGCTGAGCGGCCACTTGGCAAAAGTGACATCTCTCTGGAAAGAGACAAGTACGTTCCTGGGGGTGAGGGGTGGGGCGGGTGTTGGAGCTATTGAAAGAAAATAAGCCTCAGACCTGATAAAAGATCTGGCCTTTAAACTTCACAAACAGACAGAAAAAGAAGGGAGCTAGTTCCTAGCCAGGGAGGGGCACCACACCCCAGAGAGGGAAAAAAAAGAAACAAACTTGTTTTGCAGGATCCAGAGTAGAGTTCTTTGAACTGTGTCCTGGCTCAGGTCGCTCAGGTGACCCAGGCAGAGCGATCGTTAAAAATGTAGGTCTGACCGTATTCTGTCCCTCGGTTTAGTTCAGTTCAGTGCAGTCGCTCAGTTGTGTCTGACTCTTTGCGACCCCATGAATCGCAGCACGCCAGGCCTCCCTGTCCATCACCAACTCCCGGAGTTCACTCAGACTCACCTCCATCGAGTCAGTGATGCCATCCAGCCATCTCATCCTCTGTTGTCCCCTTCTCCTCCTACCCCCAATCCCTCCCAGCATCAGTCTTTTCCAGTGAGTCAACTCTTCACATGAGGTGGCCAAAGTACTGCAGTTTCAGCTTTAGCATCATTCCTTCCAAAGAAATCCCAGGGCTGATCTCCTTCAGAATGGACTGGTTGGATCTCCTTGCAGTCCAAGGGACTCTCAAACCACAAGGCCCTGTGTGGGCTGGCCACTGCTGTCTCTCTGGCCCCTTTTGAGGGCCGTGCATGCAGGGTTCCCTTCTGCCTCAGGGCCTTTGCACGTACTGTTCACCAGGACCGAAAGCTCCTCTTCCCTCACCTTCAAGTGAACTCCCAGCTCTTCCTGAAAATCTCAGACTCCTTGCATCACATTTACAACCCTAGTCAGCCTTCCCATTCTAAATTTTCAGAAACCCCCTCTGTACTTATTTCTTCTTCCTGGTGCTTTTATCTTGACTTTTAATTGTGTGATTATTTGATAATGTGTTTGTCACTCTGAATAGATCCTAAGTGATGTGGTTATTGACTGGCTGAATGAGCTAGAAAAAACCGAGATGATTAACTGCTAGAAGACCAGTAGTGAAATTGTAGCCTGACCACTCCTTGACAGTTGGGTGGAGGGAATTGGCAATTTTTCACATAGGGCATTTCCAGGGCTCTCACAGATGTGCACAGGACTAGATTTTTAGTGTTATAGAAGGAACCCCGAGTAAGTTACAAGGAGCCCACATCCACATCTGTTTGAATGAGAGTGTAATTTATGTACCGGAAAACCAAAACCATTACCTGACTTTTCCTAGTGAAATAGGCTATTTCTTGACGAGAGGAGGCTGGAGGGGGTGGTGAGCGAGAGCCCCCTGAGTTCACATTTCAGGCCCCACTGCGTGACCCTGGACACGGACTTTACCTCACTCTCCGTTTCCTTGTCTACAACGCGGGCCTGGGAGCCCCCACCTCACAGGGTGACACTGAGGACTTCAGATGGGCTCCCGTGTCTGAGCACCAGCAGGCGTGTGGTCCATGCATCCTCTGAGCAGCTCAGAGGAGGGTGCCCTGGAGACGTGGGAGTTGAGAAGGAACGCGGGGCTTAGTCTCCTGTCTCAGCTCTGCCACGTGTGTGGCCTTGGGCACCAGTCACGGAGTTTCCCTCTGAACCTGGCTTGCTTCATCTCTAAGACGGAGACCATGACTTCAGCCTTGAAGTTCAAAGGCAGAAGGTCCCAGAATGTTCCTGGAACCTTAGACTGTTGGGTCCGCGCTGGCAAAATGAACCTGCCTGGTGCTGAAACAGAAATAGAGTTTCAGATGTAGAAAACAAACTTATAGTTACCAGGAGAGAAAGCCGTGGGGGGGATAAATTGGGAGATTGGGGTTGACGCGTGCACACTGCTGTGTATCATATAAGCACAGGAAATCATCCTCAACAAGCTGTGGTTCCCTACACGGGAAAAGACTCTGAGGAAGAGTGGGTGAATGTATATGTGTAACTGATTCACGGTGGTGTACACCTGAGCTAACGCAGCACTGTAAATCCACAATACTGCACTGCTGCTGCTGAGTCACTTCAGTCGTGTCCGACTCTGTGCGACCCCAGAGACGGCAGCCCACCAGGCTCCCCGTCCCTGGGGTTCTCCAGGCAAGAACACTGGAGTGGGTTGCCATTTCCTTCCTCAATGCAGGAAGGTGAAAAGTGAAAGTGAAGTCGCTCAGTCGTGTCCGACTCTGAGCGACCCCATGGACTGCAGCCTACCAGGCTCCTCCGTCCATGGGATTTTCCTGGCAAGAGTACTGGAGTGGGGTGCCATTGCCTTCTCTGCAATACTGCACTAAAAATTACTAAAAACAAGAAAAGAAATTGCCTGGCGCTGTGCTCAGGGTCCCAGTCAGGGGCCACCAAGCAGTTACAGAGGACTCAGTTGATGGGATTCTGGGCTGAGAGCCATACTTGAGAGAGAGACGTGGGCACAGGGCTAGAAAATTAGTCATTTAAAAAATAATGGTTTACCATCTAGAAGGGGCCCTGAGTGTGAAACGCAGTGGGCACGGGCACAGGAGCTGCTGTGAGAGAGAAAGCTCCCTGCGCTGGGGGTGTCGGGGCCGCTGGCAAAGGGGGGGCGAGAACCAGCCTTGAAGTTGCGGGGAGCGCGGGAAGCCTCTGTTGGCGTTTGTCCGTCCTCCTGGGAGCAGACTGCTGTTCCAGCATCTGGAGCAGCGGCTCTTCTTACCCAGGAGCTCTTGTGCCTGCCGCGGGATGTTTGGCAAAGTCTGGGGACATTTTCGGCCATTGTAACGGGGGGAGGCGGCCCTGGTGGCAGCTGGTGAACAGGCCTGGGGTGTTGGTGACGGCCCATGGTGCGGGCCACCCCTCCCCACCCACCGCGGGGACCCGGCCCCTGAGACAACGGTGCAGAAGCCGAGAAACTGCCTCAGGAGAACGTTGATTTGTCCCCCAGTACCATAACTTTGCAGCCGGGGAAAAAATGAATACTTTTCATGTTAATTTGAATAGCACTCAAAACCTGAAAAAAATCTCATTTGTGAATCCTGGGCATATTTTTAAACAGCTTTATTTTGGTATAATTTATAGACCATGAAACTCATCAACTGTGTGCAGTCAGATGCTTTTGAGTAAACGTGTCCAGTAGTGCTTACAGGACTGCAGTCCAGTGTTATCACCGTGCCATCCCTCCCACCCCCCAAAAGTCTGGGCCCCACCCCCCACCTCCCACTGTGGGCACCCTTTTAAAAGGTGATGTTTTATGTAAGGTGATTGTTGGTTTGCAAACAGAAACTCAGCTGAAAGTGGAGACATTTTCAGATTAGCAATATTGTTACAGCAAAGCACAGCACACCCAGGTGGGTAGATAAAATGTTTAAAACAAAAAAAACCTTCTCAGCCTCTAGCCACATTGCTCTAAAATGGGGTGCCGTGGAACCAGGCACTTGGGCAGAACGTTTCATTTGGCAGGCACCATACAGAAAGTGAGAAAGATGACCAAGTTGGATTATGTCCTCCTGAACTCTCAGAGAAGATTGAAATGCCAGCCTGCAAAGCCTTCAGATTACAATTTGCAGTTTTATGTAACTGAGAAAAGTAGTTTATAGGGCAAAACAGCACAAAAATCTGCTGAGGACTGTTTTGTTTTAGGAAGCCTGTGATTGCAAAAATAAGCGTTTTGTGAGCCCGTGCTGGTGGGTCTTGTGTGTGTGTGTGTTTACCGTTCAGTAGATCTAAACTTGGTTACCTTCCACACTGGCAGGATTTAATCCTGCGTCCATTTAATTCTGTAAATCCACGGGTCTGACCGGTCATAGGGATCGTTGAGGGTGAAACATGCAGTTTCATTCCAGGTACCGTGGAACAATCAGAACATCTCCTTCTCAGATGAGAGACCTGGATACTCAACTCAGTGCCAGTAAAGCCTGGGTGTCTGCGGCTCAGCGGCTTCTGACGGAGTTGTCTGTTCCATCCTGAGAGGAAGGTTCGGGAAGAGCTGTCAGAGGTTTCTGGCTCTGGACAGCCTCCTAATTTGAACCCTACTCCACGCTTTGAATCTGCCGCGGTGCCTGTGCGGGACTGCAGGCCAGCCGACCCCCTGGAGGGTGGCCTGTCCCCCAGCCTGGTGCCCCCGGGCAGGCCTCACCTGCCTGCCTTTCAGTCTCCTCGTGGGTGGAGCGGGTGGCAGGGGCCGCTTCGAAGGTTTACCGTGAAGACAAGATTGTCGAGCTTCTCCGAGCCTTCTTAGGACACAGGCATTCCACGGACGTCTGTGTTATTTTTTAAGTTTCCTTTGCTATCAGCAGTTTTGTCGCTAGCTAGCGTTTTGCTGCACATCATCTGATGCTTCCACCTGGGGGAACGAAAGGCTGGGAGGTCGTCTCAGCCACTGCAGGGCTGAGAGCGGAGGAGGGAGCCGCCCGCACCCGCGTCCTCGTGTCCCAGGCGGGGAGGGCGCCTTCCTGCAGATGGTTTATCGAGGCCTGCGTTCGTGGCAGGCCTTCTCCTGCTCCCGATTGGTGTGTACTGTGCTCCTGTTGAGAGAGATGTTCAAAGGCTTTCTCTAGTTCATTGAGACGCGCAGGCCGTAAAGTGAGCAGGGTAAGTGTTCTTTATGACTGACCCGGGCAGACAGATGCATGCCCTAGATTGTTTTAAAGCTGACAATCAAGAGCGCCACCGCCCTGGCCCCAGAGAGTTCCCTGTGGAAGGGAGATGAAAGGGATATCGACTCCGGCCGTCCCAGGTGCCAGATGGGCTGGAGAGGTGAGGACTCGCAGGTCCTGGGAATTTAGGAGTCCCTGAACAGCTCCAGATAAGACTGCACATGCGGCAGAATTTCAGCACAATCCAGACGAAACAGTCTCTCTACACTTGTGCTGCGCAGCTGGTGCAGTGCTCAGGTCTTCAGTGTGTGTGAGGATTTGGGGGTGCGCGTTTGCATATTTGCACGTCTGTGCCATTGTCACGCAGATAATGCTGTGGAGCGTTTCCAGCCCCCAGAGGACCCGCGTGCGCCCTCCGCACTGCCAGGACTCTCCTTCCTGATGCTCCTTGCCTCCTGGCAGCTTTGCCTCCTGTGGAGGTCACATCAGTGGAGTCACAGCACGGCAGAGCCTCCTTGCCTCTGGCTCTGGCGCTCCACGTGGCAGCCTAGGCTGCGTGTGTGTTCTCAGCTGTAGCCCTAGTTCATAAAAGCCCATGTTTTTAAGCTAGAAAACAAGTTAAAATTGGTTAACCATTTACAGAATGGAAGTCATTGGATGTGGACAGCTTACTAGGATGAATTTTAATTAGGCTTGTGAAACTTTTATTTTATTTTTTTTTGGTGGCTGCACCGCTCTGCGTGGCTTGTGGGCTCTCAGTCCCCTGACCAGGGATTGAACCCAGGCTCCCGGCAGTGACCACGGCCTCCTAACCCCTGGACTGCTGGGGAAGTCCCCTGATTAGGCTTCTGAAAGAAAAGATGGGAATTTGATCTTGAGATGTACAGGAAGAACCCACGAGGGTAAGACTGTGGCGGGAAATCTGGGAGGTGTGCTGGCTGCTCTGATGGAGACAGGGGCTGGATGAGACGCGGGCCCTGCAGCCTGTGGCCTCCCTCCTCCCTGTAGCCCTTGGGGAGCCCTTGCCGGTGAATGTCACGCCAGGTCCTGCCGTCGCCCCCCTTGGCTCTGGACGGTGACTGAGCTGTACACTGTGTCCTGTGGGCCACGCAGAGACATGCATATTGTGTGTGGTGGCTGGAGTCTGGTCCAGAAGGCTCCAGTGGACGCCGACACCTCCCTGTTACCTGCCCAGGGGGTGGACACGCAGCACAGAGACCGTTCCTCCTGGTTCACACCCACCCGGTCTCCAGAACTGTCTGCTGAGGCCGCTAAGGGCCCCGTCCTCCCCAGGAGTGGCAATGAGGCAGCTCGATTACTGTACAGCCTCTGGTTTTCCCAAACAACTCATCCTTGAAAACCCGTGTTAAATATTGAAGATAAGCTTACTATTTAATGGAATCATATGGACCATAAAGTAATCTTTTCTGTAGTTGATACGGTTAGCACACCTGGATTTTCATCTTTCTGTCTTGTGTGTGCGTATATATAACAGGGGGGTGTTATCCCCATTTATATATTCACTTAACATTTGTTTCCAAGGGCAATTTAGGAAGACTGCCACTCAGGTGGGCTTTCTTTTTTAAAACTGCTTACTGGAGTGCAGTTTCTGAACAGCGTTGTGTTAGCTTCCGGTGTCCAGCAGAGCGAATCAGTTACACACAAAACCACCCTGTTTTGATTCTTTCCCGCTCAGGTCATCACTGAACACTGTGCTGCACGGTACGTCCTTGAGTGAAAGTGAAAGTGAGAGTCACTCAGTCGTGTCCCATAGTCCATGGAATTCTCCAGGCCAGAATACTGGAGTGGGTAGTCTTTCCCTTCTCCAAGGGATCTTCCCAACCGAGGGATCAAACCCAGGTTCTCCTGCATTGCAGGCGGATTCTTCACCAGCTGAGCCTCCAGGGAAGCCCACAGTGTGCCCTTGTTTTCTGTGTTACACATGGCAGTGTGTTTATGTCCATTCCAATCTCCCAATTTATTCCTCCCCACACAATAGGCTTTCTTTAATTTGTTCTTCTGTTTGTACCCAGAGGCCCAGACACAGGACTTACTATGTTTTTAAGCAGGAGTCAAATGCATTTATTTTGGAAAAAAAAAGTGTGAATGATGTCTCTAATGATTCCCTTGGAGTGACGCCCCACCTCACCTTAGGAGGAGTTTTCCTGTAGTCTCTTCAGTGACCTCAGGGCAAGGTGTGAGGGGGTATTTCCATAGAGTCCACACCATCAAGCTGGCCCCCACCTACGCTGGGCATGGGCAGCCTCCTGGGAGGCTTCTGTGGTCTTCGGGAGAGTCCAGAAGTGCAGGGTGACTCCTAACATCCTAGTGACTGATGGCCGCTGCTCGGCTTGGCCGAGTTTGCATCGGCTCTAACAAGCCGGTGTTGAAACTGGCTGGCAGAAGGCCAGGGAAGCCAAGGTCAGCGCACTGAAACAGCGACGTGAGTCCTGGCAGCCAGGCCTTGCGCGTCCCCGCAGGACCACCTGCCCTGCCATCCCCCGGGGATGTGTCCACGAGCGCTGGCAGGATGGGGGGTGGGGGGGCTCCCCAACATGCTGTGAGTCTGCGGGGCGGTGAGGGTCCCGCCCCCTGCACAAGCCTTGGATCTCAGGGCTGTCAAGCGGAGAGAGGGGTCCTGCCAGCATCCCCGTTCATCCGGCAAACCCTCCTGGATCGCGCCGGGCGCTGGCGTAGACACAGGGACACAGCGACAGATGGGCGCTCGCTCTGGGAGAGCTTGCTTTCTGGTGGCAGAAGCAGACAGTAAACAAGAAAATAGCAGAGAGTGCTAAGTGCCGTGCACACACAGTGAAAACAGAGCCGTGGACAAGGCTCCCTGGGCGGCTCCGCCAGACGTGTGCCCGGAAAGCCCTCTCTGAAGAGGGGACTGTCCTGGACCTGAGTGATGGCAGGGAGCCAGCTCTGCATGGGGCCCCGGGACCCGGGGAGAGGCTGCCGCAGAGACTCCAACCCAGGGGGCTTGGCGGAGTCACAGGCAGCTGGGACCACTAGGCTGGGGGAGCGGGGGTGAGGTGGGGGAGCCGATGGGGCCCCCCCATTGGATCATCCTCACAGGGTGAAATGATCTGATCTCCCACTTCCCAGCAGTTTCAACAAATACATAGCCAGACCCAGAACGTTTTTGTCACCTTGGAAAGTTCCCCCAGAAGCAACCGCGGATCTAGTGTGTATCCCGCTAAGCTTAGTTTTGGTATTCCTGCATTTCTTACAAATGACCCCACATGGCACACACTGTTCCTTTTTCACTCTGCTCAGGGTTTTGGGGGTTCATTCATGTTGCTGCATGCATCAGTAGTTTACTTCTTTTTATTGTTGAGAAATAAATCCACCGTATGGATGTACTGTGGTTTATCTGTCTACCTGTTGATGGATCTGGCCTGTTTCCAGTATCTTCAGAGAAGACATGCTTATTTTAAGCATCCTCTTTGGCTGCTCTAAGAAGGATAAAGTGTGTAAGAGAAAGAGTAGAAAAAGAGGGCCATTTGAAGTTATTACAGGCTGGGTCTAAGTGGATGGTGGCTTGGATGAAGGCAGAGGACAGGTGAGGAGACAGCTTGAGGCTGTATTATGAGTTTAGAAGCAACAGGATTTGAGTTACTGGGGGGGTGTGCTGGCATGTGAAGAAAAGACAGGTGAATGTGTGTGATGTGTAGGTTGTTGGCCTGAGCAGCTGAGAGGAGGGAATCCATTTATCAAGATGGTGAGAGAAACCACGGGAGAAACATTCAGATGGGTCGGAGTTGAGAACTCTCTTATGGACGTGTTACAGTGTGATTCTGAGTCAAGGGTGATGTTAAAGTGAGATGATTCATTTAGCAGTTGTGTGTAATATCTGGAGCATTCTAAATAGTTAGCAAATGGTGGCTACTATTCCCGGAGAAGGCAATGGCAACCCACTCCAGTCCTCTTGCCTGGAAAATCCCATGGACGGAGGAGCCTGGTAGGCTGCAGTCCATGGGGTCACGGAGAGTCGGATACGACTGAGCAACTTCACTTTCACTTTTCATTTTCATACATTGGAGAAGGAAATGGCAACCCACTCCAGTGTTCTTGCCTGGAGAATCCCAGGGACGGGGGAGCCTGGTGGGTGGCCATCTGTGGGGTCGCACAGAGTCTGTGCGACTGAAGCGACTTAGCAGCAGCAGCAGCAGCTACTATTCCAGTTACAGGCAGCACTAATTAAATCTAAGTGTCTGCAAAGATGAATGGATAGAGAGGTGTGGTGTGTATACACACTGGGTTGTTCAGTTCAGTTCAGTTCAGTTCAGTCGCTCAATCGTGTCTGACTCTTTGCAACCCCATCGCAGCACGCCAGGCCTCCCTATCCATCACCAACTCCCGGAGTTCACCCAAACTCATGTCCATCGAGTTGGTGATGCCATCTCATCCTCTGTCATCCCCTTCTCCTCCTGCCCCTAATCCTTCCCAGCATCAGAGTCTTTTCCAGTGAGTCAACTCTTTGCATGAGGTGGCCAAAGTATTGGAGTTTCAGCTTCAACATCAGTCCTTCCAAAGAACACCGAGGCCTGATCTCCTTTAGAATGGACTGGTTGGATCTCCTTGCAGTCCAAGGGACTCTCAAGAGTCTTCTCCAACACCACAGTTCAAAAGCATCAATTCTTCGGCGCTCAGCTTTCTTCACAGTCCAACTTTCACATCTATACATGACCACTGGAAAAACCATAGCCTTGACTAGACGGACCTTTGTTGGCAAAGTAATGTCTCTGCTTTTGAATATGCTATCTAGGTTGGTCATAACTTTCCTTCCAAGGAGTAAGCATCTTTTAATTTCATGGATGCAGTCACCATCTGCAGTGATTCTGGAGCCCCCCAAAATAAAGTCTGACACTGTTTCCACTGTTTCCCCATCTATTTCCCATGAAGTGATGGGACCAGATGCCTAGTTTTCGGAATGTTGAGCTTGAAGCCAACTTTTTCACTCTCCTCTTTCACTTTCATCAAGAGGCTTTTTAGTTCCTCTTCACTTTCTGCCACTGGGCTGTTGCTTAGTCCTAGAATGGATGAAATGATGTCACTTGCCACAGCAGGGATGGATCTAGGGATTATCCTACTAAGTGAAGTACGACGAATGCCATATGGTATCACTTACATGTGGACGCTAAAATAGTACAAGTGAACTTACAAAACAGAAACAGACTCACAGAAAGCAAGCTTATGGTCCCCAGAGTGGGGGGTGGATACCTTAGGAGCCTGGGTTTAACGTATACACACTGCTGTGTGCAAAACAGGTGAACAGCAAGGCCCTGCTGTGTAGCACAGGGCACTGGATTCAGCATCTTGTGACAACCTGTGAACACACAGTGTAACTGAGTTACTTTGCTGTACACCTGGAACGCACACAGTATTGTAAGTCAGCTAAACTTGAAAAAAAACCAGTGCTAAGTGGTGATTATTGATCTTAATACAGTGACTTGCCCAACTGGAGGCCAAGGAAGAGTGAGTAAACAGAAACAGTGGGAAACAGGGTCCCCTGGGTAAAGAGGAGAGCGGCTGACGGAAGGTCTTGGGTTTCAGGCAGAAAACTTCACACTGAATCCGCGTGCTAACAGTGTCTTTGCACCAGGAAGGAAACACAGGATATTTTAGAGCCAGGAGGTCGAGGTCGAGGTTTTGGCGTGGGGTGCTTGCTCCTTGGCCAGCTGGGTGAGCGCAATAAGCAGGCCTCTCTGAGCGCGGACTCGCGGGTCCTGCAGGCCCTGGGGTGGGGAGATAGGACGATGCAGGGGACAGTGGCCTTGGGAGCTGCAGACCCAAGGGCTTGGTTTTGCTGGTGGCGTTTTTGAGCGGAGCTCGTGTTCCGTGCAGGGCGGGGCGGGCGTGTGCTCAAGGTGGGGGGGGGCCGTTCCTTCCAGCCGCTGGTGGGGGGCTGCGGGGCCTGGTGGTGAGAGAGGAGTGAGCCAGGAGAGGCTTCGAAAGGAGAGCCAGGTGGCCTGGGATGGGGCCTCGCAGCCAGGTGGTCGTCCTGGGAGCTGGGGACGTGGATGTAGGGAAGGGCGGTGGGCAGGCTGCTGGGGCTGAGGGCAGCCTCGAGAACCTGGCCGAGGAGCCGGGTGGGGAGCGGGGTGGGGGCCTGCTCTGCAGCTGGTGGGGCTGCGAGGCTGACCGGCGCGGTCTGTGCCACTCGTCTGGTCGGTTCGGTGCCGAGACAGCAGGTGGGACCAAGGGGTCCCATCACCGGCAGCCCGGGGGGCCCCTGCCCGCCCTGGAGGCCGTGCCGGCCGCTTTGGGAGTCTCTGGCGAAGCCCACGGTGGGGACGCACGCCGGTCGAGGCCCCAGGAACGTCCACGGCTCTGCGCTCCGTGGCCGCAGCCTCCTGAGCCCCTCCGGGGGATGCTGCTGGCTTTGGGCCTGGAGGGCTGACTCGGCTGAGATGAGGGGTCCGGTCCCTCGTAGGCCGGCCGCGGCCCTGGAGTTGTTCTGACGGCGTCTGGAGGTCACGGGGGTCACCGTGAAGACTCAGGTCTTGACTTGACTCCAGCCTGGATGCAGGGACGGCTTCCGGAGCCAGGTCTCTCCTCCCAGAGCTTTCCCGTTGGTCTGATGTTGGTGCGTCCCGGAGGGTCTGCAAGGGTGCTGTGTGCATCCTGCCTGTACCCGGTGGTCTTCCCTGGGGTCATTTCTCAGGGCTGAGTTCTCTTCTTCTCTGTACCCCTGACCACTCTCCTCAGTCCTTTTTGTACTGGTTCCACGTGGCTTCCAGACCAGAATGGCACCTTTCCTCAAGGTCTGCAGAGACGCCTGTGTTTCCGAGTGCCTCACTGGTTGTCTGTTTTCTCCTTCCAATTCTGTTTCCACTTTTTTTCTTTTTTTGGCTGTACCCTGCTGCACGTGGGGTCTTGGTTCCCGAACCAGGGCTCAACCCTCCTCGCCCTGCAGGGGAAGCGCGGAGTCTTAACCGCTGACCACCATGGGATCCCCAGTTTTCACCTTCAGTCCCGGGCAAATTCCATCTCCTGAGGAAAGACTGTCTCCCCACTCCCACTTCCTTTTACCTGCGCTCAAAGCCCCCAAATCTTAAAGATCCCGGTTTCCAGTCACAGCTTTATGCTGTCTGCGGGCCGTCCACGGGCAGTTGTGTAAGCCAGAGGGATTATCACCGAGTGAGGAAAGAAAAAAGTTCGCGTCCCATAAAGGATGGCTTAGCCACTTAAATTCACAGCATATGTGGAAAGCTCCCGTTAATCAGGGAGAAGAGAGGTTTGTAACAGTCGCATCCCTGAGGCCACCTTCACATTTCGCTGCTCAAAGTGAGGTCCTCACCTCCCTTTTTAGAAATGAGATTCTGGGGCCTCATCCTGGCCCTCCTGATTCTGAATCTGCATTTTAACAAGATTGCTGAGGTAATTCGGGGGCAGATTAAAGTTTGAGAAACGTGGCTGCAAATCCCATGAGTATCATTCAAACTGCTTCCAAAGCGGTTCACTTCCAGAGACAGCATTTATTGGAATCACAGCTCATACAGCAGACTCCGGGTGTTGTTGCTGTTTTAAAATAGGAGGAAAGAAAATTTTTTTTTCCAAATAAATACATGATTAAAAAAAAAAAAAGACATGCTCACAGTTAAGAGCAGAATTCAGATGGCTCACAATGGTGGCAAATCAAATCTTAGATGCTCCCACCCCAGTCCTCCCAACCCCAGCTCGCTCTTCCTTCTCTTGGAATCATTTTCAGAAATTGTCGGTCTCCCTTCTTCTCCTGCTCTCCTGAGGCTGCATCTTCCATTTTCTACTGTAGTTTAAGGAGGGGAACTGGAGTCATTGTACAGAAACCCATTTCTGATTCCGGTAGAATGAATTTGCAAACAAGCTAGAAAGTTGCAGGGCAGCAGGTCAAAGGTGTCATTGAGAGAGGAACACCAGCTAGAGGGCTTTTATTATTAGCCCGTCTTAATTGTTTCAGCCTCTTCACTAATTGTGAAAACAGGGCAGCCTACTTAAGGGCTTATTTCTGTCGCTTGTTATTTCTCCTTTGCTGGGGTAGATTCTGACAGGCGTGGTCACCTGGATGCTCTGACTTTTGTTTTTTCCCTGATCAGAAAGGACAGTGATGGAGACCCACCCCCACCAGGGGCTGGTTTTTCATGATGATGATGGTTTTTAAATGTAACTTATTAAGGTTCTTCCATTTGTATTTGAGAAAATAAGCCTCAATTTTGGGACACACTGTAGAAAACTCATATTTGAATAGATATGAGTTCAATAGCGAATTCTTGCCCTTTTAAACCACAGCTTTATTGAGGTATAATTTGCATGGCATAAATTCCTCTGGCTTTAAGTGTGCAATTCAATAATTTTAGGAAACTGTCTGAGTAGTATAGTCATCACTGAAATCCAGGTTTCCATTGCCCCAGAAAGGGCCTTGTGTCCTTTTGAAGTCAACCCCGTGTGCACTTCCAGCCCAGACTACCGTCGACTTTCTGCTGTTGCTGCTCAGCCGGGTCCGACTGTGCAACCCCGTGGACTGCAGGCCCCCAGGCTCCTCTGTCCGTGGGATGCTCCAGGTGAGAGTACTGGAGTGGGTTGCCATCCCTCCTCGAGCGGATCTTGCCAACCCAGGGATCGAACCCGGGTCTCCTGCATTGCAGGCAGTTGCTTTACCGATGAGCCGCCAGGGAAGCCCAGTCAACTTTCCACCTCCATACATTTGCCTTTTCTGGAGATTTATATAACTGAAATGTATTCTATGCGATGTTTTGGTGACTGGCTCCTTGCATAATGCTTTGCAGCTCTTCCCTGTGGTAGCTCGTATCATCTCATTGCTGGTTTCTGCCGTGTCGTATTCCAGGAGGTATGCGCCATTTTATGAATTCACCGGTTGATGGACTTTGGGTTCTTTTCACTTTTGGCTAATATGAATAATGTTACTGAAAATGATTTTTTTTAAGTTGTGGTAGAATACGTATCACATAAAATTTATCATCTTAACCATTTTTAAGTTCAGCAGTGTTGAGAAATTCACCCTGTTGTACAACCATCATTGTCTCTCTAGTGTATTTCATCCTGCAAACGGAAACTCTGTTCTTATTGAACAACAGCTCCCCACAGCTTCAGTTACTCAATTCCTGGCAACCTCCCCTTGTCGCTATGATTTGACTGCTTTTCACTCTGTGTTCTTCTGATGCACAGACATTTTACATTGCGATTAAGTCGTGTTTGTTGTTGCTGTCTATGCTTTTGGTGTCCTGTCCAAGAAATCATCAACAAGTCTAATGTCAAGAAGCTTTTCCCCTATGTTTTCTGTTAAGAGTTTCATTGTTTTAGGTCTTTAATCCATTTGAGGTTAGTTTTTCTATATGATGAAGGAGTCCAACAACTTGATTCTTTTGCATGTGAATATTCAGTTTTTCCCTTTGTCGAAAAGGTTGCCCTTTTCCCATTGAATGGTCTTGGCCCCCTTGTCAAGAATCATTTGACCACCGATGTGAGGGTTTATTTGGGGGTTTTCTGTTAGTTTAACTTTTTATGAAACTGCTGAGTTGTCTTCCAAAGCAGCTGCTCCGTGTTACAGGTCCCTTCAGCAGTGCCCAAGGACTCGTGTGTCTTCATGATCAGACGTATCACCTGCTCTTTGGATTGCGGTCATCCTCGTTGGGGAGAAGTTGTATCCCACTGTGGTTTTTGTTCTTAACCTTTGAACGTTTTGCTTTTGTCCAGCCTGGAACAGAGAGGTAGCAGAACAGACAGACACACGTGCACAACCACAGGGCCTGAACGCACTCGGTGCTTCTCAGGGCAGACTGAGCAAACGCAGGGAGGTGTCTTAACGTCTAGAGTTTCTGCCTTCTCTTCTGAGTAGCGGGAGCAATAAATCCCTTCCTCACACAGGCTGAGACGGGAATGTGTATGCAAGTGCCTGTTTTAGCCAGTGCCGTAATGTTGGAGTCACAGTTTTACTCCCTAATCCCGTCTGTATGTTTTTGCTGTGGGACATTCCCTGCCACTGGTCTAACTTCTTGGGGAAGCACGACTCTCTGGCATTTTAAGCCTGACAGCGTCCTGCTGGAGGGCCTGGCGCTCCTGCTGCGGCTCCTCTGGGTGCCAACCAGGACTCTTCAGGCCCGGAGCACCCCGCTCCCTGTCTGCCTGCCATCTAGGTCATGGTTACTTGTTTATCCAGTTCTGCTTCCTTCTGTCCTGGCTTCTGCATCCTCTGACCTCTCACCCTGGATCCTGCCGGGGCAGAGACCATTTTTATGCCTTCAGCTTGTCGGCAGCACTGAGGCGGCCTTTTCTCTCTTGGTGCTGCTGCTCTGTAGAGATGAGCTCCTGGGGAATGAGCTCCCCACCCCCCCATGCCCGGGTTATAGCTGCCACAGTAATTGGCTTGGCAGTCACTCCCTGCGAGGTTGTCCTGCAGCTGATACTTTGTTGAAGCTGCAAGGCCAACCCCCTTGGGAGTTCCCCGAGCCAGCAGCCATCTGGTCTAATTAAGGTGTTTTGAAGGGAGCCCTCTTATCTCAGAGAACAGTGGCGGCCGGAACATCTGGAAGGGAGATAGGGAGGCCAAGGCGGAGGGCAGGTAGCAGCAGCTTGGGGCACTTGGCAGAAAATGCGCTGCTGGCATCAGGGGTGATGCTGAGTGTTTTCTCAGGACTTAGTACGTCCTCTCTCGTAAACTGGGCTGAAGGTCCCGCACACGTTAAAAATACGGTGCACTTGGGGTTCAGCATGTCCTGTGATATTTGTACACATGTAGGAAGTACTGTTCTTTCCCACCAACGTGAAAAATCCAGAAACAAGTGAGCAAAATCCAGAGACTTTCAGATATTTCAATTGGGTATAACTTTCATCACTTAGAAGCATTTAAGAAATATGGGGACTCTTCTGTACCTAAGCAGTTAGGCTCCATAGTGAAGACTTGGGTTTGGAGGGGTGAATTCCCTTTAAACTCTAGTGCAGCAACATCAATAGGAACAGAACGTGAGCACATGTCTGTAACTTAACATTTCCTAATAGCCACTTGTATTCTTAAACTTTTTACTAGAGTTTGTTTACAATGTTGTGTTAGCATCAGGTGTACAGCAAAGCGAATCGGTCATGTGTGTACATACATCCACTCTGTTTTAGAGTCTTTTCTCATGTAGGTCATTACAGAGTACTGAGTGGCGTTTCCTGTGTTACACAGCAGGTTCTTTTTTTTTTTTTTACACAGCAGGTTCTTATCTGTTTTATGCCACTTGCATTAATTTTCTCGAAATGCCATAAAAAATGATCACAAACATTATCAGGAAGTTCCTTTAATTCAGTTTTGGAGGCCAGAGGTCTGAAATCAAGGTGTCAGCAGGGCAGGGCTCTGAAGGGTCTGGGAAGAATCCTTCCTGGGTCTTCCTAGCATCTGGTGGCTCCTGGCAGCCTTGGCCAGGACCAGGGATCGACCCGTGTTCCCTGCATTGCAGAGTGGGTTGTTAATCCCTGAACCACTGGGGAAGTTCTCTCTTGGTTTTATAGATTCTTCTCTCCAGTCTCTGCCCCTGTCTCCACAGGGCGTCTTCCATATGTGTGAGTGACTTGGGGTCCAGATCTCCCTCTCCTTTCTCTTACAGAAATACCACTTATTGGTTTTAAGGCCCGGTCTAAACTAGGCTAATTTTGTCTCAAGACCCTTAAGTAACCCCATGTCCAGACAAGGTCCCTTTGTGATGTTCTGGGTGGTCATAATCTTTGGGGACAAGTATTCACCACATAAAAAATGGAAAGAAAACACTTTCATTAGTTTTAATGTTTTACCTAATATTCTAAAATATCATTATAACATGGAGTTAGTGGAAAAGAATTCCTAATTCGATAGTTGAGCATTCTTTCCCCGCCTTTGACACTCAGTCTCTGACAACGCGGATCTGACAACTCGGCTCACCTTGGTCTTGCCCGCGGGCCTCAGAGTGGTCTGGAGCCCTGCACGTGGCTGACACAGCTTTCCCACTTCAGGGTTTCTCTGTCCTCCCTCCCTCCACCCTTCTCTTAGTTTTCATGGAATTTTTCTGTTTATTTGGGAAAAGTCTCAGTCCTTCTGAACAAAAGAAACAAAAACCTACTTTGTAAAAGCTACTGGGTTCCCAAGACTCAGCGGAGGAAGCAGGGTTAGCCAATTTTGAAAGAAAAGTCTTTTATTCAGTTACTTTCTAAATCATTGGAGTTTCTTGTTGTGCAATTTATTAAGCTCTTCTGTCACAAGTGGCTTCAATGTGGGGGGTGTAGCCTTTTATCGAGTAGGGGAATGCAAGGGTCTTGGGAGGACTCTCCCTGCTGTGAGGTTCATGACCTACCCACTTCTCAGGCCCCCAAGAACATGGCAGTCTTCTGTGATATTAAGAAGAGGCATCAACTTTTAACTTCCGGACTCTAAGTCTGTTGCAATCATGAGGTTAAGATTTTTATCTCTGAAAATCTATATCCTTTCTCCAAGAACTGGAAGCTTGTTCCTGTCTTGGCTTGAACCTCAGTGAGGGGAGGGGGCTTATAAGCAGCACCACAGGGACAAGGGTGTTGGATCCTGGAATTCTTACACGTGGTTTATGATAAGGATGTGGTTTCTACCCTCTCTGTGTACTGAGCCTCTGTTACTGTTGTTGGAATCTCTCTGGAATTACGTTTTTTCGTTCAGAGGAATCAATGTTAAAGAAAATCAGCAATCAGCCCATGAATATGAACTCCAGAGAAGAATACAGAATACAAAGCGAATGTCCCTTCCCCTCCCCAACTTTCACCCCCCCCCCAAAGTGTGTATCTTTCTAGTTCCTCTGCATATCCGCATTCCTACATTTGAAATTGCTTATGCATTAAACATACATCAAATTCTGCTCCGTATTATTCTGTGGGCTTGTCTTTGCTGCCATCTACTAGGACCTAGAGAGGTTCCTTGTCAGCACAAATATTTAGCCTTATTTTTTTTAAACCATTAAAAAATGAAGTATAGTTGATAAATAATATTGTTGTAGGTGTAAGCAAGGTGAATCAGTTACATATATATATCTTCACACATTTAAAAGATTCTTTCCCCATAGAGTCATTAGAGGGTGTTGAGTAGATCCCTGTGCTATTCAGGAGGTGCTCGTTAGTTACTGCTTCATATGTAGTGTGTGTAGATGTCAATCCCAGTCTCCCAGTTTATCCCTCCCCGCTTCCCCTGCTGGGAACAGTAAGTTTGTTGTCTACATCTGTAACTCTATCTCTGTTTTGTAAATAAGTTCATTTGTACCTTTTTTTTTAAGATTCCACATATAAGTGATATCATATGGTATTTATGTGTCTCTGACTTACTTTACTCAGTATGACAATCTCTAGGTCTATCAATGTTGTTGCAAATGGTATTCTTTCTTTTTTATGGCTAACATTCCATCGTGTATGCTTGTTTTTGTTCTCTCGGTCAGTCGTGTCTGACTCTTTGCGACCCCATGGACTGCAGCACGCCAGGCCTCCGTCCTTCACCATCTCCCAGAGTTTACTCAAACTCATGTCCATCGAGTCAGTGATGCCATCCAACCATCTCATCTTCTGTCGTCCCCTTCTCCTCCTGCCCTCAATCTTTGCCAGCATCAGGGTCTTTTCCAATGAGTCAGGTGGCCAAAGTATTGGAGCTCCAGCTCCAGCCCTTCCAGTGTGTATTGTGCACATGTACCACATCTTTTTTTATCCATTCTTCTGTCGATGGACATTTAAAGTGCTTCCATATCTCGGCTATTGTAAATAGTGTTGCAGTGAATGTTGGGATGCATATATCTTTTTTGTTGTTTAATACTGAGCAAGTGACTTCAAGTTAGGAATAACTTTTTTTTTTTAATTAGAGGATAATTGCTTAACAATGTTGTGTTAGTTTGCATGTATCTTTTAAATTAGTTTTCTCCAGATTCATGCCCAGGAATGGGATTGTTGATCATGTACGTGAGGAACGTCACTTTTCATTTGTAAGCTGACCAGTCTTTGGTTCAGTAAGTGCTGTGATTCCACAGTGGTCGGGACCAGTATCTTCAAGCTACTTTCACTGGTTGCATCCTCTTCAGGTCCTTGCTTTAAAGTATTAACTGTCATAGCTGATCAGGACTTAGAGAGCTCTGGTTTCAGCTAATCCTTCACCTAACAGGGCTCTCCTAGCATGTTACCAGCAAGCATCTTCATTACCACTTCCATCCACTCAGCGCCTACCCACCTTCATTCCTTAGTGCCTCTAACAGCCTTGCGGGATGGATATTTTGTGCTCCTTTCGTAGATTAGGAAGCTTAAGGTTAAGGGGTTTACCCCAGGTTCATACAGTTAGCAGACGTTAAAGTTAAGATTTGAAATTGCCTTTACATCGCTCCAGGCCCACCCTCCTGACAGAGCTTTGCTACTGTGTGCTGTCCCCTGCCGCCTGTCTGCCAACCTAAGCCCAGGATGAAACACTTGGCTGGCAAACACATTCCTTGCCCCGTCGCTGCTATGGGCTGGTCCGGGGCAGATGCCGGGGGCTGCGGGGGGCCGCGGGGAAGCGGCTGAGTCCTCCCGGACGCGCTCCGCCTTCCCCAGGTTCCTGCCAGCCTCTGGCGCGGAGCGCGGTCCTGCCTTCCCCCTGCCTCCCCGCTGGCTCTATCCCTGCCTTCTGCGCGCCTTCAGGCTCGGAGGAAGCATATCCTGAAGGAAGATCCCGTTCCTGGGACTTGGCTGCGGGAAGATCCAGTCTGGGAGAATTTAATCATTCGCTTAGAGAAGACGGAGGCCTGCTTCCCTCTGGCGCTGCCCGCACTCCCAAACGCCACTTTACTTCTCTGAGGAAGTTCTCCAGTGACTCCAGGGCTTCTTAAGGCCGAACGCCACTGGGCTGCATCTTCATCTCCTGTGAAGAGAGGGTTCTGGTGTCTCAGCATCCAGGCTTGTGATGTGAGGGATGCGCAGAAGGTGCTCAGGATTTGAACAGTGAGTACACGGCACGTGAGGAGCAGGAGAGGCTCAGGGTTTGCCTCCTTTCCCCTCTCCTCCCTGTGCATGTCGCCCCCCCGCCCTCCAAGCGCAGGGAGCCCGCCCGTAGCCGGGTCTGTGAGCTGTGCCGTCTGCGTGCCGTGGGAGGAGCTGCAGGGAGGCCCCATCCCAGGCACGGCCACGGGCTTTCTTACCTGTGGACTCAGATTTTTGCCGCAGAAAGTGCTGTCTTGGGCTGATGGCTGTCCTCTTAGCCGTGGAGGGAACCGAGTTGATCAGGCCTGTTGGCGGCCTCCCCCGCGTCCTCGTAATGAGGACCCCCATGCCTAACCAGGTCAGCGTCTCTCTGAGTGTCTGGAGTGACAGACGCGGCCTTTGGTGGCTTTAATTCTGGTGCATACGGAGCTCCTGCCTCGGTACTTCCTTCCCGGGGCCGGCCTGCCCGTGAAGCAGACTGCGGCTGTGGTTGCTTTCGTGACCAGGCAAAAATCCATCGTGTCTGTCAAAAGCTGCAGAGGTCGCTGAGGCTGACTGAGGACAGTGCACTTCTGTCATTATCCGCTTGACCCCACACCCAACACAAGCCCTCGGCATTGCTAAGTCAGGAAACCCTTGACTGGCAGCTTGGCATCTTTATGACAGTTCAGGGAGCATGCTGCGGTCTCTTGGTGGGCCTTCCTTTCTGTCCAGGTATCAGAGATTTATAAATGCTGGGTCGTATTTGTTGTTAATGTGTTTCCCCGTGTGATAAGAGCATCGTTATCCTGGACTGGAAGTTAAAAGCAGAAGGAAGTAAGACGATTTACTGATACAGATTAGTGACAGGAAAGTGGGTGGATTCCCCCCTCCCTGCACCCCCATGATTGCTATTTAAGGAAAAAAAGAGAGTGGGGATGGTTGGCCCTAATGACTAAAGGAAAGAGTGAAAGAGAAAGAAAATGTTTGCAGACACCCAGCCTCAAGCCCTGTGTTCTGTCTCCATCCCTGTTTGAAGCCCGGAGGACCCTCCTTGAGAGGAAGAGAAGAGACGAGTAAGCAGGCTGGCGTGTTGTCGTTCTCAGGAGGCCTTCCCTGTGGGGTCCCCCTGCAGCTCTCCGCTTTCCGCCCTGAGCTCCACCCGCCCTGGCCGCTGCACTCTGTTGAGCAAACCAGGCATGGTTGCCTTTGCACAGGTTGTTCCTTCTTCCTGGGATGCTCTTGTGCCAGCGAGCTTCATCGTCAAACCTTTGCTTAAATGCCCCCGTCTCTAAAAGTCCCGGCTAAAACCGTACGTTTGACGTCTCTGTTCCCAGACCTTCGTGACCCGCCGTCCGTCTTTCTCTCCCAGCACCACCCGTCTCTGACAGCCTGTGCACTGTGCTCACCTGTGCTGCCCGTCCGCCGTCCCCAGCGCCCCTGCGGCTGCTCCCCCGGGCCCGTCAGGGTCTCCTTGGCTCCTTCCATACCCGGCAAACGTAGCCGGCAGAGAGTAGACCCTCGGTGCCTGTCATGAGTCCTTGGCTTGGGATGTAGTTCTCCCGACTCCAGGTTTCTCCTTTCAGGTCTGGCACGCCCTCCTCCAGTGGCTTCTTTTGTCATCGTTTGCTTTTCTCTACCCAAAAGCCTTTTTTGGAAAGGGCAGCTGAATCAGACCAACTGCTCAGAACAGCTGGAGGCGGGGCTGCTGGCCCACCAAGAGGAGAAGAGGAGTGGATTGGGGGGGTCTCCCCCCAGCTCTCGAGATTGTAGGGTGCTTTCTGGGGAGCAGACTCTCATGAACATCACCTCAGGAACATGGCTTTGGAGACTGTGTCTCTAAGAGGCAGATGGCTTTCCTCAGAGGATTTCAGGGCCTGGTTTAGATTAGTATCAGAGCATGTGGGTAACGGTAGGCCCTGCCTGGTGCCTGGCCAGACCGAAGAGGGTCCCTAGAGCTAGGCACTGGGGGCTGCTTTGCTGGGGTCGCTGGTGGAAGGTCCTTCCTCAGCCCATCCTCACTGTGAGGAGCAGCCAGGTGGGGCCTGCCAGGTTCCACGCGCCCACGGGGAAGGGCTTACCATCAAACGCAGGTTTTTCTTATTGCATCTTGACCCTTCCTGCCTCACCAGTTTATTCTTTCTTTTCTTACTCTCCTCTACATGCACACACTTCAGAAACTATTCGTATCTTGGAGAATTTTCTGTGTGAGGTCAAGGCAGCAGCCGTTCTGAAATTTTCAGACTTCTGTTAACTTCCGCCATCTGGTACACCAGGGGCTGGGGGGGAGGGGCAGAGGTGGGGCTGGGAGATCCAAACCTGGGAAAAAAGACGTCTGAGGGGACGAAAGAGCTAACAAAGCCCGAGTACAAAAATCTATTGCAGTTTATTTAAAGGCCAGTACTGTCCAGGAGAAATGTAGTGTGAACCACGTGTGTGATTTTAAATGTTCTGTAGCCACATTTCGGAGAAGGCAATGGCACCCCACTCCAGTCCCCTTGCCTGGAAATCCCATGGACGGAGGAGCCTGGTAGGCTGCAGTCCATGGGGTCTCGAAGAGTCGGACATGACTGAGCGACTTCACTTTCACTTTTCACTTTCATGCATTGGAGAAGGAAATGGCAACCCACTCCAGTGTTCTTGCCTGGAGAATCCCAGGGACAGCGGAGTCTGGTGGTCTGCTGTCTATGGGGTCGCACAGAGTCGGACACGACTGAAGTGACTTAGCAGCAGCAGTAGCCACATTAAAAAAGAAAAAAGAAACTGGCCAAATGGATTTTAATATCTCTTAACTCCCTGTATCTAAAATATTGACATTTCAGCATGTAACGAATATGAAAGCTGTCGAGGTTGTTTCTGCTCCAGTCTTCTAAGTCTGTTGTGTACCTTGCATCTCCAGTGTTTCAGTGTGCACAGACCACAGTGCAGGGGCCCGGTAGCCACTTGTGACTCCTGTGTTGGATGGTATACACAGAAGGCTCTTACCCAGAGTGAATCAGCCTGTGTTTCATGTTGTTTTAGCAATTCGTATTTTTGATTTCTGAGCCATAGAAGATTTCAAGCTTTCAATAAGAGAGGGCTGGCGTGGTCAAGGATAGAGTCACTGAATGGAGTAAAGGTTGGAGTCATTCAGTACAAGCTTTCCACGTTTCCCTCCACACCTTATGACCGGTGAAGACCCAGAGTGGTACTCGGTAGAATAATCGATACCTTTCCACTCTTGTCCTCAGCTTTATAACCCAGGTCATCACAGAAACACTTGAGCATTTTTGCTGTTTTCTAAGAAGGTGGGGAAATGTGCAAAGTGGGAAAAGTTTAAGAAAGATGCTGTCAAGCGTTACTAAAAAGTGCTCTGGCGTGGGAGACCGGGGAGATTCTTGGGAGGGAGAACTCGCGGCCTCCACAGAGAACCCTCTCCCTGTGTTCAGCTCAGGGCCCACGGGGGACTGGGAGGAGCCGGCAAGGGAGTGGGAGGAGCCCGCGGGGGGGGTGTGGGAGGAGCCGGGGGGTGGGAGGAGCCGGCGAGGGAGTGGGAGGAGCCGGCGAGGGAGTGGGAGGAGCCCGCGCGGGAGTGGGAGGAGCCCGCGGGGGGTGTGTGGGAGGAGCCGGGGGTGGGAGGAGCCGGCGAGGGAGTGGGAGGAGCCCGCGGGGAGTGGGAGGAGCTGGTGAGGGAGTGGGAGGAGCCGGCGAGGGAGTGGGAGGAGCCCGCGGGGGGAGTGGGAGGAGCCCGCGGGGGGAGTGGGAGGAACCGGCGAGGGAGTGGGAGGAGCCCGCGCGGGGACTGGGAGGAGCCAGCGAGTGAGTGGGAGGAGCCCGCGGGGGAGTGGGAGGAGCTGGTGAGGGACAGGGAGGAGCCAGCGAGGCGTCCTAACCTGCTGTGTTCCTCCTGTGGCCCCGGGGTCGCTGACCCCGTCAGTCCCTTGGGCAGAGCTGTCGCCGGAGCCCCACGTGTTGCGGGGACCTCAGGAGTCTGGCTTTTCCCTTCGGAAAGCTTGATGGATGGACTCTGTAGATGCTCGCTGGGGGCTGTGGTACCAGAGCGGAGGGCACAGTCCTCTCTTTGTGAGGCAGGATCAGCGGAAAAGAAACCAAAACCCAAAAAGCAACGACAAAATAATATGTCTGAGTCACACACCCTCTTTGCATTTTTTTCTGCTTTTGCTTCCTGCTAATACAGAGAACATAATAAGTCAGGAGTGGAAAGGTTGCTGTCCTGTGACTGGTGTGTGTTACTTATGTGTAAAACGTTCAGTTCCTTGCTGTCTGGTATATAATTTTGTTTCTCTCTTTATTCGTTTTTTAGGCAGAGGAATCCTGTAAATGCAATGGCTGGAAAAACCCCAATCCTTCGCCCACGCCCCCCAGAGCCGACCTGCAGCAGATCATCGTCAGCCTGACGGAGTCCTGCCGCAGCTGCAGCCATGCCCTCGGTGAGTCCCGCACCTCCGGGAGACCAGCGGTGTCCCCTGAGACTGCCCTGCTGGGCTCGGCGGGTTAGCCAGACTTGTACACCTCGCCTCTGAGGAGGCCGCAACACGACCCCTGAACCTCCTGGTGCTGCTGGGAGGCTTCTCGTGGGAGGCGAATCATGCCCCGTGTGCCCTCATTCTTCTTTTTCTTGAATTTATCGCCTGTGCCGGGTCTTCGCTGCGGCTCAGGCTTTTCTTGAGCTGTGGCAAGCAGAGCCTGCTCTCTGATCGCGGTTCGAGAGGGCTTCCCATCTGGCGGCTCCTCTGGACGGGCTTCAGCTGTTGGGCTCAGGAGTTGTGACACTCGGGCTTAGCCCATCTGGCGCGGGGCATCTTCTGGGATCCGGGCTCGCACTGTGTGTCCTGCGAGCGGATTCTTCGCATTCTCCACAGCCGCTTTCATCCCTCTTTGTCTCCGCTCACTTTTCCCAAGAGCTGGGCTGACCGCTGACGGGGGCGGGGCAGGGGATTGCCAAATGGGACAAAACGTGGCCGCTGAACTAGTTAGGATAATACGTAGCATGTCCTGATTCACTCTGATTTTTTTTTTTTTAATTCTTTTCTGATTCCCTGAACTTTCTGGGAGTGCTTCATTTTGTCTTCATATTCTTTAATTTCCTGGGTCTGCTATCTCTTTTCTTCCTTGGAATTGTGTTTGGTAAATATTTACTTGTCTCTTCCCTTTCAACGTTCTTATCTGTCCCTGCAAGCTAATCACTGTCAGCCTAGCCAGACTCTGCCGAGTTAGTTACCAGGACTGTGGTAATATAGTCTGTGTCCTGATACTAGTTTTAGGACAAACATTTTCTTTTTAAATTATATTCTGTCTGAGTGGATAAAGGTTACTGAGTAGTTTTCCCTAGATATTCAAATTCAAATTCACAAGGGATCCTGGACTGTTGTCCATACTTTTCTGCCTTCAGTCATCCGGTCTCCCGAAGAATGGCGCCCCGGCCACACAGCCTAATATACTTTTATCTTTTCCACCTGCCCCCTTGTGAGGGGTGGGTGCTCTTAGCCATCATCTTTCTCTCAAGCTTCCCGCTCATCTCAGATGGAGCATCAGCCTTCGTTAGCCAGCAGTTAGGTCTAGTTTGAAGTGTGATTGTGTGTTCAGCTAGAGAGGGTTTCAGTCTGTATAGAACAAAGTAGGAAATAGTGCGATCTCCTCAGGAAGTTACCACACCAGAGTGACCTGAGGAAAGGAACTGGAGACACTCAGTTACCACACCAGAGTGACCTGAGGAAAGGAACTGGAGACACTCAGTTACCACACCAGAGTGACCTGAGGAAAGGAACTGGAGACACTCAGTCTCATGGGAGGTGTAAATGCACCTACAGTCACATCACCGTGTTGATTTAACTGGTGTCTCTTCTGGCTCTTGAAGCAGCCAGTGCAAAGCAAAGAGGCCAAGAGTCACAGGACCGTCTTTGCTTGTAACTCACCTTTTCCACAGTCATCCCTGAGTGATGCCCTTTAGAATTGCCTCAGGGAATGTGACGCAATAGAGCTCCTCAAACACTGGACTTGAACTGGACTTGGTATTGATTGGGAAATCCTATTATCCTTCACCAATTAACATTTAAAAACAGAGTCTTCTTTCTTATTTAGCTGAGCAGATTGTCTCCTTTCCGAGCACACAGGAATGCCCAAAGGCAGAAACAGCCTTTCTCAAAGAAAAGCTGACTTTGTTCTCTTTTATATTTCTTAACAAGCTGTGAAAACAAATACCCGTACTGTACTATACATAATTGAGAATGGGAAAAAGGGTACACATCCTTTTTAACCTGACAAACCCATGCCAGAAAGTGAACCTAACTGTAAATTGGATGTGCCTTCAGATTAAAAGGGCAGCTATTAGAGCCGTATTCATGATACTGAAAAACTAAAACAACCTAAATATCCCAATGAAAGAGGTCCTTGGTTGAATTATGAAATTCACTGTTCAGTTCAGTTGCTCAGTCGTGTCCGACTCTTTGCGACCCCATGAATTGCAGCACCCCAGGCCTCCCTGTCCATCACCAACTCCCGGAGTTCCCTCAAACTCACGTCCATCGAGTCAGTGATGCCATCCAACCATCTCATCCTCTGTCGTCCCCTTCTCCTCCTGCCCCCAATCCCTCCCAGCATCAGAGTCTTTTCCAATGAGTCAACTCTTCGCATGAGGTGGCCGAAGTACTGGAGTTTCAGCTTTAGCATCATTCCTTCCAAAGAAATCCCAGGGCTGATCTCCTTCAGAATGGACTCGTTGGATGTCCTTGCAGTCCAAGGGACTCTCAAGAGTCTTCTCCAACACCACAGTTCAAAAGCATCAATTCTTCGGCGCTCAGCTTTCTTCACAGTCCAACTCTCACATCCATACATGACCACTGGAAAAACCATAGCCTTGACGGACCTTTGTTGGCAAAGTAATGTCTCTGCTTTTGAATATGCTATCTATGTTGGCCACAACTTTCCTTCCAAGGAGTAAGCATCTTTTAATTTCATGGCTGCAATCACCATCTGCAGTGATTTTGGAGCCCAAAAAATAAAGTCTGATTGTGGCTATTAACAAAAGATGTATTTTCCAACATGCAAAGACATTCTTAACATATAGTTAATGAAAAAAGCAGGCTAGAAAGCAGCTTAATTGAAGGTTTTATGATTTTGGACAAAATGGCAAGATCCACCAGCCTAAGTTCAAATCCCAGCTCAACAACCAGTAGCTGTAAGCTGGGACATATTATTTAATTTGCCTGGATCTCTAGTTTTTCAGTTCTGAAATGGAGTCAGTGGTAGTATTTACCTCATGGGCATGTTTGAGGAGTAAATGAATTAACTCCAATCAAAATTTCAGCACAGTCGCTGGGGAGGATTCCTTATTCCTCTTGTTGGAGTTCTTCACTTCAAACAATGGATGGGAACTCTGTCCAGCTTAAAGGAGAAACCGTGTTTGTAAGAAGGGTACTGGTTGCTTTCACAAGCTGGAGACAGAGAAATTCGGAGTCAGTTGGGTCCTGGGATCCCGGCTGCAGGAATTCAAAGTCCTCTGTCCAGGACCCTGGATGATTCCCATCCACTACCTGGAGAAGTCTCTTGAGAGTCCCTTGAACTGCAGGGAGATCACACTGGTCAAGTCTAAAGGAAATCAGCTCTAAATATTCATTGGAAGGACTGATGCTGATGCTTCAGTGGTTTGGCCACTTGATGCAAAGAGCCCACTCATCGGGAAAGACCCTGATGCTGGGAAAGACTGAAGGCCAAAGGAGAGGGCAGCAGAGGATGAGATGGTTGGATGGCATCACCGACTCGGCGGACAGGAATCTGAGCGAACTCCAGGAGGTAGTGTAGGACAGGAGCTGGGTGTGCTGCAGTCCCTGGGGTTGCAAAGAGTGGGACACACTCAGGGACTGAACAACAGCCACTGCCCTGCCCTGGTTGGGGATTTAAGTCTTCAGAGGAGGGGCTGTGTCATACAAGTATCCGTCACTTGCCCGGCCCAGAGTTTGACCCTCCCACTGAGAACCACCTGGAAGGCGGCGCTTCCTGAAGCGGGGGTGGCCGCCTGGAGAGCAGCCCTGCACATCGCCTATGATCAGGCCGGAGGCCGTGATACACGTTTCAGTAAACAGACTGGATTGTCCAGAGGGTGTATGTTGAGTTGCTGCTGACAGTGGTTTTCTGAGGGCGTTGGGGTTGTGGGCATTTAAAAAATATTTTCCCTCTTTCCTTCCTTCTGCTCCGCATTCGGTCACTTCCTTAAAATTGAAACGTCTGCACATGTTCAAGTGCTCTTGGGATTATCACCAGAATGCCGGAGTCTGTTTATTTGTCCTGGTGTCAGGGCTCTGACACTAGGAAGCTTCCTCTTTTAGAAAGAGGGCTATGCCCCCCTCCCTCCTCCCTACCTTTTTTTAAAAAAACTTATTATTGTGGAAACTTTCATGTATACGTAAAGGAAGGAAGGATCATTTAATATAATAAAGAGCCTTGTATCCGTCACCCAGCTTTAACAATGATTAACATGTGACAGTTTCCCTCTCTCCCTTTTTTGGGCCAGAGTGTTTTCTTTTAAGCAAGGCATCTTTTCTGATTCCTGCAGATTGCTTCTTTTTCTTTATGATTTCTTTGTCTTTGGCGGTGCTGGGTCTTCATCGCTGTGTGCGGGCTCTCTAGTTGTGCTGAGCGGGGCTGGCCTGCAGAGTGTGGGCTTGCCACTGTGGAGCCTCTCCTGTTGCAGAGCGTGGGCTCTAGGCTCACGGGCTGCAGTGGTTGCTGCTGCATGCAGGATCTTCCCAGGCCAGGGATCGAACCCGGCTCCCCTGCATTGGCAGGCGGGTTTTTGTCCACCCCGATTACTTCTTAAGTATTAACAACAGTGTAGAGGGTCAGGGTGTCATGGAAGCTTGAATTTTCAAAACCTTTCCATCTGTGTGCACCGTGCTGTTTTCACAGTCACTATTCTGAGCCTGGGGAATTTGGATCCTACAATACGTGTAATGTTCTCAGACTTGTCAAAACAAAGCATCCAGGCCTACTGATTGATAGGGTCTGCTCTGTTGATTTGCTGTTGGGTGTCCCTTGGTTCAGCCAGACACGCTCTTTTGACAGTGAGCTCTGATTTCACACGGTCTCTTGACAGTGACTTGCACCCCGGGCATCCTTGGCCTGCCTTAATTTGATACTCTCTGTGTCTCCTGGGTGTAAATCGCAGGGCCCACAGTCTGATTACACAGAACGTTTGGTCGGGAGTTAGAAGCGACTCTAGGCCTGGCTGGGCAGGTTACCTGCCCCCTAACCACTTTGCTGTTTAGAATCTTCACCACAGAATGGAGCTTGCTACATTTGTCTAATGAGCATTTGAATTGTAGCTGCTCCAAATTGAGATGAGCTGTAGGTGTGAAATCCAGGCCAAATGTTGAAGGTTTTGTATGAGAAAAAGTGAGATATTTCATTAATTTTGATTACATGGTGAAATGATATTTTGGATATATTTGGTTAATAAAATGTATAAATATTCTTCAATTTAATCTCACCTGTTTCTTTTTTCTTTAATGTTGCTACTGGAAAACTTAAAATCATGTGTGTCAGCATTGTATTTCTGTTGGATGGCGTAGGCCCAGAACATTCTATTCCATTCTCTGAAGTTATTTGATATTTGGGATTGTTATAATTACATCCAAAGTTTGACAAAGGGGCCTAACAGAGCACTTCGGTTGGCCCAACACATCTCCTTACTTTAGTATTAATCAGAATTTCTTATTTTGGGACTGCTTGTTTAAGTGGCAGCCTCCTTCTATGACCAGGACACGAGGAAACACCCATTGTGATCACAACACAACTGGGATTTTTGTTGTCTTTTGGAGTCTGTTGTTGTGAACTGTGCTGAGACATACTGCTTATTAAATTTGAGTAGTGATAATGTTTTACAGGTTTATGGAGATTTCTTATTGTTTTGTTTTTTAATTTATTTATCTTTGGCTGAGCTGAGTCTTCCTTGCCGTGTGGGCCTTTTTCCAGTTCCCGAGCGGGGGCTCCTCTCCGGCTGTGACGCTCAGGCCTCGCACTGGGGTGGCGTCTCCTGTTGCCGAGCGCCATCTCTGGAGCAGGGCTCAGTAGTTGCGGCTCCTGAGCTCAGTCACCCTGCGGTATGTGCGGTCCTCCCAGACCAGGACTGAAGACCACGGCGCCGTCAGGGAAGCCCCTGATTGTTCTGTTAATGCCATCAGATTTTCCTGATACACACATGTATTTAAACATCAAAAAAGTGGAAATTGGTGTTTATTCGACCGGGGTTCGATCCCTGGGAAGATCCCCTGGAGAAGGGAAGGGCTGCCCACTCCAGTATTCTGGCCTGGAGAATTCCATGGACCGTGTAGTCCATGGGGTTGCAAAGAGTCGGACACGACTGAGTGACTTCCACTTTCACTTGTGGTTATCTCTGCTTACCTGCTTGTTTACGGTAGAAACTTCCAAGCAAAGTAAAGACCAGCATTAACAGTTACACCAGACTTGTTTCTTGAGCAGCATGAAGCATCTCACCGCGTAGCTTACCACCTGTATCTTTCTAATGGACTGTTGAAGCTGATCTGGCGTTTGTACACCAACATCAAATTAAATCTCGGAAACTTTTGGAGATTTGGAGATTTTGGAAATTTTGGAAAGAGTTTTGGGTGAAGTAGCAGAGAATAGCTTTATTGATTTGTCAGGCAAAAGGGGACACAGCAGGCTAATGCCCTAAAAACTGTGTGTTTCCACCTGGCAGGTAGCGCGAAGTTTTACAGTAATGGTTCAGAGGGATCCATCAGCTGGAGGACCTTCTTCCGATTGGTTGGTGGCGAGGTCATCGGGAGTTGCCATCAAAAGCCTTGTTCCAGCTGCTCTGGGGTCTGCATGCTTACGGGCAGCAAACACCTAACTTCTCCCACGTGGTGGGGGTTTCATAGCTGAAAGCCGCTCAGAGTCACTGCTGTGTACCGCGTGAGGGGTCCTGGGACCCTGCCTCCAGGCCGCCTTCTTTCTGACTGCTCCTCCCTTGCCTCGCATCCCCTCCCTTCCCTGACTAGCAGCTGTTTGAACCTGCTGTTTGTAATTTCTGGAAGGTCATAGAGGAGGAATGAAACCTGTTCCTGTAAGCAAGAGATGGGGACACGGGAAGGCTCTCCTGCCCGGGAGCCTCACAGGGTCCTGCCTGGAATCACAGGGGACCAAGCCCTCCTCTGTGTTCCCACCACATCGCGAGCCCCACACCACCTGGTACCCCGGGCCTTGTGTACACGTGTCCCTGGCAGATGCCACGTGACTGACATGTGGGGCCCAGCCAAACACAGACACAGCCACCTGGACCAAGTCTGCTTATTCCTCTCGGGAAGGGGCCCCTGTTTTTCTGTACGCTTTCTCCATGGCCTCAGAGTTGTCGGGAGCTGTGAGTCTGTGGCAGGATTCAGGGATAAAGCTGGTAGCATTTTGTGCTCACTTGGTATATCATTACTTTCCCAGCACCCTGAGGTCCTGAAGTCCTGGGATTGCTTTGAGCCCCCGGGGTCCTGAAGTCCTGGGGGATTGCTCTGAGCCCCAGGGTCCTGAAGTCCTGGGATTGCTCTGAGCGCCTGGGGTCCTGAAGTCCTGGGGGATCTCTCTGAGCCCCCGGGGTCCTGAAGTCCTGGGGGATTGCTCTGAGCGCCCCTCGCACCAGCCGGTCCTGTGCTCACACCTGCTGCAGCACCGGGAGCTGAGTCTCTTCTTGCACACCTGGCTTCCCACACAGGCGTGCGTGTGCGTGGTCAGTCGTGTCCTCGCAGTCAAATCCGGGCATGCTCTTCTGCTTCAGCCCACTGGGCGCCTGTTCCTCTCAGGACGGAGCCCCCTGGGCTGAGTGTGTGAGGGTAAGGTGCCTGCCGGCCCGTCCTCCCCTCTGCCTTGCATGTGGAGGCGCACAGCGCTGGCCTTGACCTTCCGTCCTTCCCCGCAGGGGAGCCTGACTCGCCTCTGTGTCCTGGCTAACCCAGCCCTTGGTACAGAGAATCCAGACCTCCCTGTAGCTGCACTGCAGCAGTGCTCACCTCGTTTAACTGTGGTCCTCTAACCATTGTTGCTTTTCTGTGCTGGACGGACATGAAGGCAAAACAAGACCAGGAGCTGACTGTGGCTCGGATCATGAACTCCTTATTGTCAAATTCAGACTGAAATTGAAGAAAGTGGAGAAAACCACTAGACCATTCAGGTATGACCTAAATCAAATCCCTTACAATTATACAGTGGAAGTGAGAAATAGATTTAAGGGACTAGATCTGATAGAGTGCCTGAAGAACTATGGATGGAGGTTCATGACATTGTACAGGAGACAGGAATCAAGACCATCCCCAAGAAAAAGAAATGCGAAAAAGCAAAATGGTTGTCTGAGGAGGCCTTACAAATAGCTGAGAAAAGAAGAGAAGCTAAAGGCAAAGGAGAAAAGGAAAGATATTCCCATTTAAATGCAGAGTTCCAAAGAATAGCAAGGAGAGATAAGAAAGACTTCCTCAGCAATCAATGGAAAGAAATAGAGGAAAACAACAGACTGGGAAAGACTAGAGATCTCTTCAAGAAAATTAGAGATACCAAGGGAATATTTCATGCAAAGATGGGCTCCATAAAGGACAGAAATGGTAGGGACCTAACAGAAGCAGAAGATATTAAGAAGAAATGGTAAGAACACACAGAAGAACTGTACAAAAAAGATCTTCACGACCCAGATAATCACGATGATGTGATCACTCACCTAGAGCCAGACATCCTGGAATGCGAAATCAAGTGGGCCTTAGGAAGCATCACTACGAACAAAGCTAGTGGAGGTGATGGAATTCCAGTTGAGATATTTCAAATCCTAAAAGATGATGCTGTGAAAGTGCTGCACTCAATATTTCAGCAAATTTGAAAAACTCAGCAGTGGCCACAGGACTGGAAAAGGTCAGTTTTCATTCCAATCCCAAAGCAAGGCAATGCCAAAGAATGCTCAAACTACCGCACAACTGCACTCATCTCACATGCTAGTAAAGTAGTGCTCAAAATTCTCCAAGCCAGGCTTCAGCAATACGTGCCCGTGAACTTCCAGACGTTCAAGCTGGTTTTAGAAAAGGCAGAGGAGCCAGAGATCAAATTGCCAACATCAGTTGGATCATCGAAAAAGCAAGAGAGTTCCAAAAAAACATCAGTTTCTGCTTTGTTGACTATGCCAAAGCCTTTGACTGTGTGGATCACAATAAACTGTGGAAAATTCTGAAGGAGATGGGAATACCAGACCACCTGACCTGCCTCTTGAGAAACCTGTATGCAGGTCAGGAAGCAACAGTTAGAAATGGACATGGAACAACAGACTGGTTCCAAATAGGAAAAGGAGTACATCAAGGCTGTACATTGTCACCCTGCTTATTTAACTTATATGCAGAGTACATCATGAGAAACGCTGGGCTGGAGGAAGCACAAGCTGGAATCAAGATTGCTGGGAGAAATCGCAATAACTTCATATATGCAGATGACACCACCCTTATGGCAGAAAGTGAAGAGGAACTAAAGAGCCTCTTGATGAAAGTGAAAGAAGAGAGTGAAAAAGTTGGCTTAAAGGTCAACATTCAGAATACTAAGATCATGGCATCCTGTCCCATCACTTCGTGGCAAATAGATGGGAAACAGTGGCTGAGTTTATTTTTCTGGGCTCCAAAATCACTGCAGATGGTGATTGCAGCCATGAAATTAAAAGATGCTTACTCCTTGGAAGGAAAGTTATGATTAACCTAGATAGCATATTCAAAAGCAGAGACATTACTTTGCCAACAAAGGTCTGTCTCGTCAAGGCAATGGTTTTTCCAGTGGTCATGTATGGATGGGAGAGTTGGACTATAAAGAAAGCTGAGTGCCAAAGAATTGATGCTTTTGAACTGTGGTGTTGGAGAAGACTCTTGAGAGTCCCTTGGACTGGGAGGAGATCCAACCAGCCCATCCTAAAGGAGATCGGTCCTGGGTGTTCATTGGAAGGACTGATGTTGAAGCTGAAACTCCAATACTTTGGCCACCTGATGTGAAGAGCTGACTCATTTGAAAAGACGCTGATGCTGGGAAGGATTGAGGGCAAGAGGAGAAGGGGACGACAAAGGCTGAGATGGTTGGATGGCATCACTGACTCGATGGACATGGGTTTGGGTGGACTCTGGGAGTTGGTGATGGATAGGGAGGCCTGGCATCCTGCGGTTCATGGGGTTGCAAAGAGTTGGAAACGACTGAGCAACTGAACTCAACTCAACTGACATGAAGGGGATTGAGTTTTTCCCTAGTTCCTGGTATGTTTAGTTCCTTGGGTATCACTGGATTTTTGCTAAAATATCCATTGCATTCACTGCCACTAAAAAGATGGCTGGTGGAGTTTATTCACAGAAGGGTTTTTATGGTTCATGATCGGTACCTGATCTATGCCGAGTGGTAGCTGCTAGCCATGTGTGACTGATGACCAGACTTGAAAGGTGGCTGTTCCAGTTGAAATGTGCTGCCCGTGGAGAATGCAAACCAATCTTGAAGACTTAATATGAGAAAAGAATTTAAAATATTTTAATATTGAGTATGCATTGAGATAATTTGGTGTCCCCATGGACGGAAGAGCCTGGTAGGCTGCAGTCCATGGGGTCGCTAAGAGTCGGATAGGACTGAGCGACTTCACTTTCACTTTTCACTTTCATGCATTGGAGAAGGAAATGGCAACCCACTCCAGTGTTCTTGCCTGGAGAATCCCAGGGATGGCAGAGCCTGGTGGGCTGCCATCTGTGGGGTGGCACAGAGTGGGACATGGCTGAAGCGACTTAGCAGCAGCAGCAGGTTAGATACAGTGTATTACAATTGACTTCACCTGTTTCTTTTTACCTTTGTAAAAGTGGTTCCTAGGGGCTTCCTTGGTGCTCCAGAGGTTGGCTGCCTGCTTGCACTGCAGGGGGCAGAAGTTCAGCCCCTGGTCGGGGGGCAAAGATCCTGCAAACTGTGTGGTTTGGCCAGATAGTTTTAATTAACATGTTCTTTGAACACCTATTGTTAGAAAATGTTAACGTGGTTGCTAGAATATTTAAATGTGGTTAAATGTGGTTCTTGGGTTTCCCCGGTGGTTCAGCTGGTAAAGAATCCATCTGCAATGCAGGAGATGTGGATTTGGTCCCTGGGTCAGGAAAATCCCTTAGAGCAGAGAATGGCAAGCCACTCCAGTATGCTTCCCTGGAGAATTCCATGGGCAGAGGAGCCTGACAGGCTCCAGTCCATGGGGTCGCAATGCCTGACACACACACACACACCCACCGACATGGTTCACATATTCCTTTGGATTGAGCTCTCTAGAGGGTTCTTACTCTTAAATGACCCTTTTTCTCCATTCCAGATGTGAGGTTACTGAAGATGAAACCATTTTTATTTTTTAAATTCTTTCATTAAAAATTTTTTTTTTACTGAAGTATTTGACTATGAAGGCTTACCACGTTGTGCTAGTTTAGGTGTACAGCAGAGTGATTCAGTTGTCCCTCTACCTGCCTACCCATCTATCCATCCATCTCTATAGTGTTGCGGATTCTTTTCTGTTACAGGAAACTACTTTTAAATTAGGAGACTTTTGCGTGTGGTCGGAAGCTGTCATTGAAGGACTTCATTTGATCTCTTCTAGCCTTGACCTCAGATTTCCAGGAACCGAATACGTATTTGAGCAGCTTGCGCATCCCCTAGATGCCGTGCCGCTTGCTTTCTGTCCGGTCCAGAGGAACGAGCCGTGCTCTGGCCCCGCCGCAGGGCCCGAGGACCGGGCTGTCCCGAGAGGAGGAGGTGCTTACTGGGGGCCAGGGCTGGAGGCGCGAAGGTCACGGCCCGTTCGGCGAGGCGCGGCGCTGGGGTCCCTAGCGGGTGGCTGTGGCCCCCTGGCGTCTGCGTTCTGACCTACTGCACCGTGACCACCGCCCCGCCGGGGAGACGCACGGTGGTCAGCCTGCCGCCCTGGATGCGCCTCTCGCCCTCCGCGTGGTGGACGCTGCAGGGACACCACTGCTGGAAGTGAGCCTGCCCCAAGTTGGGGGTTGGTCATTCTTGGGTAATTATGTGGATGCTTTGTGCCAGGATCTCGGACGACGGTTTGAAATGAAAGCAGGGTCCTTTAGGTTTGACTGTCAAATTCCAGGTGGAAGAAAGATTTTTCGGGCGACAGTTTTCGGACGACGGTTTGAAATGAAAGCAGGGTCCTTTAGGTTTGACTATCAAATTCCAGGTGGAAGAAAGATTTTTTTTAAAAAACTTTTCTTTGGAAATGTTTTCAAGCTTACAGAAAAGTGGTGAGAATAGTAACAAGGAACATCCCATGTATCTTTTGCCCAGATGTACCTGTTGGTAACATTTTGCCCTGTTTGCTTTGTCCTGTACTCTCACATGTGTGTGCACACGCCCACACTCACATATCACACCTGAGTCTGTGTGTGTATGTGTCTATTTGTATGTATTATACTTTTTCTGGATCATGTGAGAATAAGATGCATTTATATCATGGCTTTTTCCTCTTAAAATACTTAAGTATATATTTTCTAAAAATCAGGATATTCTTTCTTATAAAAAGTTTTTTGTTACTTTTTTGCCTGTGCTGCACAGCTTGCAGGATCCTCATTGCCCAGCCGCCGCCGCCCCCCCACCCCCCAGCCCCTGCCACAACCTCTGGACTGCCAGGGGATTCCCGTATATTCTTTTACATAACCTCAGTTTAGTTACCAACTTCAGTAAATATTAGCATTGATGTAATACTTCATCTAGTGCTTGCTTGTGTTCCAATTTTAGAGTTGACCCAAAAATGTCTTTTAGAGCGTTTTTTCCTCTCCATTAAGCACCCAGCAGGCTAGGATCACATCTGTATGTAGTTGTCACGTGAAAATCAGACAGTGAGTCTCCTCTCCTCAGCACTTGCAGAAGCTTCTGACAGCAGATGCACAGGCTTTTCTACTCAGCTCTCCAGCAAACCCCGATGTTTGGCGTCCGGCAACTTAATTCCAGCACTACCTGCCTGTGATTAGCGCAGACCCCACAGGGGCCGGGGTCTGCACCCCCTTCAGATGCTGATCCCAAATTCAGGTCATCACCCGTCTTTCCCACTGGCCAGCTGTAAACTGGAGGTTCCTACTCCTGGGCTTTGATAACTTTGCGTAGTGGCTCACAGAACTCAGGAAAGCAGTCACTAGATTTCTGGTTTTTTCATAAAAGGATACAAGTCAGGAACAGTGGTGGAGGAGAAGCCTGGAGCAGGGTGGGGCGCACAGAGCACCTCCACATCTCCAAGCGGGCCGCCTCCCAGCACCTCTCGGCTTCCCCTCCCGGAGCCCCTCAGTTCAGGGTTTGACGGAGGCCTCTTAGGCATGGTGGTCAGAGCATTGGCCGGTAGTGATTAGCTCAGCCTCCAGGCCCTCTCCCCTCCCGAGGTGGGGGTTCCAACCCTCTCCTCTCTGTGTGCTTCCCCTGCCCGCAGTCCCCATCCTTGGGGCTTTGCAAAAGCCACTCACGGAAACGCAGGTGTGGCTGGAATGGTCTTTATGAACAACAACAGACACTCCTTTCGCTTTATTGTTGCCATCATTTGTGCAATTCCAGGAGTTTTCGGAGCACTTTGCGAAGAAGACCAAACGTGTGTTTCTTGTTACAAGTCACAGTGTCAGTGCACGCCTCTCCCGTCTGCTCTGATGTGGACCAGCTCCTTCTCCCACCACCCTCCCTCTTTTTGTCTTTTATGATACTGATGTTTTGGTAGAGCAATGTTTTCAATTTTAAGACTAAACCTGTTAAAAGCTGGGAGAAAATACATTTTTTTCATCTTTTGATTCTACGGAAAACACCTTTGCAAGCAAGACCTTGAAGAAATGCCAGACACAGATTTGACTTTCTGAAAAATGTAAAATTCCTACATAATCAAACCACAAACCAACACACAAAAACCCCAACGAATCTGGGAGGACAGACAGAAAAAGACCCCCATCCTAGAAAAGCAGGCAGAGGACCTGAATAGGTAGCAAGCAAAAGAACAAACCCGAGTGGCCAGGAACACGGGAAACAATTCCAGGGGCGTTCCCGTGAGTGCAGATCACAGCAGTGGGGGACTTTGGTTTTCAAAAGGCTGGTCAAGTGAGCAGAGTCTCCACTGTTAGCCAGTGTGGGGAGGGCTCTGTCTCAGCGCTCATGTGGTGGACTGGCACGGACTTTACTGGGAAGACAAATTAGGGAACATATATCAAAACTTTCAATAGCACTGACTCTGTTATGAGTTCTGTGGCTGAATTAACTGTTGTAGATTTGTGCGTTGTAGTATAGAGGCGTATCTCTTCAAGAAAATACACTTTTGGCTCATTGAAGTGAACTGATTTGCATCAAAAGGTTTCTTTGGAAAAGACTGAGTTTTTTTCCTTCAGTAGTGAGTGAGTCCTTGGTTAAATATGAGTTCAGTAAGTAGTTTAGCTTTTCAGTTAGAGTGAAGTGTATCTGGGTTTTGCATCATGTGCGGTTGACTTTGGGCACCTTGGTGAATCTGTTTAATTCGCTTGTGCATGCTTTTGTGCTCAGTCGCTTCAGTCGTGTCTGACTCTTTACAACCCCATGGACTGTGGCCCGCCAGGCTCCTCTGTCCATGGGATTGTCCAGGCAAGAACACTGGAGTGGGTAGCCATGCCCTCCTCCAGGGGATCTTCCTGACCCAGGGATCATGCTATGTAATGTCTCTTGCAATGATGGGTGAGTTCTTCACCACTAATTCTGGGAAGCCCCTAATCCTGCCCATCAGCCCCCGAGGAGCCATCTCTGGACTCAGTAGACATGGGTCTGATGGGGATGGTCTCCCTCCCTCCCATGGCGACAGAGCAGTCTGGGGGAAGCCTCGAGGTCCCCGTGATCAGAGGTGGGAGTGGGGAAGAGTGTTGGGGGTGCCCAGCTGTGTCTGGTGCGGGCACTGTGCCAGGGAAGGGCGTGAGGCAGTAAGAGCCAGGCTCCTTGGCCGGAGGGGCCGCCGTTCTGAGGGTGACCTCAAGGACTGTAAGTCCGAGGTCAAGTGTGTGGGGACGGTGGTGGTGCCCGGGTTGTTGGGGTGGGAGGTGATGAGGGGTGCGGGGATGATTGGGTTGGCGTGGGGTGTGGATTTGGTGAGAGAAAGCTAAGTGTAGGGTGCTCAGAGGCCACAAGGAGCGTTGGTGAGAGGGGCCCGTGGCTGGAGAGCCTGAGAACGCTACCAGGTCCGAGTGCGCCCTGTGCGCTGCACAGTCGGCCAGTGAGCCCCAGAGATGAGGCCTTGAGGCGAGGACTCCTTTTATTAGGCAAGTTGGCTGACCTAGAGAAGAGCAGACTAGTGTCTCAAAATACCCATTTATGGATTTTGATGGATATGGATCCATATAAATTTATGGATCAGAAACGGAGGGGTAAGGAAACACAGTACAGAGACCATTTAATTCTGGCAAGCCCCAGGCAGAAGGATGCGTTCGCTTCTTTAGGGTCATACACAGGTGGGCAGGTTCAGGGTACCTCCCTGGGAGCGAAACTGGAGCTCTTTAGTTTAAGAGAGGCAGTGGGGCAGGGGGTCATTCACAGGTGGGCAGGCTCACAGTACCTCCCTGGGAGCGAAACTGGAGCTCTTTAGTTTAAGAGAGGCAGAGGGGCAGGGTTCTCTGAGGCAGGCCATTATGTACGATTATAACAACAAAGACAGGAGTTCAAGTCTTAGCCTGGAGTCAAAATTAACCCTCCAGGCTACTAAGTACTGATGCCATGTGGTAGGCTGTCCGCTTTCTCACCGTGGGGAAGCGTCTCTTTCTTGGCAGCTTGTCCAGAGCAGCTTTTTTTCTTCTCTGGTGGGTGGTCTACTCCCCCTGTTTTCATCTGATCTCCCCCCTCCACCTCAACCAATTATTCATTCTAGAAGTTTAGCCCTTTCCGTGCACTCCATGGAGCCCCACCCCCGACCTGCCCCTCCCTTCTTTCCGGAGGAGAATCCCCACGGTCTTCGGCTGTAAGAGTCGCCCTGGGTCCAGCAGAGCCTCGCCCTCCTCCCTCTGGGAACCTGCTGTTGTGTTTCCAAGTTCCTGCATCACCAGCTCTGGTTCTCTGTACCCGGGGTCACACAGAGCTTGAAGGAGAGATGACGGATTCCCTTCTGGGCAGAGTCAGAAGCAGGTAGACCTCCTCAGGTCTCCTGTCTTAAACATTTAAATTTCCATCTAAAAAATAAATAAATAAATAAATTTCCATCTAGCCTGCTCTTCACCATGTGCAGGAGGCGGTGCTAGTGGTGAAGAACCCGCCTGTCAGCAGGAGACTTGGGGTGCAGGTTCGATCCCTGGGTCGGGAAGATAACCTGGAGGAGGGCAGGGCAACCCACTCCATATTCTTGCCTGGAGAATCCATGGACTGAGGAGCCTGGTGGGCTACAATCCATAGGGTCGCAAAGAGTCGGACACAACTGAAGCAACTCAGTGTGCCCTTGAAAAAGGCAAGGAAAGGCCCACCTCTGCTCTCCACAGTTGAGACTTTCTTTAGAAGTCATCTCAAGCACTTCTAGGTCCAAGGATTTTCAGCCAGCACACCAAGAGCTCTGCCTCAAAGGATCGCTCTTGCAGGGCCTCTGTCTGTCAGCAAGTGTAGTGACGGTTCCTGGAGACAGACTGAGAGCTGGGCCGCCTCCCGGAGGTGCTCCTGGTGGCTTCTCGGCCGGCTTACCTCCGGAGACCCTCACGGCCCCCAGAGACCCTCGCGGCCCCGAGAGACCCTGGCGACCTCCAGAGACCCTCGCGACCCCGAGACACCGTCGCGACCTCCAGAGACCCTCGCGGCCCCCAGAGACCCTCGCGACCCCCAGAGACCCTCGCGACGCCGAGACACCCTTGCGACCTCCAGAGACCCTCGCGACCCTGAGACACCCTCGTGACCTCCAGAGACCCTCGCGGCCCCGAGAGACCCTGGCGACCTCCAGAGACCCTCGTGACCCCGAGACACCGTCGCGACCTCCAGAGACCCTCGCGGGCCCAAGAGACCCTCGCGACCTCCAGAGACCCTCGCGGCCCCCAGAGACCCTCGCGGCCCCGAGAGACCCTCGTGAAGCCGAGACACCCTCGCAACCTCCAGAGACCCTCGTGGCCCCGAGAGACCCTCATGACCTCAAGAGACCCTTATGGTCTTGAGAGACCTCGAGAGACCCTTACGAGTGAGGAGGACGTGAAGCGAATCAGCTAATCATCCAAAAAGCACATGTGTTCTTGCTTCAGGATTGGAGTCAGAGCTGCTTTGCCTTCAGACCGTGTCTCCGCCTTGCGGGCTGACACTGGAGGAGACAGCGTTCAGTCTCAGCCTGTTTTCTCAACCGTAGAACAGGGTTACTCAGACCTACCTCATGAGATGCTTTGAGGATAAAATGTGTTCACCTCGAAAAGTGGACTGGATTTGGGTAGAAGAGAGGACCGGGGCCTGGGAGGGGCGCGATATGGATAGTTCACCTAACGATAGTGAGGCCACAGAAGGAGGCAGGGAAGGCGGTTTGGGGCGCGACCTTGGAGGATGCTGACTCTTGAACGCAAACTGGCCTCAGGGTTTCGCTGTAGAGACTGAGCTTCCAGTGTGTCTCAGGGCTGAGGAGAAAGGCTTCATTCAGATTTTACTGATATTTTTTCAGTTTTTACTGAGATGTGATGTTCTTGGCCACCAGAACTGTTCGCAGGACTTAGATCTAAACGCTTAGGGAGTTTCGTTTCTGTGTCCTCTGAATCCACAGTCCTCAGATCCTAGATCCAGGCTCCACGGCCACAGGGCCCTCTTGGCCTGACGGGAGTTGGCTTCTATAGGGACATAGCAGAATTTAACGTAAGTCAGTTTTGTGAGCAGACTTCAGTCTTGTAGCAGTTCAGAAAGTTCCTCTATTTACAATGCAATCTGATGTATTGGTATTCCAGAAGGTTCCTGGGAGAGAATGTTCCAGACTGGGACTTCCCTGGCAGTCTGGTGGCTAAGACTCCATGCTTCCAGTGCAAGGGGCATGGGTTTGGCCCCTGGGTGGGGACTGGACCCCACAGGCGGAGAAGCCTGGCTGTAAGGAAGGGGTGAGCTGTGCTGACTCCCACTGTGCTCCTTTCTGTCCACAGCTGCTCACGTGTCGCATCTGGAGAACGTGTCGGAGGAGGAGATGAACAGACTGCTGGGCATCGTGCTGGATGTGGAGTATCTCTTTACCTGCGTCCACAGGGAAGAAGATGCCGACACCAAGCAGGTTTATTTCTACCTGTTCAAGGTGAGACGTCCACATTTGGAAAGGCTTGCTTCTCCCTCTGTCTGTCCAGATGCAGCAGGTCACGGGCGGCTGGCCCTGGATCTGCGGAGGCGTGTTTCTCCAGGGCACTCTGCTGTGGGCACCGTGCTTGGAGTGCACCCCTCTCCCTGAGTGCCGCCTATGTGTCGGCCGAGTTGGGTATCTTTATGCTCGTGGATTTCTTCCCATCACGCCCTGTTCATCCCTCCATCCATCCATTTGTCCGTCCAAGCATGTGTCCAACCGTCTGCCCATCTGACAAGGACTTAGTGCACGCCTTCTCTATGCGGGTGCTCGTGTGGGCGTGAAGCCTGGGTCCCTGGGCAGCGAAGTCCTTGGCTTCGTAGAGTTTAGGTTTCAGTAGGAGAGGCGGAGACCGTCAGCAGGTCTGCAGTGTGCGGCCCGAGCCTGCAGAGTGAGTGCGCTCCGCTTGTGAGGGCGCCGGCGGGCGGGGACTAGGGCCAGGAAGACTAGGGCCAGGGAGGATGAGCTGACGGCTGCACAGCGACGCGAGCAGGGGCCAGGGGCTGCCCCTGAAGAGGGCTGCGGAGGCGCCTTCTGGGTGGGGCGCGGTCACACGGCGTCAGACCCCCGGTGGGCGTGAAGCCCCCAGCCCAGCCCAGCATGGGGGGTGGTGGGGTGCGTGTGGTCACAGAGCATCAAGACCCACAGTGGGCATGAAGCCTCCAGCCCAGTGCGGGGGCCCGGCGGCGGGGAGGCAGGAGGCCTGGCTGGATGGTGGCTGGACTCAGCGTCCTAAGCACAGGAGCGAAGGCTACGGTGGGCGCCTCCCCGCTCCCCACCCCCTGCCTCCTTGGGGAGCAGCCTCAGCTCCAGAGAGTCCCAGTCCTGTTTCCCTAGATGTGGGTTGGTTTGCACTGACGGGGGGAGGGAAGTGGTGGGGGTGGGTGGGGGAACAGAAGAAATTCAGGTCACCAAAAAGAAGATTCGCAAAGGTGGCTGACAGAAGGAATAATTAAAAAAACCCCAAACCGACCATTCCGGGCTCTGTAGACTATACTGTGTTGTGTAGCCCTTACAAGGACCTTAAAAACAAAACCCCGAACCCTTCACCGGAGCTGACACCCAGGAGGCGTTTGTATCTCCTCGCGAGGCTGGGCTTCATTTCCTGTGACCAGGAGTTTGCTCTTTTGCTCTGGCAGCCAGGAATCTTGGCAGGTTTCCCACCCAGTTCTGTCGCTTTGGGTTGGGGCAGGGAGTGCCCGAATTTACCTGATACATAATGCTTCCTTTGCTTCTTCTGTTAACTTTTGTCTTTGAGTGTAGTGGGATATTCGGGGTCGACAGGGGCAAGAGTGGGAAAGACGATTATATTTTTAAACATTGGAATCTTGTGGGGATTTTAACCAAAAAGGTAAGTAATGGGGGGAGGGGGTGAGAGAGAGCACAGCTGTTAGCAGGCACCGGACTCCTCCAGGTGACAACTTGTTGACATGACCGTGGGCCTGAGTCATCTGGACTGAAGCCCGCCAGCTTCATGCTGTTTAGAGCGTCTTTGGAAAAAACTCTTAGTTGGAGAAAAACAGCGTCTGCATGGCTGCGACTATGATTTGTCCTGGAACTCAGCTCCCTGGCGGCTGGCTCCCCAGCGCCCTGCTGGGGGGGAAGGTTTCCATCCTGGTGACCTCTGCTCAGTTCTGTTTAGAACCACGTAAGAGGCAGAAAATGCCGCTCTGCCTTTTTCCTCTCATCTTTACCAGTACACATGTATTTGCTCCTGAGAACAAAATCCAAAATACTCCGCATTCTCCCCTCCCCTCCCCCAACGTCACTCGCTGGGCAAGTGTGTAATAAATCATCCATTTCTTCTTAGCTTTGGAAAAGCAATTCCTGTGTCTCCTATGTCTCTAAATTAAACAGCAATTACACATTTTAGTGTATTTTGGAAACTTTTGCCCTAGATGTTGAAAATGAACTCAGTGAAAAGCTGCTTCCTGAAGCTGATTCTGCCCTGGAGCCCATCGGCGTGGTGCCAGAGCACAGCTGGCTGCTCCCAGGCCTGGCTGCACCCCTTAGTGACGTGACCTCGGCCAGGTCGGGCCGTTTGCTTATCTGTAAAGTGTAGATCGTGCTGCACGTGCGGCTGAGTTCCTCGCTGGTCACCCGAAACTACCACAACATTGTTAATCAGCTGTACCCCAGGACAAAATGTTTTTGGTGTTAAAAAAAGATTAAAAGTGTAGACCATGATATGATAGCACTTCCCTCAAAAGGCTGCGAGGAGGATTCGTGAGATAGTACAGGTCGAGCTACAGAGGGTGCTTGGCAAGTAAGGGGGCAAATGCTGCTGCTGCTTGGTAACATTTTTATGTTGAATATTTGCCTGTTTATCCCAGCTCCATCCTGTTTTAGACAAGGAAGCTAAGACTCAGCATCTCCCCTATTCATCCATCTGCCTCCAGATTGAAACCCCCGATGGATCAGGTTTCCAAATGATTTTAACTGGGGAAGAAAAGTAGACAGCCCAAATTATTTGTATCTAAATGTGATGATCAGCCTTTGCATATCCTTAGAAACATAGAACAACTCATCATTATGGCACCTTTATTTTTGTAAAGATGGGTATGATGCCCTGAAAGGATCAGCAAATGCTCACTGTGAGTAATTGATACGGCACCTCCAGAAGAACTGAGGTCTTTGTCAGACCCAGCCTGGGGGGAACACAGGGTGCTCTTCCACCTCGGGCAGCGTCATCTGTTTCCACTAATTCCTGGGAGAAAGTTTGCCATGTTTTGTTTCTGTTGAAAAAGCAATCAATAGAGAAAGGAGGGAAAGATGTAAATAAATGTGTAATAAATAAATAATACGTGGGTGAGTGGATAAACGAGTGATTGCATATGTGTCATAACTGGCCTGTGTGAAGGGTCATGGAAGGGTCACACGAAGGTGGAAGGTAAGAAGTTCAGTATCAAATGTATTTTCAAGTTGGGTCTTGATGACTGGCTCTGTGTTCTTTCTCCCTCTGGTATTTGCTCTTTGAGGAGCTGGAATTCCCGTGGCCGGGATTCAGAGTGGTGTTTTGTTCTGTGGGCTCAGTGATGCCAGGACCCTTGGCGTGCACTCTGCACTCTGCGTGTGGAGAGGGAGTGGGAACAAGCCCGCGACCATGCGCGGCGCCCGCAGGAGCCCTCGGCGGCCCCTCGGGGCTGGGACCGCGCCTGTGACACGCGGCCGCTGCACACAGCTCCTGTGTACAGAGTGGGCCTCGGCCTTTTCTGGGTTAGAGCAGGCCCCCCAGGGCGTGAGCACCCCTGCATGGCCTGGGGGCATGTGCGGAGTGTGCTCCAGGCCTCCGAGTTAGCGGAAGCCAGGAGTGGGGTGGTGAGGGGGGTGAGCAGGAGAGGTTTGGGGGTGCGGCGGGAGCCCCCTGGTGCGCGGATTGTGAGACCAGCCCCTCACAGCTCAGGTCAGGACGGGGGCCATGGGGCTCCCTGGTGGTTTCCTGTCTGTTTTGTGAGAATTCACTGGCCTGTAACTGGATGGCACCACTGACTCAGTTGACATGAATTTGAGCAGACTCTGTGAGATTGCAGAGGATGGGCAAGCCTGGTGTGCTGCCATCCGTGGGGTTGCAAAGAGTCAGATGTGACTTGGAGACAGCAGCAACATAATTAAGATAAATGGAATATGGTGACTTCCCTTCCAAAGGCTCTCTGCGTGGGACAAGGAGTATTTTAGAGAAAAGCCTAAGCTTACATGTGTCAGAGGAAGATTTTAAAATGAAGACTAAATTTGGTACTCTTATGGATTACTTCTGATTCACATCTTGGTTGATTAAACGCCTTACGAAGAAAACAGCTCCAAGGTCTCGGGTCCTCTGACCACCTGCTGGGGCAGCCTCACAGGACGGGACCCTTGAGCTCCTCGAGGCTGCCGTCACCCCTCACCTTCCTCAAACGCCGTTGCATCCAATTGTGTCCCATACCTGTCCTCCCTTCACACTCAGTACACCCTTTCTCAGCTGTGACGCCTTCCCTCAGTCCCAGATTTCTGAGCTCTCAGCTCTGAGCTTAGACAGCACTTACTGCCTTTGCAATTTATTTGGAATGTTTCTGCTGCCAACTTGAATTGTTTCTTTTCTTCCTTTTGTATGTGGGAGACAGCATGATATGACCTGGCCCAGCACCATTATGTGGCCCTTTTCTCCCCAACAAGATTGTAAGCTTGGAGATGCCAGTGTGTGTGTGAGAGAGAGATGGACACTGATTTTTTAAAAATGATTTCTTACAGCTCTTGAGGAAGTCTATCTTACAAAGAGGAAAACCTGTGGTTGAAGGTTCTTTGGAGAAGAAGCCCCCTTTTGAAAAACCTAGTATTGAACAGGTAAAAAAATAAGAGAAGCCCCCTTTTAAAAATTGCTTTAAGGCTGAACAAACCTCATCTTCATCTTCATAGCTGGCTTAGAGATGTTCAAGTCTGTAAGAATCGTCTCAAGCCCTTTGGATCAGAAGTGAATACTCCATGTAGTAAATGATTCAGCTTTTGTCTCTTAGGTTGCTGAATGCTCAGAATTCACTGTGTATTTGGGAAATAAAAAAAAAATTAAGTAGAACATGTAGTTCGTCAGAACACATGAAATGGGCTTTTTCTTGGTGTTGACGTTTTAAAATTAAGTCTTTGTCCCCGTGTTTGGCACTGTTGAAAAGTCTATTGAGGTGAGGGAATTCAGGAGCAATGTGAAGAACATTGTAAGTCAAGCAAAAAGCACAGAAAAGAAATAAGATTTTGTATCCAGAAATTGGCTTCCTGCCACATGATTCCTGCCACGAAACTGAGATCCACTTGGGGCATCTGTTAATATGTACAGACCTTTCCTGTTAGGTGTTGTCAGGATCTGTCATCAGTATCAATTTTTTAGCCTCTCATTATTTTCTTAAGTAAATATCAAACACTCTGGACTGAGTTTCCTGATGAGAGTAGTTACAGAAGACATGATATGAGATACAAATAAGTGTATTTTATCAGTCAGTTTTTAGTAGAAGAAATGTTGTCTTCAAACCCTACAAAATAAGATTTCATTGTTACTTTATTTGAAGTTAAATTAGATGAGAGTGTTCTGAAGACAGATTAAATTAATCCACAGATTTTTTTCAAAAGCTCATATCAAAATTACTCAAAATGTAAGAATTTTGGGGGGGGGTAAGTTTACTAAAAACTGAAAGGATGACAGTAAAGAGTTTAAAGTCTCGTGGTTTAGTTCATTGCAAGGCCTTGCTAGCAGACTTTTGATTAAAATTTTGTGAATGTAAAAACAGATTTATGCAAGAATCTCATTATATGTGAGCTCCTGTTTTGATTGCACAGCAAGAGTTATTCTGCAAAACAGCCATATTTTATTGTTTAGGGGGTTTGACCTTTTCAGCCCACTGTGTTGATTTTTTTGTTGGTTCATAATTGCAGCAGGCAGAGAATTGCAGCTCCCAGCTTCTGTGTCTTGTCACTTTTCATAGGCTGTGATCTGAGGCATGATTCCCTCTGGGCATTCCTGTGTTCTAATGGAAAGAAAAAGAGGTTTTTGTGAATAGAGAACTGTCTGTTCTTTTGCTAATGGCCACCACTGGTGCTGACTGGGTGGGCATTCAGGATTGCAAAGCTGCATGAGTAAACTGCCTTCCCTCCTTTTAAGGGTGTGAATAACTTTGTACAGTACAAATTCAGTCACCTGCCACCCAAAGAAAGGCAAACGATCGTTGAGCTGGCAAAAATGTTCCTGAACCGTATCAACTATTGGCATCTGGAGGCACCATCTCAGCGAAGACTGCGCTCTCCCAATGATGACATCTCTGGGTACAAGGAGAACTACACCAGGTGAGCGGGGCTGGCTCCTCCCCTCTGGCCTTGATATTCTGAGTGTGAAGGATCCGGATCATTTAGAGCTGAACTACTTAGTACAATAGTTGCCCACCACAAGTGGCCACTGAGCCCTGGAAGTGTGGCTGGCCTGAATTGAGATTTCCAAGATTGTACAAAAAAAGAACGTGAAGTATTTCATTAATCATTTTTTATATCGATTGCATGTTGAAATGGTAGCATTTTGGATATATTAAGTTAAATAATAAGTTAAAGTTAATTTCACCTGTTGCTATTTACTTTTTTAATGTGACTACTGGGAAATTTAAAATTACATATGTGGCTTGCATTGTATTTCTATTGAGCACTGCTGGTCTAGATATTATGACTCTGTGATTATTATACAGAGACCTTATTCTGAAAAAAAAAATGCAGTGCCCAAGAATATCAGTTCAGTTCAGTTCAGTCACTCAGTCGTGTTCAACTCTTTGCGACCCCATGGACTGCAGCACGCCAGGCCTCACTGTCTATCATGAGCTCCCAGAGCTTGCTCAGACTCATCTCCATTGGGTGGGTGATGCCATCCAACCACCTCATCCTCTCTTGCCCCCTTCTCCTCCTGCCTTCAATCTTTCCCAGCATCAGGGTCTTTTCCAGTGAGTCAGTTCTTCACATAAGGTGGCCAAAGTATTGGAGCTTCAGCTTCAGCATCAGTCCTTCCAGTGAATATTCAGGGTTGATTTCCTTAAGGATGGACAGTTTTAATCTCCTTGCAGTCCAAGGACTCTCCAGAGTCTTCTCCAAAGAAGGAAAGACCACCATAGTCTCAGGACTTTGGTGTAAATATAATAGTGTTATATACATGGTCTCACAGTCTTCGTCTCTTTAAATACGTATTTTACATTTGTTAGGATGAAAGAAAAGACAGCGTTTGCATCTTCTTTGTCCACCCCTCCCCTGCCACGCTTAAACATTTTACTGGTTACATTATTCTCTGTTGATGCAACTTTTCTCTGTTGGTGGACATCAAACTCTGCACATACTCTTGATTATGTGTATTTTTTCTAAAATGGGAATTTATTTTTATTACCTATGATTTGCAGAATAATAGAATTGAGTTTATGACTTAAGCTTCATAAACGTGGACCATACAAAATAGTGTGACATATTCATTTTTAAGGAAGAGAGTGGCTTGTATTATCTACTTTATTCACCTTTTTTATAACTTTTCCCATTTACATTTTATAGGCATATCAAGCTTGCTTCAGGGTTTTTTGTTTTTAGCCTTTTTTTCCCCCTTGAGTTAAAATAAGCAATGTTTTTTGACAACCTGTAAAGATAACTTGTACTCAGATTTAACCACAGATAACAAGTAGAAATGGGTAGAGTTAAAGCTAAACTTTCCTCTCTAATTACTGACCTGATGTTATGAGTAACATCCCAAGTTTTCGCCTCTCACCCAGCCTTTTACAATATATACTATTTGAATTATAAAGTATTTTATCTTAATAAGTGTAAATAGGATTTGCAGATTGCTTCATAATCCACTTTTAAAATGATACCTTTATTTTCACATCTTCATTTCAGAGTGTTGAATTATTGCTAGTTCCTATATTATTGTAACTCTATAATGAGTTGAAATAGTAGAACTCTCTCTCTCTCTTTCTATATATATATATATATATATGGGGAGAGCACGGGATCTGGGGTTGCTGAAGGAAGGGCGGTGACAGCCCAGAGTCCAGCAGGGTCCGGGGCCAGCCTCCCCCGGGGCGGAGGGTGCATCCCTCCTGAGTGGGTGCATCCCGCTGGAGGCGGTGACTGGCTGACCCCTGGGTGGGCGACCTGCAGCCTCGGTGGGTGATAATAGGGAAGCTCCCCTGGCACCTGGCCTGCCGGTGAAGAGGGGAAGCGGGGAGGACCAACCTGTGAACGCTGTGAGATGGTCCGCTCGCTTAAAGTCAGACCTCAGGGTCCTGACCACTTGAGAAGCGAGGAAAGCTCACACTGACCGTCTCACTGTGATGCCGTTTCTCAAACGCAGCCCTCTTACCCCTGTGGGCAACACGGCCCGTGGGGATGGCGGGAGCCGGGGCCCTGGAAGGGTGGCTCAGCTTGTCCGTGCGGTCCAGTTCTTTGGGAAGATTCTGGAATCACAGCACGAAGGTGGGAGAGACAGGATCCTCGTGGACAGGATAGACTCAGAAAGTGATTGTGTTCCTTATCACGTGAGGACTTACCCCATGAAAGATGAAATGCTTGCTGAACAGTAGAACTGCTTGTATTACTTATACTCTCTGTTCTGAAGTTAGGCAAAATGTAAGTATTTTATATGTTGAAAAATCTGATATATTAATGTTAACATATACTTAACCTTAATAATCTATATGAGTATATATTAAATGTACCTTTATATGTCCTCCAGAAGTCACTGTGGTTTTAGAGACAGACCCAGACAAATATTTTGAAATTTTCTGATGGTGTGCTAATATAATTCCATGAGAAAATAGCTGGAAAAGTGTTGGAGGAATATAACTTCTTAAAATACATCTGACCAACAGAATATCCTAAAGTGAAGTGTAAGTTGCTCAGTCCTGTCTGACTTTTTGTGATCCCGTGGACTGTAGCCCACCAGGCTCCTCTGTCCATAGGATTTCCCAGGCAAGAATACTGGGGTGGTTTGCCATTTCCTTCTCGTGGAGATCTTCCCAACCCAGGGATCAAATCCGGGTCTTCTGCATTTCAGGTGGATTCTTTACCATCTGAACCCCCAGAGAAGCCCATGCTAAAGGAATGTGGCAAATTATTAGCCTTAGATTCTGAGCTGTGCAGAACATCTCAAAATTAGAAGTTACGCTTATCCTGGGGAGATGTTTTGTAAGAGTCCAAGCGAATTAGAGATGACTAAATTCAGTCTGGTGAAAGCTTGCTGTAACTACCGCACTGTGGGGCATGGACCATCACCAGGCTTCCTGAACGTTCGTAGTTAGGTGTGTCATCCTGGGACTGTGGGAGGAACAGCGTGAGGGGGCTTCAGAGAGCCAGCTGCTAGTCTGGACTCTGAAAGTAACTAGCCTTTCGTGCGGGAAAACCGGGCGGGGTCACCTAATCCCTGAGAGCCGCAGGACTTTCCATCCAGCAGGGAGTAGGCGCCATGGCCTTCCGCACTCAAGTCCTCCAGCTCTACTCATGTCTTAGAGAAAGCAGGGCACTGCAAGTAATCCCAGTGCTATGAAAACCTGAGCGCTGTTTGAGCAGTCAGTGACTCGCACGCCATGCTGTCTCTGTTAGGCATATGAAAATGACTGAACCGTCCTTTCACTTCTTTTGAGAAGACCTGAAACCAGAGGTTTAGGTCCAGTCTTGTTTTCCAGGTTAGTCTTTAGAGGAACGTCTGAGCAGCAAGACACACAGCCATTCCTGTTTGCTTCTGTCTCACCGCACGCCTGGACCGTGTCAATGACTACAACACCCAAAAAACCCAAAACATGTTGACTCATCTCCTGTCTTTTCATACAGCGCCCTTAGACATTTATAAGATTAGTTTTGGAAGCAAAAACAGAACTAAACTAAAAAAGTATAAACTTAAGTACTATAAAGTGATTTTCAGAGGAAATAAATGAAAAGCTTTTATTTGACAATTTTGACTAGATAATATTAATCTACATTGCCTTCCTCTGCCCTGTGGAGAGTGAATGACCTGTTAAGCACTTCAGATAACATTTTATGATTGTATAATATTTATCACTAACCTTGTTGTAACAGAAATAGCATCTGTCTTCAGTAGAGTCTCAGACATCTGTGTCCTCCATAGATAGGAATGCTCTTCAGACTCAAAACCTGCCCAATAGAATATAACATGATCCACAAATGTGAGCCACATCTGTAATTTGACATTTTCTAGTAACTACATTTAAAAAGAATAAACAGGACACTAATATTAATAATGTTTTATTTGACCCAATGTATAAAAATGTTATCACTTCACATGGAATCAATATGAGCAATTATTAATGATGCCTTTTACTTTTGTTTGTACTAAATCTTTCAAATCCAGTGTGGGGGGTTTATAATTAACGCATATTTTAATTCATTCACTACATTTTAAGTGGTTAAAGCTAAATGGAGTTCTACCAAAACAGTAAAGTTGTATTTAATGAAAATGTATTTCTCAGGGTTTCCATTTGAAAGTAAATTTTTAAATATTTTTTCCTCTATTTATTTTAAAATTTCAGTGTTGTTGATTTACAGTGGTGTTAGTTTCAGGCGTATAGCAGAATGATTCAGACATATGTGTGTGTGTGGTAAAGAACCTGCCTGCCAACGCATGAGACGTACGTAAGAGATGCGGGTTCAATCCCTGGGTCAAGAAGATCCCCTGGAGAAGGAAATGGCAACCCGCTCTGGTATTCTTGCCTGGGGAATCCTGTGGACAGAAGAGCCTGGCAGGCTACAGTCCATGGGGTCACAAAGAGTCAGGCACGACTGAGCTACTGCACATGCATATATATTAAGAGAATATAACTTTATTCTTTTCAGAGTCTTTTGCATCGGGGTTTATCACAGGGTAGTTCACTGTGCTATACAGTAGTCCCTTGTTGGTTGAAAGTAAGTTTTAAATTGATTGAAATTAGTTGTTGCTCAGCCACTTTGTGACCCCCTGGACGGTGGCACGCCAGGCTTCCCTGCCCTGCACCATCTCCTTTTGCTCAGACTCACGTCCATGGAGTTGGTGACTCCATCAGCCACCTTGTTCTCTGTGTCCCCCTCTCCTGCCTTAAATCCTTCCCAGAATCAGTCTCTTCAGGAAAACAAACGTGGTTACCAGAGAGAAAAGGGGTGGGGGCGATGAATCAGGAGTTCGGGGCTCGCAGACGCAACTGCTGTGTATAAAACAGATAAACGCAAGGACTGACTGCAGCAGCACAGGGAACCACGCTCAGTGCTTTCTAATAATAACCTACAAGGGAAAAGAATCTGAAAAGAATCTGCATGTGCACACACGTAAACCTGAATCACTTTGCTGCGTACCTGAAGCTGGCACAGCCTTGTACCAGCTATACTTCAAGTAAAGTCAAAAAGAAAAACGTGTTTTCATTTATCCAAGTGCTCAGCAGTTACACATGGCTGGTGGCTACACAGCTGTACTGGTTCTTGTACACTGTCAACGGGTGTACAGCAGTCTTGTCATCACGGAAGCCTTTATCGGACAGTACTTCTAAATCCTTAAATCCTTAGATCTCCCATTGCACCACATTGGACATACTTTTATTAAGATTTACAGTCTTATGATCGCCTAAGTCTCATGAAATTGATCTGATGGTTATGGTTTGTGATTACATTTGTACTTTCATAATGTGTTCCCTGGGAGCTGGCCTGCCTTCAACTCCAAATATTTTATTTTTATTTTTTTTAACTCCAAATATTTTAACTTCATTAAGTGGCCATGGACTAACTTCCAGCAAAGACTAGCTTTGAAGGTGATGAATTTCTATATGATGTGCCTTATAAATTACAAGATAAATGCATCCTTTAGTTTTTTCTGCTGCCAAGGTCACTCTTGACACAGCACAGCACTCAAGATGCCCATCTGGGTCCTGTATGGTAGAGTGACATTTGGGTGTGAATTAGAGAGGAACAGAAATAGTAGCAGGGTTTTAAGGTTAATTTTGAATCTAGGTAGATGAACTCACACTAATGAAGGTTTTCTTCCCCAAAGATGAAACGGCCCCACCCCATACACAGGGGAGCTATGAAATAATTCAGAGTAACATAAAGAATAAGTCAAAAAGCCTGAGTAGGTGAACATTACTCCACTCTTTATTGAGGACGGACAGTCATCAAGCCTCCTCCAGCCATCTGGGCATGTGGGAACTCAGCCGCCCACCTGAAAGGGTGCCAGAAAGGGGTCCCTTGTGGGGTAGAGGGTCCTATATGGGGAAAGGGGTCCCCTGCCTGGCAGAGGGTTCCATCTGGGGAGAGAGGTCCCCTGTGGGGCAGAGGGTTCTATCCAGGGATAGGGGTCCCCGGTGGGGCAGAGGGTTCCATCCAGGAGAGAGGGGTCCCCTGTGGGGCAGAGAGTTCTATCTGGGGAGAGGGGTCCCCTGCAGGGCAGAGGGTTCTACCTGGGGAGAGGGGTCCCCGGCGGGGCAGAGGGTTCCATCTGGCGAGAGGGGTCCCTGGTGAGGCAGAGGGTTCCGTCTGGGGAGAGGGGGAGAGGGGGAGAGGGGTCCCGGCGGGGTGGAGGGTTCCATCTGGGGAGAGGGGTCCCTGCGGGGCAGAAGGTCCTATCTGGGAAAGGGGTCCCTGGCGGGGCAGAGGGTTCCATCTGGGGAGAGGGATCCCTGCGGGGCAGAGGGTCCTATCTGGGAAAGGGGTCCCTAGTGGGGCAGAGGGTCCTCTCTCGGGGAGAGGGGTCCTGGCGGGGCGGAGGGTTCCATCTGGGGAGAGGGGTCCCTGCGGGGCAGAGGGTCGTATCTGGGAAAGGGGTCCCTGGCGGGCGGAAGGTTCTATCTGGGGAGAGGGGTCCTGGGTCGGGCAGAGGGTTCCGTCTGAGGAGAGGGGTCCCCGGCGGGGCAGAGGTTTCTATCTGGGGAGAGGGGTCCCGGGAGTGGCGGAGGGTTCCATCCGGGGAAAGGGGTCCCCGCTGGGGCAGAGGATCGTCTCTGGGGCAGAGGGGTCCCTGCGGGGCAGAGGGGTCCCTGCGGGGCAGAGGGTCCTATCTGGGAAAGGAGTCCTGGTGGGGTGGCGGGTTCCATCTGGGGACAGGGGTCCTGGCGGGGCGGAGGGTTCCGTTTGGGGAAAGGGGTCCCCGTTGGGGCAGAGGATCGTCTCTGGGGAAGAGGAGTCCCGGTGGGGCAGAGGGTTCCATCTGGGGAGAGGGGTCCCTGGTGGGGCAGAGGGTTCCGTCTGGGGAGAGGGGTTCTCTCCCTGAAGAGGGGGAGCTGGGTCCTCCTCCGAGGAGCAGGACTTGGGCACTGAAGTCCGGTCCCTCCCTGGTCTCCGCTGCCTGCTGGGCCCCCCTGCCCCCACTGCCGGGAATTTCAGGCCTTGAGTCTCCGGGAGGCCCTGGAGCAGGTGGTGGCGGATGAAGGTTCGTTTTCCAGCTTCTCGGCTGACGCGGCGTTCTGAATCTGCCTTGCATCAGCCCTGTGCCCCACTCTGTGCTCAGGCGTCAGGAAAGGCCTGGTTTCCCTCGGGGCCCGGCACCCCTCCAGCCCCACGCGACACCGAGAAGCAGTTTTGACTCTGAGTCACTGAACATGGACCTAGGCGACAGATGGTGGAAGCTTATCACTTCCTGCGTTTTGACTGAGTTTTGAGCAGTCGTGGAGATCTTTATCTTCCCACCGAAGCTGTGGGGGTGTGAGTGCTGCGTAGGCATTTTAAAGAAGCCTTAAGTTCAAGAGGGTTCAGTGGAGGAGTTCTGTTTCTCCTCCAAAAGGGACATCCTCTGTTCCCTTGAATCCATCCTCCTGTTGAAAGGATGCTGCAGACTGGAGTGATTCTCGTAGAGCTGGGCCTGAGGGCTCTGGCAGGGTGAGCCAGCATCTGACCCGCTGATGGTGTTTCCCGGCGCGTCTGCAGCCTGGTCTCCCGCCGAGGGCGACGGTGTCGAGCAGCGTCCTGGGTGTTCCTCGTGCGGGGCTCGCGGGTGCTGATGCTGTGGTCTCCCCGTGCAGGTGGCTGTGTTACTGCAACGTTCCCCAGTTCTGCGACAGCCTGCCGCGGTACGAGACGGCCCAGGTGTTTGGGAGGACGCTGCTGCGCTCCGTCTTCACTGTGATGCGGCGGCAGCTGCTGGAGCAGGCGAGGCAGGAGAAGGACAAACTGCCGCTGGAGAAGCGGACTCTGATCCTCACACACTTCCCGAAGTAAGGGAGTGCTCCTGCGGGTCTTTGTTCCGTGCCACGCTTGAGATGGACGGACGCACACCGAAGCTTCAGGGACAGAACTGGAGAGGTGGGGGGCGGGACCCCCATCCTCGCATTCCCTTGGGAGCCTCGTGGCGTTTCCAGCCCGTCTGAGATGAGGTTGACTTTGGCTCGACTGCTCCCTTGGCCTGTCTTATCCCTCCCGAGTCTCAGAACACAGGCCGGGGCTGTGTGTGGGGTTTTCAGCTCCAGGGCAGTGGGGACCCTGCAGAAGTGGTCTCCAAGAGGGGGTGCAGGAGAGCCCGGGGCTGTTTCTGGCACCCAGTTCTCCAGAGCTTCCTGAGGCCGCCGGGTCATCCCTGTCTCAGCTGGAACAAACTGGATTCCGAGGGAGGGAGCCAGCCTGGGATAGACCTGTCTCTGGCAGGAGGATCTTCGAGCCTCTGTACTCAGCTTCCCAGGCCCAGACAGGCCTGCCCTTGGGCCCCTTGCTGCTTGAACCTGCTAGACGTCCAGCGTGTAAAGACGCACTTAAATATTTTCCAAATGTAGGAAATAGGTCAGGGTGGTAGGAAGGTACAGTGTATACCATTGAGCTTGGAAATGGGTTTTCAGTGTGAAGAACGCAGACTTTAGCCTAAGTGGCTGGCAGCTGAGGGTGCAGGTGACGACGCATCAGAGCTGTGACGGTGGGGGCGGAAGATGTCATTTGAACAGGCTTTCTAGGTCTGAGAGAGTTCTGTTACGGACAGCTGTGAGGTGGAGAGCAGTTTAGGAGAGGTGCTGTTTTGCTCCTGGAACAAAGATGGATGGAAGCCTGTTTTATCTGAAAAGCTAGATTTTTATGATTGCTGCTATTTCTGGGTTACCTAATTCGTGTCTCAGGAAAGATGATCATTTTAATTTTTAAAGATAAGTTAGGTCCAAAACAACAACAAAAATGATTTTCTGATGGAAACGGACAGAACAATTTGTTTTTGCAGTCTAGCGTGAATCTCCAGTGTTAGGTAGAGGATAATTCTCACGAGCTTTAGCTGAACACGGGTCCCAGTGACCTGGTTTGCAGCGTTTCCTGAGGACAGCCAGCACCCAGGATGAGGCAGGGCCCGAACACTTGGTGTCCTGCAGGGAGGAAGGTCCAGAAGGACTTAAACAGCAGCTCAGTATTGCCCCTAAACAGGTTAGGAACTCTGGGATGCTCCTGTATTTCCGTGGCTGCCTTTTAACTGGTCTAAGCTCCTTTCCTTAGAGATTAAAGTAGTTTTCATGTTTCTCTGTTACATCTGCTGCATAAGCCATGTTTCGTGTGTTCAGATTATAGTTGTCGTCCTGCCTCTGAGCCAAGGGACAGAGGACCCCTCCCTCATCACACCTTTTATGATGCTTAAAGGGAAATTTTAATTATCTTGCATAGGAGAGGATTTTCCCATAGCAAGCTCATTTTCCTTCTTGCAGATATTTGCCAATTCAGTGCTTTGTTCCTTCAGCCTGTAGTTCTGGCGTGCTCACGCCGGTCAGCTGGGAAGGTCAATGCCACTTTCTTTGCTTCTCTGTTACTAGTGGTGGGGTAAAGCTACCACCCACTTCTCCTCCTCAGTCCCTTTCCATGGAATATGACAACAGTGGCGGCTGTTAGGGATTATACCTGCAGACGCGGCAGCAGAGTCTCGTGTACTGAAGCCAGAGGTGCCATTTGGAGCCAGGGCCTGGCTCAACGTCAGGCTGCAGATGCCACTCACCCCATGGGGCCCCTGCTTGTCAGGCGCATCCTCAGGGCTTGCACCTTACTTTCCTGCACTTCCTGCGCTGCCCTTTCTTCCTTCTTTTTCTGGCTGTGCTGCTTGGCAGGCGGGATCCTGGTTCCCCAGCCGGGCATTGAACCCAGACCCCTGCAGGAGAAGAGTGGCCCCAACCTCTGCATCAGCAGGGGCTCCAGCCGTTCCTCCTGCTTGACTTTCGTGTGTGCCGTGCCCCACATGGGCCGAGTCACACAGGTGTTTGAAACGTTAGTGTCTGCATTTCCTTCTAAAAGCAATGAGTGGGCACTTGGTGGAGATGTGACTCAGAGAGAGCAAAGAGGCAAAGGGTCACCGGAGCCCCACCACTGCGGTCTACGTTCTGTGCTTTTAGACATTTCTGTCTTTTTCTCCATGTATTGTGTTCTTTTATCCTACGTACACTTCATGACATTAGATGAGACTGTCTTTTATTGTATTGAAGTAATTATATACATGTATAACACACGCATGACTATTTTCCTAAATTATTAATGGCATTTTTCTTTGGTAAGTCTCTTAGGGCTTCATGAAGTGTTCCTATTGTGTAATTGCTCATAAAGAAGGAGCCTGGGAAAGGAAAGGAAATGTGCTTCTGTGATGAAGGGCAGTCGGGAAGTCTTGAGGGCTGGGCGAGGTGACAGCAGGCTCTGCTGGGCCGCCGGAAGAGATGCGTCCGGAACCTCCCCTCGTCAGCAAGGGCAAGCTGTGATCTCAGTAAGGATGCTGCCTCCTGTTGCTGCCAGTCTTTCTCTGTTAGGTGGGAAACATCCAGAAGTGTTTCAAAGCGTCAGTTAATGGTGATGAGCTTGGCAAAAAGTGGCTCCTGCTGTTTCTTTAAACCATGTGTCCCATGGCGAAGTGCAGCTCGATGTTCGTGCTGCTGCTGCTGCTAAGTCGCTTCAGTCGTGTCCAACTCTGTGTGACCCCATAGACGGCAGCCCACCAGGCTCCCCCATCCCTGGGATTCTCCAGGCAAGAACACTGGAGTGGGTTGCCATTTCCTCCTCCAATGCAGGAAAGTGAAAAGTGAAAGTGAAGTCGCTCAGTCGTGTCCGACCCTCAGTGACCCCATGGACTGCAGCCCACCAGGCTCCTCCGTCCATGGGATTTTCCAGGCAGGAGTATTGGAGTGGGGTGCCATTGCCTTCCCCGATCCTTATTCTTAAATCTTCTGAGTGTGAGAGGCGAGTCAGAAGACCCTCAGGACTTTTCCCACCTGTCTTCACTGTCGAAACCCAGCCTCCCCCTGCCTTCTTTGATTAATGAGGAGATTAGTGGTACTTTCCCTAATTGTGATGATGATGATGTTAATTTTAATCTAAGTCCTTAATCAGTGATCCAAACTTGGTAGGATTCACAATTCAAGTTTTAAGGTAACTTGACCCCTTTATAAAGATAACAGGACTTAGAATATATGTCATAGCTTTGGGGTGGGGGTAGGTCCCCTGAAGAAAATCTATTTATAAAGACTGTAAATAATCTTGCGTATGTTCAGGTCAGATTTTGTTGCTCAATGGATTAGGAAAAATACTTTTTAAAGGGTTTTTGCATTTCTAAATTTCAGTGACGTTTAATCGCTAACCTTTTACTTCGTTGCAATATAAACTTCTTGAAGGCAAGGCAAGGTTGTGTTTACTCTGTCCTCAAGGGCCTGACCCGGCACCTGGCGTGTGGTGGGCATTCAGTGTTGCTGAGTGAATGAAGGAGCACTTTCTCAGCGGTCAGTACCAGCTGAAGCATGGCAGTGTGTTCCTTGCCGCCACCTTGTACAGAAGTTACTGTTGATGTTTCCATTTTATAAAAGGGGAACCGAGGAAGAGGAAAGCTAAGAATTTGTCCCAAGGTCACGGAAATAGTAAGTGGTGAGCTTGGTAGCTGGGTTTTAGACCCTAAGCTCTTAGCCGTTATTCTATATTCCTCCATGGGAATGAATGTGCCCTGAAGAGAGGTTTGCAGGAAGACTTTCCAATACCAGAAGTATAGATTTGTGTTGGTATTTTAATCACAGTCTTTGCATCTGGGGGGAAACATAAGAGCTGTCCAAGGTGCTTCTCGGCGTCTGGTTGCCGGGCCTCTCTCGCGGCCTCCAGTTCAGTGAGCCTGGGTGGGGCTTGGGGGCTGCACTCCGACCAGGCTGTGCAGGTGGTCTCCGTGGGCCCGAAACTTGAGGCCGGCTTGTTTTATGATGTGACAGGAGATAGAACACGGTAGTCAGTCTCGGCCCTGTGGTTCGCTGGCTGTGGGCCTTTGAACCAGTTATTGAGTCTGCCTGTGCACTACGTTACTTTTATCGATGAAATGAGCACAGTGATGGATCCTACCTCATCGGGTTATTCGGAAGAGCGAGTGAATTAATATACGTTCATTGCTTACAACAGTGTCCATCTTATAGTAAGAGCTATGTGTACATGTGTGTGATAAATAAAAATAAAATCTGTAACTCATTGTGTTGATGAGAAGATTCAATAAAACATTCTCAGAACAGTGTAGGCATGTGGCAAGGACTCAGTAAACACGAGCAGCTTTTGTGATGGAAATGACAACCACAGCTCTGAGGAGAGCCGAGCTCTCGGTCCAGGATTCTCCCGGGGGACTTGGTGAAGTGCATTTCCACTGATGTAATTCTCTGTGTGGTCTAGGTTGTATCTATTAATACCTACATGGAGCCCAAAGAGAATACATTTGTAGAAATGCATTTCTGTTTGAATATACCAAGGCTGCCCAATTAAATCATCACCCGGGTCATAACTGACCGACTATTTCATATTTCTGAACTGAGGATGAGATGCTAGTGTTGGTGTGATTACCATGGGTGCCTGGCACTTGTCCCCTAGTAATGTATAACTTGTGATCTCACTCTTGCCTTTATTCTTATGCCTAGGTTTCTGTCCATGTTAGAAGAAGAAGTTTATAGTCAAAACTCTCCCATCTGGGATCAGGATTTTCTCTCAGCTTCTTCCAGAACCAGCCAGCTTGGAATCCAAACAGGTAAAAAAAAAAATTGTTTTTGCATAAATCAGAACACAACCAGGAAGTGTTTGTTGCCCTTACACCGTGCATTTGTTTGCATTTTTCATCAAGAAATTAAAGACTAGAGTCAGCAAAGAAAAGTAAACACTTTGGCAAACCTGGCATCGACATCTCTGTTCCCGAGGAGAGCAGGTGCGAGGCAGACAGCTAAGACCGCTGCAGCTGCTGCTCTGCCCTGAGGTTTGCTCAGCCCGCCCTGCACAGCTGTGCGGAGGGCGAAGCACCCGTCACTCAGGTCTGCAGGCAGACGGCAACTGTTTAAAGACACAGTCTTGGTCACAGCCTGCCCTGCAGTTACGTCTCAGTCTGGCTTGTGAGTCTGGACGTCTGTTTTGAGCATCAGGCTGCTCTCGGGTAACGGTGGGGCCGAGTCTCAGGACGTGCAGTGCCCTGTGGGCTCAGGGCCTCAGCAGGCCTTTGGTGAGGACATGTGGCCTGGAGTCACACTGACTCTGGAGACGGGGTCTGAATTCCTGCCTTGATGCTCAGAAGCCTCGGAGAAGGTTGTCAGGAGGTCCCAGAGCAGGCATTTCTGTGTGGCCTTGGGGAGAGGCAGAACGCAGAATGTTGGTGTCGACTTTTCAGTAGATCTGGTTCAGTGTGTCCCGGGGGCCCGTGAGTGCTGCCTCCAGCAAAGGCCATTTGTTCTTGCCATTCTCCACACCTCTCCTGGTTTGTTTTTATATCCAGCAAAAGTCACCCCTAGTGTGTGGTCCTGTGGCTTCTGGTGAACCCCCGGCGCTGTGTCACCCCGCGGCTTCGAGCTCAGCGCTGAGCCCGGCCGGGGCAGCCCCCTCTGGTTCCTCCTTTGTTCGTGCAGCTGTGCTTTTCTAGAGCACCACACGAGCGGGATCACACAGAACGTAACTTCTGACTCTGGCTTCTTTCACTGAGCATACTGCACCAGAGAAGGTGATTAAAACAGTATTTCATCTGGAGCCTGAGTTTGGATGTGAATATAATTAAATCCTACCCAGCAGAATAATTAGGGAATGAGGTATTTTGGTTTGGATCAAACCTTCTTTGTTTGGATTCTTGTTCCCAAAACCATGTCAAAGACACCTTTTGTGTTGTGTTTTTTCACCTTAGGCCATAAAATATAATCTCACGTTTCTCTGGTTCACAGTCCGCAGCCCTTCGGGGCCTTTCTGTGCGTGGACAGGACTCCAGCCCTGTGTCGGCTTTTCCTGGCGAGCTCCCCCCGCACCTGGGTGCCGTGTCTGTCTCTGCCCCCGTGCTGTTCGCTTGTCTGTCTGTAACTTACCTGACTTTCGGACGACATCTCCCCGACAAACCCTTTTCTAATTCTCGCCATGCCTTCCAGCAAGGGCTGAGTCTCCTTTCTTCCAAACATTCATGGAACCTTGATAATATCCTGTCCCTGGTTCTTCAGCTTGGCTGCTCAGAGGCACCACCCATGGGATCTAAATGCCGCTGATGCTGGGGCTTACCTGAGGGCCAGTGGCTCATGCGCCTCACTCCCCGCAAGGGGCTTGGCTTCCCTCCCCGGCCAGAGAACCAAATTGCACATGCCACCATGAAGAGCTTGAAGGCTGCAGTTGCTGCTGCTGCTAAGTCGCTTCAGTCGTGTCCAACTCTGTGTGACCCCATAGAAGGCAGCCCACCAGGCTCCCCCGTCCCTGGGATTCTCCAGGCAAGAACACTGGAGTGGGTTGCCATTTCCTTCTCCAATGCATGAAAGTGAAAAGTGAAAGTGAAGTCGCTCAGTCGTGTCCGACTCTTTGTGACCCCATGGACTGCAGCCTATCAGGCTCCTCCATCCATGGGATTTTCCAGGCAAGAGTACTGGAGTGGGGTGCCATCGCCGTCTCCTAAAACCCCACAATCCAAATGCATAAATATTAAAAAAAATGAAAAATAAAAACCTACTGATTCTGAGGCCCCTGCCAAGAGGCTGTGGCATAATTGGCCGAGGGCATGGCCTTCGGATGTTTGAGCTCCTGGAGGGTCTGACGGGCGTCAGCTTGTCCTCAGCACTCACCACGCTGCCCAATCCCCTTTTCGTGAGTGTGACACCTACGTGGTCAGATCCAGTTTATCCATGAGAATAGTTTGCACTTCCAGTGAGTGCTGGCTGGTGAGGTTTGCCTTGGGTCTTTAAGCTCTAGCCAGAACCAGGAGAAGTTGGTGAGGTTAACCCCTGTATATGGATGAGAGATGGGAGCTCAGAGAGGAGCAGTCAGTGTCCCCAAAGCAGGGCCTCCCGAGTGATGGGACTGGGTTTCCCATCGCGTCTGATTGCCGCTGCACTGCCCTGCGTGCCCCATGTGCCTCGCAGACGCGCAGGCAGACCCATGTGCAAGGAAAGAGGAGTGATCGGGTGCGGACCCAGGACTCCAGGCAGGCCCAGTAAGTTATCTTCTGGAGGGATGGAGCCGGTGAGACTTCCCTGACCCTGTTGCTCACGATGGCTCCTGGCCTGCCCTGCTCCCCAGGTCTCACCCGTCGCTGCATAGCATGGAGATGGCGGTGTCTCTGCCCCAGGATGTCAGGTTCACCCCCAGTGGTTCCGGCTGTCACCCAGTTCAGCCGGATCGCACTCAGTGTTCCCTGCTGCCGTCGGAAGCCAGCTGACTTCTGTTCTGCTGTAATTGCAGTGTGTTCTCTGTGGGGGAAGAAAAGGGTAATCTTCTCCCTAATTGGCATGTCTGCGCATCCAGGTGCCTGTGAGAATGACAGTCACAATGATGGCTCTGAACTTTGGCGAGGTTCTCGGATGTCTTGTGAGTCACCAGAGCTTCCTCTTTGTGTGGAAGCGATCTGGTGTCCTTTGAAATTCAGGAGGCCTGTTTGCTGGAAGGGAAGGCCTGCAGCCTGGCGCTTCAGTCTCTTCTGCTTCCTTCGTGTGTGTGCATCTGAGGGGGGTCTCACCTATATATGGCTATTTTTATTTTTAACACTTATTGTGATGGCCTGTATGAGAAAAGAACATAAAAAAGAGTGGGTATATGTAAGTGTGTAACAGGTTCACCTCGCTGTGTACCTGAAGCTAACACACATTGGCGATCAGTATATTCCGATTCTTTACATACCAGTTGCTGTTCAGTTAGGAGCTGTGTGCACGGGTCTCTGTAGCTCGTTTTGCTTATTTCACCACTCTTGGCTGCGGGGGCGTCCCCTGTGGTCGCCCCGACACCGAGATGGCGTGCTCTGGGGCCTCTGTCTGCGCCATCAGACGAGGTCTGTGCGCGGTGTCACTGACGGCCGTGCTGCCATCAGCCACGCTTGGGCAAACAACGTCCTACTTCCTACCTTGGCTTTTTCTTTTTTTTTAAAGACAAGACAAAATGGTTTTGTTTGGAGACACTATTTGCTGCTCCAGACTCACTGTTGTTAATTCTCCTGCTTCTCTCTGTCTCTCTCCATGTGCTAACGTGTGTGTATGTACCTGTCTGTCTTCTGAACGGTCTGATGGTTACAAAGGTCATGTCCCTTTGCTGACTTCAGTAGGGATCTCCTAAGAGCAAGAGTGTTTTTGTATTTAACCCCAGCAGTTATCACAGTGATGAATTTCAACCTTGATGCAGTATTATTCCTTAATCTGGCTACTGTTTTCCATCCTGCCTTTTAGCCACGTGGTTCACAGCCGCTTTCTGTCGCACCGGGAGGCGTGTAGTGTTGGCCTCTCCTGTTGTCGCTGGCGTGAAGTTTGTTGCTGGGTTAGAATGGGGTTTTTGAGATTTCTCCACTGCAGTGTTAACTTTTCTGCTTTGGTAATTAAAAAAAAAAAAAAGGTACTTTTGTCGGGAGATACTTTGAGGCTATTCTATCTTTATCAAAATTACAGTCACAAGATTCAGTGTATACAGACGATTCTTCCCTGAATCAGTCATTATGTACTGGCTGTTCCCTAACCGCCCCTCTCTCCCCAACTTCCATCATTGCTTCCTTATTTCTTGCCATTCTCCTGTAAGGAGAGTTTTACCTTCTCCCCATTATTTATTTGTTCATTTCTTACTTTATCACTTTGGACTCAAATGTCTTTATTTTATCCAGCGGGTTGTGACTACCCTTGTCTGTATCATCAAGCTCACACTGGCCGCGTAGCTTCTGTCTTAGAGATGACTTCTTTGGGGTGCTGGGCAGCAGTGGGTGGTCTCACGTGCACTTGGTTCATTACCACTGAAGAAAGACGCGTTTAATGCTTTCTCTTCCTTCTCCTGGGGCAGTTATCAGTCCACCTCCCGTGGCCGGGACAGTTTCCTACAATTCAAGCTCCGCTTCCCTTGAACAGCAGAACGGAGGGAGCACCAGTCCGTCCTGTCGAGGCGCGTCCGGGCTTGAGGCAAACCCAGGTAAGCTCGGAGGGCATCAGTGAGGGCTGTGATTCACCTGAGAAGCTCCGTTATCTGAGGAGTGCCAAAGGGAGCCTCAGGTCGCCTGCGCTCTGTGCGTGTCAGGGATCTAATGGCTGGAACTCCCTCTGAGCTGCGTGGGTTATTGCTGTGTAAAAACCAACTCGAAATGCAGAGTCTCAAACTGTGATCCTTTACCGTCACAGCTCACTCATTCTGTTTGCTGCCTAGGAGGTGGCTGATACGGCTCGTCTCCGACAGGCTGTGCTTGCGTAATTCTCACCCTCCTTTGAGGACCACTGGGTGTCTTTTCCTTTCCTTGGGACAGAATACGGCCTTATGATGATGGCAGAAGCACCAGAGAGCAGGAAGAAACGCAGTTTCCTGCAGCTTAAGCTTGTAGCTGGCACACCATGCTGCCTGCTTTAGTTTGTCATCGGAAGCGAATCACATGGTCAGACTCAGAGTCAAGGGGTGAGGAGATGGCCTTGACTCCTTTTGTAGGAAGAGCCGCAGAATCATATGGCAGAAGCAGGAGACAGGAGGGGAAGGAATTTGGCCATGAATGTAATCTGCCATGTGGGCAAAAAACTCTCTTAATGCTAGAGGCGTTTCACAGTTACAGAATGTTCCGAAGGCTGCATTTGTGTCCACAGCCGTGACATCAGACACATCTTGGCACAAGCAAAGTTTGACAGAGAAGTGTCATGAAATGGGGAGAGAACAGGGTTTTCTGTGAAGGACTAAGCGTGCAGCACTGGGGCCACTTCCAAGGGGGACGTTACTGATCATTCTAGAAACTCTGCCATTGAACTTGGATATAGCCCACGGTGCTTTCTTACTGCAGCACTCAGCAGGCTATCAAGTTTGGGGCATATTGGGTATAAATCTCAGCTCCAAAATAAATAGTTCACACCATTATTCTTGTGGAATTGTGGGATTTGAAGAGTTGGTCAAATGAAGGAAAATATTCTCACTCACCTCCAATAATAACAACTAAAAAGTTATAAAAACACAAACTCAACAAAAGCTGTTTTAGTAAGTAGCCTCATATTTGGAAAAGCATCTTGTATGGATAAAATGCTTGACATTGCTCTGCTGCTGTTTAGCTCAAGATGGAGCAAATGCTGTATGGAGCGTGCTTACTGGAATCCACAACCGAGGGATAAATTAGATTTGAGCATTTAAAAATTTAATTGTAAAATAAATAAATTATGACAGAAGGAAAAAAAAAAGAAAAACCAAACATCATGTTAGTAGGACAGAAAGCGGCCATGTAGTCTAAGGAGTCGAGTGGGAGAGAGTTCTCCCTGCTTTTGCCTGGCCTGTTCCAACTTGTGATATATTGTGACATCCTGGGAATGAATGTACCTACTTCCAAGGCCAGGGGCCCTGCTCACTTTGTGAGGCATCATTTTAAGGCAAAAAAGGATTATGAGAGATCATGAGGGTCATTTTGTAATGACAAAAATTAAATTCACCAGCAAAGTGAAACAGTCCATGAGTGTGTTTCCAGTACATGTAGACACACACATATGTAACATACATTCACAGATGTGTATACACATACACCCACGCAAACATGTATGAAAGGAAGACTTAACAGAACTACAAGGAGAAATGATCAAATCAACCAGAAGTTGAACACTTGAAGAAACATCTCTGATTAATTCATAGATCAAACAAACAAAACTCCCAGAAAGGACAGAAGCCCCACAGACACGATCGACACAGAGAGAGCTCTGAAAATCGGGAAGTACACGTTCTCTCAAGAAGATGCTTAATTTACAAACAGTTGGTCAAGTTTTAGGTCATAACTCAAGTTTCAAGCAGTTTTGGCCTTTGTTATCATAAGGACCATATTCTTCTGACCACAAAGGGACAGATAATCTCCAACATGGAGATTAACAACCAGTGACAGTCAGACTCACTCTCAGTGTGCACATGAAGGGGCGGCGCCTTAATAACTCACGTCAGGTTAAAAACCTTAGCATAGAGAGCAAATGCTCTTCAGAATGGTGGGTACTTGGGGGCTCCCTGGTGGGCCAGCGGTTAAGACTCTGTGTCCCAGTGCAGGGGACAGAGATTCAGTCCCTGCTCAAGGAAATCCCACATGCTGCCCAGCCAATAAATAAAATAGAAAAAAAAGAATGGTGGGCAGTTACTGCAAAAAGAGTTACCTCCTCTTTCCCGCCTTCTGCTGTGCCGCTTCTCCCTGGTACAGGGAGGGCAGATGTCCACACCTTTCAGTGATATTAGAAAATCAGTTGGATTAGTTGGCACGTGCTTTGTGTTTGAAATAACCCATCGTTTGCCCTTTTGTTTTGATCATCAAGGAGAAAAGAGGAAAATGAACGAGTCTCATGTTTTGGAGGAGACCAAGAAGCCCCGGGTGATGGGCGATATCCCACTGGAGTTAATCCACGAGGTCATGTCCACCATCACAGACCCCACCGCGATGCTTGGGCCAGAGGTCAGCAGGGGGAGCGCGAGCCGCCCGCGGGTGGACCCCGTCCGCTCTGCAGCCGCTCGCGCTGTTGGGGACGGGGTGGAGTTGCCGGGGGAGCTGTGCCCCCGTTTGCGTGTTGTCTGATGCTCAGGGTTGAGCGGCAGGCAGGCTGACGAGAGGTTAATTCTGCTGATGACGGCCGCATCGTGGGGAAACATAATCCCCACCGTTGAAGGCATTCCTCCTGCTTCAACTTTTTATCTTGAAAAATTTAAACCCTCATAAATGTTGCAAAAATTCCGAGATAAAGATCCAGAGGCTGTTTATTTAGACTCACAAATGGCTTGCATGGCACGTTCACTATCCCTCTGTCTCCCTCTCCTGTAAGCCATGTGGAACCATTTCAGGATTAGATACAGATGTTGTAACACTGCACCCCTGACTGTTTTCTGCACGTGTCTCTGAAGACTGAGACTACTCATTTGCATTCCCACAGTGTAGTTATCACTACCAGAAAATTGAGCTGGATTACCCTATTATCTGATGTGTGGATAGGCAGTTTTACTGAAGTGTGTCCACAAAGCCTAAGATATTTGTCACCTGGCCCTTTGTCGAAAAGTTTGCTTAGAGTTAAATTACTCTTGGCCTCATGTACAGCCCATATCCAGATTCCCCATATATCCTAATTCTGTTTTTATAGTATCTATTCCTGTTGTTAGAGGATCAGTCTGGGGTTACACATTGCATTTAATTCTGATCTCTTCACCTCTTTAATCTGTTTAGTTTATCCTAGAACAGTTTCCCAGCCCTCTTTTGGCCTTTTGTGGCAGGACCATTGTTGCAGAGTCCTGCTTTGTCTGTTTACTCATGATTAGATTCAAGTAAAGCCTTTGGGCAAAAGGACTGCTGTCTTCTCATGTCGTATCCAGGGGCAAAGCAGTTTTAGACGTTTCTGACAGCTTCCAGGAAATGAAGAAATGAGATGATTTTTCAAAACATGTGTAAAAATTTTTTTTTAGAATGGCTCTGCTGGGTGAAGGTGTCCATGTTTAATTTGTCATGTTTCCTTAGAGATTTGTTTTGTGCAGTTGAGGATAATTCACAGGATTGAAATGCTGTTAAGAGACGATCTCCTTGTAAAATTGTTCTTCCCATTTCCTTTTAGGTATCCGGTCCTTGGGACTTTTTGTGTACATGTCTGTCGGGGATTTAGTAACTTCACAGAATAGTTTTGCTCAGTTTGTTTCATCTGTGAAGTGTAGATATAGTCACACATTTCAGGATTTGTTGGGTGGATTTAGTAGTGTCTTGAAGTCACCTTGTACTGGTACACACAAGGCAACTGTTAAATTCTCAGGAATTTAAACGTGTTGGCCGCAGTGGCACATGGGCCTCCAGCATCAGCCACAGACCAGTGAAGCGGGCGTGTGCCAGCAGCTGGCCCTTCTGCCTTGGAGGTCTGTTTGTTGAACACTGACCTGCACCTGACTGCGTGGGTTAGATAGGATGGGGCGCAGGTGTTGGTAGGAGGTTGTACTGCCAGCTTGCTTGAGAGTGGTCAACATGACTCCTTTCAAAGAAGCCTCTCTTCCTCCTAAAAAGAGGTGCTGGTAGTATAGATGTGACTGCCAGTCGTGGGTCTTCAGGGAGAATTTGGGGTCTGGGATCCCAAGGGTGCTCAGCCAGACGGGATTCCCAAAACCAAGGACTGGCAGGCTGTAGCGCACAGGACAGACACAGGCTGCCTCCCCCATTAAATCAAGTCCTCGGGCACTCTGCCCTGCCCACACATGTCCGCGTGGTCCTGGCGCATTCTCCCCGCCGCGGTGTCCGCGTGGTCCCGGCGCGTTCTCCCTGCCTTGGTGTCCGCGTGGTCCCAGCGGGTTCTTCTCATGGCAGTGTCTGCGTGGTCCCGGCCACGTTCACCCCGCTGCAGTGTCTGGAGCTGCCGCAGAGGCCTCCTGACTTGCAGATCCAAACATGAGCTGTTTGGCCCTTCAGAGAAAGCCTGGTGACTCCTGGTCTGTACCAAGTCTCCGTGGACACGCGGGAGGCTCTGCCTAGCTGTCTTTTCATGGCTTACGTGTTATTGGTTGGGACCCCGAAACCCACAAATACACATCGTCCTAGCACACGGAGGAGAGGCACTGCCGTGGACTGTCCCTTCTGTCTTAGGGAGGGGCTCTGTGTAACCTCCTCTCTCCTGCTCCCAGACCAACTTTCTGTCGGCGCACTCGGCCAGGGACGAGGCGGCCAGGCTTGAGGAGCGGAGGGGTGTAATCGAGTTCCACGTGGTGGGCAACTCCCTGAGCCAGAAGCCCAACAAGAAGGTGCTCATGTGGCTGGTAGGGCTGCAGAACGTGTTCTCGCACCAGCTGCCGCGTATGCCCAAGGAGTACATCACCCGGCTCGTCTTCGACCCGTGAGTCGTGCCCCACTCTGCTTTCCACTTTCCTGATTTATTTTGTAAAATGCATTCTTTTTTTTTTTTTTTACTTAAATTATTTATTTTTAATTGAAGGATAATTGCTTTACAGAATTGTGTCGGTTTCTACCAAACATCAACGTGAACCAGCTTTCAAGATTTTTTTTTGATGTGGATCATTTTTAAAGTCTCTTTTGAATTTGTTGCAATATTGTTTCTGTCTTATGTTTTTGTTTTTTCGCCCTGAGGCACGTGTAATCTCAGCTCCCTGGTCAGGAATCAAATAGGGGTTTGATCCCACCCTCTGTGTTGAAAGGTTAGGTCTTCACTGGACCATCAAGGACTTCACTCTCCTTTTTAAATGAAAGAGGAACCACTCGGGAAGTAAAAGTCAGTCACAGTCACCCACCAAGTCCTGCTGCTGCTCGTCAGCTGTGCAGAGAGAGTGATGTCACAGGCATGGCCACAGCCACAGGCGTTCAGACTAGTTTTCCAGCAGCTGATCAATTTTTTGTTAATGAGGCTTTATATTTTAAGCTGCCGGTGACCATCCTGTGCTTCATTCATTGCATCAATGAAGGAATATATAAACATTAAGAGGATGTCCCAATTTTCTCATAGTCAAATATTCTGATTTTGGCATCTTAAGTAGTTTCCATTCTTGCCTGAGTCTGTAAGCCCTGGCAAGATTATTGTGGTGTTAGGTTAACTTTGATCATCCATTGCATTAAAGCAAAGGAAAAGACAGGAAAGGAAGCTTCCGTAATTGAATGCATTTTAACATTTAGAGCCCAGTCGCCTGTGTGGACTGTGACCCGTGCCCGTGACTGTTCAGAGTGACGTTTTAGGCAGAAGGCCTGACGGGATTCTGGAAGGCAGGTTTTAGCAAATCGTGCAGGTGGATTGTGTTTTCGTTTCCTTATAACTTCTGTGGTATTTCTGAATGAGAGTGAACTCTTCAGAAGCATGTGCCCACGTCCCTGGCTTTTGCTCCCCCGGGCTCGCGGGCGTCGGACGTGACCCTGTCTCAGCGCCTGTCAGCGCCTGTCCATAGGCGCTGTTCTTCGTCTGGGGGCTCAGACCCCCTCAGGTGGCTGGCGCTTGTCTTCATGGACACTCTGGGGATGTCTCAGGAGGCATGCTTGCTCTAAGACATCCACTTAGAGAATGTTCTACTTAGAGAATCCACTAGAGGGGTTTCCATGGAAAAATCAAGAAGGAACCCCCCCTCCCTTCCAGTTTTCCTGACTGGTTAGTGAGGGACCCCCCAAACAGGAGGTGAGACAGTGGTGCAATCTTATTCTTCCAGGAAACACAAAACCCTTGCTTTAATCAAAGATGGCCGTGTCATTGGCGGTATCTGCTTCCGGATGTTCCCGTCCCAGGGCTTCACAGAGATTGTTTTCTGCGCTGTAACCTCTAACGAACAAGTCAAGGTAAGGCTCACGCAGGGTCTCAGAAGAAACGCAGGATGTGGTGCAGAAGCGGCAGAGTGTGGCAGGGTCTCCACGTCCAGAGAGCCCTGGACTCTCTGAGGAGCATCCTCTCATCGCGAGTGTGTGTGTGTGTGTGGAAGGCACCTGCTTCCGTATACCCACAGTCAGGCTCCACTGGGCTTTGCCGGACCTCGGGGCTGGGGCCAGGGACACCAGGACGCCCCAGGAGCAGGTCAGGGTTTGTTTGTGGCTTGTGAAGAGGTGTCTGAGAACACTCTCGGTGGCGCCGGCGATTTCCATATACAGACGTGTCCACACACGCCTGGGCACGTGGCACCACCAGAAGGGGTGGGGTGCTGTGTAGGTTAGGGAGAGGACTGAGGTGGCTCAGACCTCAGGAAGATTCCTTATGACCTTGTGCCTGAAGTTGGGGGTCAAGGACTAAAGAAATGCTGTCGGGGAATTCACGAAAAATTTGAATAAATATATGAGTTTCAGAAATACTCAGGCAAGGTTTGGAATGTGGTCTTTTGGGGAGTGTGAGTGTGTGAGCGACTGTGTGAGTTTGTGTGTGATTCTGATCTGTGTGAGTGTGTGAGAGACGGATCTGTGTGATTGTGTGAGAGACTGATTTGTGTGAGTGTGTGAGAGACGGATCTGTGTGTGTGTGAGAGATGGATCCGTGTGAGTGAGAGATGGATCTTTGTGAGTGTGAGAGGCGGATCTGTGTGAGTGTGAGACACTGATCTGTAATGTGTGTGAGAGACTGATCTGTGAGTGTGTGAGGCTGATTTGTGTGAGTGTGAGAGACTGATTCGTGTGATTGTGAGAGACTGATCTGTGAGTGTGTGTGAGACGGATCTGTGTGAGTGTGAGAGACGGATCTGTGTGAGTGTGAGAGTCTGATCTGTGAGTGTGTTAGAGTCTGATCTGTGTGTGTGTGAGTCTGATCTGTGTGTGTGTGAGTCTGATCTGTGTGAGTGTGAGAGTCTGATCTGTGTGTGTGATTCTGATGTGTGTGTGTTAGAGTCTGATCTGTGTGAGTGTGAGAGACTGATCTGTGTGAGTGTGAGAGACGGATCTGTGTGAGTGTGAGAGACGGACCTGTGTGAGTGTGAGAGATGGATCTGTGAGTGTGTGTGATTCTGATTGTGTGTGTGTGAGTCTGATCTGTGAGTGTGTGTGATTCTGATCTGTGTGTGTGTGAGAGTCTGATCTGTGTGACTGTGAGAGGCGGATATGTGTGAGTGTGAGAGTCTGATCTGTGTGAGTGTGAGAGGTGGATATGTGTGAGTGTGAGAGTCTGATCTGTGTGAGTGAGAGATGGATCTGTGTGAGTGTAAGAGACGGATCTGTGTGTGAGAGATGGATCTGTGTGAGTGAGAGATGGATCTGTGTGTGTGTGATTCTGATTGTGTGTGTGTGAGTCTGATCTGTGAGTGTGTGTGATTCTGATCTGTGTGTGTGTGAGAGTCTGATCTGTGTGACTGTGAGAGGCGGATATGTGTGAGTGTGAGAGTCTGATCTGTGTGAGTGTGAGAGGTGGATATGTGTGAGTGTGAGAGTCTGATCTGTGTGAGTGAGAGATGGATCTGTGTGAGTGTAAGAGACGGATCTGTGTGTGAGAGATGGATCTGTGTGAGTGAGAGATGGATCTGTGTGTGTGTGATTCTGATCTGTGAGTGTGTGAGAGACGGATCTGTGTGAGTTGAGACACTAATCTGTAATGTGTGTGAGAGATTGATCTGTGAGTGTGTGAGGCTTTGTGTCAGTGTGAGAGACTGATTTGTGTGAGTGTGAGAGACTGATCTGTGAGTGTGTGTGAGACGGATCTGTGTGAGTGTGAGAGACAGATCTGTGTGAGTCTGATCTGTGAGTGTGTGTGATTCTGATGTGTGTGTGTGTGAGAGGTGGATCTGAGTGTGAGAGTCTGATCTGTGTGTGTGATTCTGATGTGTGTGTGTGAGAGACGGATCTGTGTGAGTGTGAGAGATGGATCTGTGAGTGTGTGTGATTCTGACCTGTGTGTGACAGTCTGATCTGTGTGAGTGTGAGAGATGGATCTGTGAGTGTGTGAGAGATGGATCTGTGTGAGTGTGAGAGTCTGATCTGTGAGTGTGAGAGTGATTTATGTGTGTGAGAGATGGATCTGTGTGAGTGTGAGAGTCTGATCTATGTGTGTGATTCTGATGTGTGAGTGTGAGAGACTGATCTGTGTGAGTGTGAGAGACGGATCTGTGTGAGTGTGAGTCTGGTCTGTGAGTGTGTGTGATTCTGACCTGTGTGAGTGTGAGTCTGGTCTGTGAGTGTGTGAGAGTGATCTGTGTGTGTGTGAGAGATGGATCTGTGTGAGTGTGAGAGTCTGGTCTATGTGTGTGATTCTGATGTGTGAGTGTGAGAGACTGATCCGTGTCAGTGTGAGAGACTGATCTGTGTGAGTGTGAGTCTGCTCTGTGAGTGTGTGTGATTCTGGTCTGTGAGTGTGTGTGATTTTGACCTGTGTGAGTGTGAGTCTGCTCTGTGAGTGTGTGTGATTCTGGTCTGTGAGTGTGTGTGATTCTGACCTGTGTGAGTGTGAGTCTGCTCTGTGAGTGTGTGACTCTGATCCGCCGTCCCAGCTGTCCTTGGCACAAGTCCCTCCCCAGGAACCAGACTGTCGTGCTGACAGTGTGGTTGGTTTGCCATCTTCCTGGAATAGACCAGACTCCTCGTTGGCAGGAAGATACAGATGATGTAACCTACTCAGTTGCTTTTATGAAAGCGGAACCAGAAACGTGTCTTCAGAGTGTTATTCATTTGGTACTTGGGGAGTCCTAAAGTCAGGCAAAAATATGGCAATTGGTGGAAAGATAAGAAGTGCAGGATTCAGAAGCTACTGAGATAAATTACTGGAGTCTAAGGCAGCGCTGCCCAGTGGTCTTTAACACGTGCGCACATCAGCCACATACGTGAGTTTAAATGTTTTGTTAGCTACGTTGAAGATACGCGAAAGTGTTCTAAAAACAGATTCCTTATTTTACTCAGTATATCGGAAGTGCTGTCATTGCAGCGGCACTCGGTGTCCAAGAATCATGGAGACCATTTGCATCTTTGGTTTGTGTGAGTCTCTGAAATCCACAGTGTGTTATACGCTGCACCTGTCTCGCTCTAGACTCGGGCTCTCTGGGCTTGGACAATGGGGCCTAAGGACACTGTTGCCTTCTTCAGTTACCATGAAGCAGTGCCAGATACAGAAGCCGAGACGGATGATCTCTGGAAGGAATCGTGCTTGGCCTGGGGGCCGCAGCCAGCGCTGAGGGTGCTTTTGGCTTCATTAACAGCTCTCCTCTGTGTCACAGTCGCCGTGTCGATTACAACAGCTGTGGTCTCCTCTCAGAAAGCACAAATGGGGCTTTTGACGTTGACTCACCGCGCGAAGCATCCAAGGGCAGACAAAACGCACCAGTGTCACATTCGCCCTTCTGGCGGGGGCAGGTGCGGGCGCACAGCTGCGTGAGGCTGACCTCTGCCCCGTGTTAGGGCGCTTTGGCGGTGTGTCTTCAGGTGGTGTGGTCGCTGTGCTTGTCACAGGTTCACTTCCCCATAGCCAAACTGAGAAACAATTCCAGGGGTCCAGAGTTTAGGAACTCGCTTAAAAAGAAAATTTGGTTGGGCTTTTCGTAGGGAGAGGAACTTGAAAATATGCCCTTGGTTTATAATTTCAGAAGATTGCGTAATGTTTGTTTGCACAGAAAGCTACACCAAGCAACTTGTTTGGAAAGGTTGGCTAAGGTTGCCTTGGACACTCTTAGGTCCAGAGGGAAACTAAAGGTGTTGAATGTGAATTGGGTGCTTTGTCTTACTGCTTCCCAGAAGGGCAGTATATGTTTTTTTCCCCCAAACCATGTAATTTTCTAAAGACTTGAAGGAAGGTGGCCAAATATCACAAACTGAGCAGGAAAAATGAAAAGAAAAGCCATTTTTTGTAAGTGACTTGAAAGTGAAGTTAAGTGAAGTGAAGTGGCTCAGTCGTGTCTGACTCTTTGCGACCCCGTGGACTGTAGCCCACCACGCTTCTCTGTCCATGGGATTTTCCAGGCAAGAGTACTGGAGTGGGTTGCCATTTCTTTCTCCAGGGGATCTTCCTGACTCAGGGATCAAACCCAGGTTTCCCGCATTGTAAGCAAGACGCTTTACCATCTGAGCCACCAGGGAAGTCTTGAAAGTAGTTTTAGCAAATGAAGATTAATCTTTAAAAACTAGATAGAGTGGGTGAACCTGGTGGAAGCCAATGCTGCTAGTACTTACTTGTGAAAACAGCAAGATCATAAGCGGAGGTTTACAATTTTGATTTGAGGTATTAAAAATCTGGGCTAAATGGTACTTTAAAATTTGCATCCACTCATTTTGGAGACTTAAGCTTATATATAAATTTCTGTAATGCTTCAAATAAGATTTTTGTGTGAATTTATCTTGCTCAGAACACATGCAAGATAACATTTGAGAATTTACTTAAAGCTCCTAACCTGGTTTTAAAATAGATTATCTAACTATTTGGTTTTGATATTATATGCAACTTTAAAGTTACGGGGCTGATACTTATTTAACCATAATAAGTATTTGAAGAAACACTGAAGTTACCAGGTGGATTTGGAAAGGAACCCTTTTGGTGACAGGTGAAGTGAAGTGAAAGTTGCTCAGTCATGTCCGACTCTGCGACCGCATGGACTGACTATACAGGCAGTGGAATTCTCCAGGACAGAATCCTGGAGAGGGTAACCTTTCCCTTCTCCAGGGTATCTTCCCAACCCAGGGATTGAACCCAGGTCTCCTACACTGCAGGAAGATTCTTTATCAGCTGAGCCACGAGGGAAAACCAAGAACACTGGAGCGGGTAGCCTATCCCTTCTCTAGATGATCTTCCCGATCCAGGAATCGAACTGGGGTCTCCTGCCTTGCAGGAGGATTGGATTGGATTGGATTGGATCGGATCCATTTCCTTGCAGGAGGATTGGATTGGATTGGATCGGATCCATTGCATTGGATTCTTTACCAACTGAGCTATCAGGGGAGCCCACGACAGTTGAAAATAAAGGCATGCAGAGAAGGGAGACGGTGCTGGGGTGAAAATCCAAGCATTTCTGCATATAATGGCTTGACTCTGTTACCACTTCTTTAAACAAGCAGGTATTTGCGGTTCTGCGACTGCTGGTCGCAATACTAGGCACACAGGATTCAAGACGAAAGATAGCCCCTCCTCACAAGCAGCTGGAATCTGAAAGTTCTTTGGAGAGGTGATGAATCAGTGGCCAGTGATAAAGACTATCCATGCAAAGTTTGAGATGCTACTAACAACAGAACCATTACTGTTCTTTTTGAGTAAAATTCTTGGATTGTGGATGAAGGGGAGAAAATGTATAGTTCTATTCAGTTCAGTTCAGTCGCTCAGTCATGTCCAACTCTTTGCAGCCCCACGGACTGCAGCACGCCAGGCCTCCCTGTCCATCACCGACTCCTGGAGTTCACTCAGACTCATGTCCATTGAGTTGGTGATGCCATCCAACCATCTCATCCTCTGATAAATCTATTATTAACAATGTCAGTGATATAGTAAGATGAAAAAGTGCAGACTATTGGTTCTAGAAGTTCCCAGGGGAAAACTATCATCTGATAGTTATTGAGTATATACTAGGTACCTGGAATTGATTTGCATGCTGGAAATACAACAAAGAGGAACCCCCTGGAGGTTCAGAGGTAAAGAATCTGCCTGCAATGCAGGAGGCACAGGAGACCCAAGTTTGATCCCTGGATTGGGAAGACCCCCTGGAGAAGGGCATGACAACCCACTTCAGCATTCCTGCCTGGAGGCTCCCATGGACAGAGGAGCCCGTGGGATTCTAACAGTTCTATTAGCTCCTTACAAGGCGGCGTATACAGCAAAAGCCTCTCTCTCTTCCATCAGCTGCATCTAGGTTTCATCAGAAGACGTGTTTCTTACTCATCCCCAGACATTACTATTCCTCTGCACACGAAGTAGCAAATCCTTCCCTTTTCTCCAGTCCCCCCCCCAACTTTTCTTCAAAAATAATATTTAATGTTGTAGGTCATGTACAAATACGTTTTCGTATAAAGCAGAAATCCCACCCCCAGTCTCCCGGTCCGTCCCATCGCCCTTCCCCACTTGCTGTCCGTACGTTTGTTCTCTCTGTCTGTCTCTGTTTCTGTTTTGCAGACGTTTTCTATTTAACTGAATGTGTCCCAAGTACTGTCATTTCAATATGTAATAAACTTGGTTAGAGGTTTTTTTTCGTGGTGTGTATTTTATACTTGCACACCTCAATTTGGATTTGTCATATTTCCATTGCTCAGTAGCTACACATGACTAGTTGTTGCCGTATTGAACAGCTAGTTGTATACTGTAATTATGAGTTTATATGTTTATTTTCCCCATTTCACTCTCTTCTCCTTAAGAGAGGTTTCCTTCATCCTTTAATCTGAGTTATATTCAGATTTGAAGTGTGTCAGTATTGTGATATCTTTGGGAAAAGCTAACATGTCTATGGTTAATACCAACGGGAGAATAATTTCCAAAATAGGGAGACGGTTGTACTCTTTTCCTACATACTGGACAGATCCTCCCCTGGATATTATTATGCTTGGTCTTGGGATCCGTGCTTTAGAAGTGTATTGTTACACAGGAGCAAGCCTTGAAAGATACGAGTAACTTGAGATAGGGTCTTCCAGTCGTGCGTGCGAGGCAGGACTGAAGCCTCGATGAGGCTGGACCTGGGACCTGGGCGGCAGGGATGGGCGTGGGTGATTTCCAAGGGCTTGGGGAGTTGTGAAGAGCAGGGAAGAGTCACTGTACTCTCGGAGCAGAACTAAGGTCAGTAGGTAGAAAGAGCAAGGGATCAGATCACAGGTGAAGCTTGGGGAGTTGTGAAGAGCAGGGAAGACTCACTGTACTCTCGGAGCAGAACTAAGGTCAATAGGTAGAAAGAGCAAGGGATCAGATCACAGGTGAAAATTAGAAAGAACTTCCCAACCACAACAGCGGCTGAATATGAACTGGCCCAAGGACTCAGCGAGCACCCTAAGCTGGGGGTTTTCTAGCAGCTGACCTCCCCGAGGTAGATGGCAGGAGACTCCTAGCTTCACATGGGGAAGAATTAGGCAAATGACTTCCCAAGACCCTTCTCCCTGTGGTGCTGAGGTTCCATGACGTCATAGCTGTGAGCCTCTTTGAGTTCTTTAGAAAAACATGTCGTCATATTCTAAAATACTGATGTAATGGTATTCGTGTCTGGGTTTACTTTCATCTTTTATTAGATTCTCAAACCATCCCTTTAAATCTGTACATTTTCTTTAAGCTTTGTCCATCACCAAAAAACTTGTTTACTTTTTTTTTTCATATTTCAATCATTAATTTATTCAACATTGTTCACTGTTTTCACTGCTGTTGTTCAGTTGCTAAGTCACGTCCAACTCTTCATGACCCCATGGACTGCAGCACACCAGGCCTCCCTGTCCCTCACCATCTCCCAGAGTTGCCCAAATTCACGTCCATAGAATCGGTGATGCCGTCCAACCATCCCATCTGCTGTCACTGTTCTTAGTCTCACTCAGAGCTTCGGGGCTCCTCAGACTTTGCTGGGAAAGGTCTGAAAAGATCAAGTTGAAGATCCTTTGTGTGTGATGATACAATTCTTTGGAAGGATTGCTGATTTGTTGTATATAGGAAACACTTGGATTAGTTAATATTCTAGAAAAGGTTAGCCCTTCTCATTTTCATTGCTCTTTTGATCTCAGGTTCTCAAATACTCTAAGCATAAGCAGAAATTCATGATCAATATTTACTCCAGACACCTCTTTATTAATATTCAGCCTGTAGCCTATAGGTGTGAATGAGCAGCTTGTAGCTTTGGTATATTCTTTTCTAAGAGCCAGAAACTTATGTTTTCAAGTGATGATTGTATCTTGATCCAAGGATTTTGAATTTTTTGGCTCATTTTCAAAGTTCAGAAACTCAAGAACCAATACCAATACTCAAGGTGTTGGTATTACACTGGTAATACATACTCCTAAAGTTGCCAGTATTTCTCAGTGAAATGTGGGACTTTCTTTTGTCCAGAACCTAATATATTTGTCTGCATGCTGACTTGCCCTTAGGGCTATGGAACACACCTGATGAACCACTTGAAGGAATACCACATAAAACACGACATCCTGAACTTCCTCACCTACGCAGATGAATACGCAATTGGATATTTCAAGAAGCAGGTGGGTTTTGTGGCTGTGCAAACCTGTTCTGTCCTTCCTTTTCTTGATATGCACTCAAGTAGCTTTCATGCAAATAAGTCCTCCCCCCAGGACATTTATTTTGCAAGCCTTAAGCCAGAGGTAAGCCTCAGCCTGGATTAGAGAGTGTGACCAGCACACCATCAGTACAAAATAAATGTTTGAGTGAGTGAAGGGATGTCATCTGTGAGTGGAGTGCACTGTCGCATCCTAACATTCTAAAACGGGGTCTCCCCAGGCTGAGGAGAGATTCACGTTGGGGGACTGGAGTTCGCCCTGAATGAGAGAGATAGATTTAATCTCTGGAAGGTAGAGTGTGTTTCTGATGGCAGAGAGGAGGTTCTGATGCTACAGAGGGCTCCCGACACTCCTGCTCCGTCAGCACATAGGCGGCTGGGTGCTTGGCCGCATCTTCGTTCTTTCTACCAGAAGTTTCGTATCAGCTCTCTGATTCTTCGGTTTCTTTGCCCTTATGACTCCGTATGTGGGACCCTCCTTCCCCGACCTGGTGTAAAGCCCCTGCAGTGGAAGAGTGGTGTCTGAACCACTGGACCACGAGGGAAGTCCCTGCTGCGTGTTTTTTAATAGTGCTTTATAATTCTAGGTTCCTAAACATTTTCTGTTTACTTTTTTGATGACAAAAGTAATGTATAGTTATTAGAAATATAACTGGAAAATTAAATTGGAAAATGAAATAAAACTCCAAAAAAAAGAGAAAAATTGCACGTGATTCCACCACCCAGAGAAATTGACTGTTAATGTTTTGACAGATACCCTTCTGATGTTTTTTTCTCTGTGTGTGTTTGTGTATATATAAACAGAAAATTGGCTCATGCTATATACAGTTTAATTACTTGCCTTTTTTACTTAATATAGTCTGATTTTTAAATTATGAGTTTTGATGGTTCTCTGAATTGTTGTAGAAATGGAAACTGATTTCTCACACCAGTCCCGCATTTAGGGAACATTTATGTGTTTTTTGTAAATAAGTGTCCATGTGTGCGTGTGGGCTTCCAGGCGTGTCTAATGTTCTGCTATGCACTGCAGCGAATAATGACAGACACTGTAACAATCTCTGCTCCTGTCAGCAGCATGTAAAGGGCTCAGGAAAGGAGCTGGTTGAAAAAGCAATTTTTTTTAGCCCTTTCCTAGGTAACAAATTGCCCATGTTTGCATTTATTTGATTATTTTGAGATTTGGCCTGTTTTTCCTTATTTATTGACCCTTTGCACTTCTTTTTTTGAATTGCCACTTCATTGTATTTTGCCTCTCTTTCTATTAAAATATTTATTTTTCTGTTGATTTATGAGAACTCATATATAAGGATATGAGAGTAGTAACCTTTTATGATTTTTCTCCCCTACTTGTCTGTTTCAGCATTACTTATGGCTTTTTTTCAATGTACAGAACTTTACAGATTTTATTATATAAAATCTGTTAACCTCTTTGGAAAATATAAGTCCTTATACATATGACTAAAAAGCTTTCCCTCCAATGTCAGATAATTAACCTTTTTACTTTCTTCTCATTTTTTGGGATGCATTTGGTAACTTTTCTAGTAAAACTCACTAGAGAGAACTCAGTGGCATTAAATACTGCGACTTGAGTGTGAGCTTTCCCAGGCTGTACCTACACTGCAGAGACAGTAACAGCCAGGATTCTTTTTTTAGGAAAAGATTAGGAAGTTTTCATTAATTTGTCTCTGGCTGTGCTGCCTGTTGCTGCGCCGGCTTCTCTGAGCTGCTGCGAGCGGGCATCCTTCCCCGCGGCCCCGGCTCCGGGGGACCTGCGCTGGTTGCAGGGCGCAGGCTCTGGAGCGCACGGTCCTGGAGCGCACGGTCCTGGAGCGCACGGTCCTGGAGCGCACGGTCCTGGAGCGCACGGTCCTGGAGCGCACGGTCCTGGAGCGCACGGTCCTGGAGCGCACGGTCCTGGAGCGCACGGTCCTGGAGCGCACGGTCCTGGAGCGCGGGCGCAGCGGGACCTTCCTGGACCAGGGAGCCAACCTGTGTTTCTGCATCTGCAGGCAGATTCTGTACCGCAGAGCCACCAGGGAAGCCCTCAGCCATGCTTCCTGCCCCCCCATCCCCCCCGCCCCCGAAACGGATTTATTTTTAATGAAGGAAGATTGCTTCCCATTCCTGGGCTGGCGTCCTCCGCATCACGTGGATCCGCGCAGGCTCACGTTGGCTCCTCCGTCCTCACCTGCCTCCCACCGCCCACCCCTCCCCACCGCTCTGGGGAGTTGCGGAGCCCCAGTTCGGGTTCCCTGAGTCACACAGAAAGCTCTCACTGGTTATTATTTTACACGTGGCGGTGTGTATGCTTCCATGTGAGTCTCTCCATTCTTTTTTCAATGACCTGTCTGCGTCTGTGGTCCTCTCTGAGGCTGATGGCAATAAGTGCTTGGAAAATAAGTTTTTACTGAAACAGGAGGCAGGAAACTGAAGTCCCAACTAATTTTCTACAAAAATTTGAAACACCCTTAAGGAAAATTGTTATAAATAATATGACTATGTTCCCTATTATTATAGCTTAAAGTATATAAATGAATATATTGCAAAGCATTAATGTCCCTGAAACAGCCACACTTGTGATGGTCTGGAAGTTTTTTGCCTATTAAGTGTTTCATTTCTTCAGTATCAAGGTTCTTCTTGCTATATTTTTGAACAAATTTTGCTTTCAAAATAGGGTTCACTGTTAGTTGATTTCCAGAACATCCTAGAGGCCCCCTGTCTACTTTGGGAGAAAGCATGCAATTTAATGCTAAATTAAATCTTATTTTTACTTAAGAGCCATTTGTGTTAATGAATTTTTAATACTGTGTTTTACTAGGATTATTATTATTATTTTATGTTGGAGTGCTTCCTATTTGCACGGTTTGATTTTTGATGAACTTCTTAGAGGAGTTTCATGCTAATCCCCAGGATAGTTGGAAAGGAGCTTGGACCTCTGCCGGCACCAAGCCAGGCCTCGCACGTAGCTCGCACTCAGACAGGGTGTTTGATGCTCAGGGCCTTTTTAAATGGAGTTACTGGTTTTGCAGGGTTTCTCCAAAGAAATTAAAATCCCTAAAACCAAATATGTTGGCTACATCAAGGATTATGAAGGCGCCACTTTAATGGGATGTGAGCTAAATCCACGGATCCCATACACGGAGTTCTCTGTCATCATTAAGAAGCAGAAGGAGGTAAGCGTGTGGCCGACTTGGGTTCCCACTGCACAGGCCAGGCTCCTTTGGGGCAAAGTGTGCACCCCTGGGCTCTGTGTGGGGGCGTCTGATGGACACCAGGACCTCAGTTTGCTCTGGTTTGTCTGGATTTCTTCTGTGAAGGTATCCTTTACCTCCTGTCTAAATCACCACTTCGAAGCGGGGGTCAATACCTATTAAATTGGTGTAAAATGCAAAACTTGTAAAATACAGTGGTTTTACCTTCAAGGCCTTTTACATGCTGGCCCCATGCCTTCTTCCCAGACTCATCTCTTTATCCCTTTTCTAACTGCTAGGCTGTTACTGATGTGCTAACCCTTTTACGTGGTGGCTTCATCCTTCACCCACTTCCTCTCCCAGTTCACGCACGCACACACTCAAACACACACACACACACACACACACACACACACACCACTTCTGCCTGTGTCCATTCCTCTTTGAACTTCTCAAGCACTAGTTTGATCCACTTATTTGAACTTCAGTTACTCATCATCTTCCATATTTATCTTAGTGAGTATTCACCTTTTTTTTCCATTGTAAGTTCTGAGAGTGTATGCTTCCAGATATTAAGTGATTTGTGATCTGGGGAGAATTCTTTTTTTGGCCACACCACACAGCTTGCAGAGTCTTAGCTCCCTGACCAAGGGTTGAACTCACGCCCCCTGCAGTGGATGTGCTGGGTCTTAACCACGGGACCCCCAGGGAAGTCCCAAGTGATTTGTCCTCTGATACTGGGCTCAAGTCTTTTATGCGTATGAACTAAAAGAGAAGGGGTAAAGGGGAAGGTTGATGGATTTGATTACGTAACAAGTTTTATATTTCTGTAAGACAGGAAAAAGAAACATACAAAGCATAATTAGGGGAGAGCAACACAGGCCACTTATTAAATGAATAAACTTTACATATTAAACCCAGGATCACCCTCCTGGTCCCCTAGTTCTTGGAGTTCAAAAACTGGGAAATCGCACCCAACATCACTCCCGCTTTGTACCTGTCCTGTTAGTCTCCTTTGGTCGAGTCCGAGTCTCTGCGACCATATGTACTGTAGCCCCCAAGCTCCTCTGACCGTGGGGTTCTCCGGGCAAGAACCCTGTAGTGGGTTGCCAGGACCTCCTCCAGGGGATCTCCCCGACTTGCATCTCCTGGGGAGATCTCACAGGGATCCAACTCATATCTCCTGTGTCTCCTGCAGTGTAGGTGGACACTTAACCCCCTGAGCCACCTGGGAAGCCCAGTCCCACTTTATATTTCTGTTATTCAGTCAAAGGTGCTTTTCTCTGCTGCTGCTGCTGCTAAGTCGCTTCAGTCGTGTCCGACTCTGTGCGACCCCATAGACGGCAGCCCACCAGGCTCCCCTATCCCTGGGATTCTCCGGGCAAGAACACTGGAGTGGGTTGCCATTTCCTTCTCCAATGCATGAACAGGAAAAGGGAAAGTGACGCGACTCCTAGCGACCCCATGGATTGCAGCCTACCAGGCTCCTCCGTCCCTGGGATTTTCCAGGCAAGAGCACTGGAGTGGGGTGCCATTTCCTTCTCCGGTGCATGAACGGGAAAAGGGAAAGTGACGCGACTCCTAGCGACCCCATGGACTGCAGCCCACCAGGCTCCCCCGTCCCTGGGATTCTCCAGGCAGGAGCACTGGAGTGGGTTGCCATTTCCTTCTCCAATGCATGAACAGGAAAAGGGAAAGTGATGCGACTCCTAGCGACCCCATGGACTGCAGCCCACCAGGCTCCCCCGTCCCTGGGATTCTCCAGGCAGGAGCACTGGAGTGGGTGCCAGTGCCTTCTCCATGCTTTTCTCTAGTGAGTAACAAAAAAGACATCTGCCTGAAGCCTGTCTTTGTTTCCTGGTTTCTGCTCATGTGCCTCCATTCCAGTTCTTAGTTCCTTGTCGATGTCTCTGACATCGCAGAGATAGACCCGTCTTCTCAGGGTGCGTCCTAAGAACAGGTGCTCAGTGAGTGTCTCCCTTTTAGTTAAAGTAGCTCAGACTTCTCCGTACACGTCCCACGGAAGTGAGCCAAAGGCTTTTTATTAAACTAGAAAATAGAAGCAGCGTCTGTTGTTTCTTGGGCAGAGGTTCCAGTGTGATACGGAGTTCTGAGAAGGCTGCTGGGAGCTGGTGCCCCGCTCCTTGTGCCCGAACTGTGGAGGCTGGAGCAGGACCCCACGGGGTCCCCAGACTCCGAGTTCAGACCCCTGGGCGGGGGACCCTCTGTCTGGGCTGCTTCAAATCCCGCGGAGCCCAGCATTGGAGAAGACAGGGCCCCCCTTCCACTCCGTCCCCTTGGGTCCCCCACCTCAGCTTCCAGTGTCTCCAACAGGCACCCCTGAATGTAGCTGTTCACCTTCTTCTTTTAAAAGAGCTTGGAAGTCACCCTAGTGAGGTTCTTGGATTTACCTGGTAACCTCTACAGAATTCATGTGACTGTCACAAGTGTTGAGTCCAGCTCTGGAGGGCCCTGAGGAGGCAGGGACGGATGGTGCTCAGGAGCAGACAGGCAGACGGTGAGCCTTCCCCGTGGGGCGCAGGCGCAGAGGCCGCGTGGTTGCTGTGATCAGCGTGCAGAGGGAGACCAGGACCGCAGCCGCGGGGCTGAGCGCCAGGTGAACGGCGACCCGGAGTGCAGAGGGCCAGCATCACCTGCGTCATCAGGGGCCAGGGGGCCCGTGTGAGGACGGGAGGCCCAGAAGGCGGTCAGCACGGGCAGACGGAGCCCTGCAGGAAGAGGTCCCGGGGCCGGAGCACCTGGAGCCCGAGGCGTGCACGTGATGAGAGCCTCTGAGAAAGGGTGGAGGGGCGGGAGCTGGCAGGACAGAGCAGGGGGCGTGTGTGGGGCTGGGGGAGGGTCGGCTTAAGCTCGGTTCACACGTGAGCTGCGACCCCGGGCTTGGAGGAGCCAAAGAGTGAAGAAGAGCAGCGTTTTGTAGGGAGACATCCTGCGACTCGGTGAACTATAAAAGTGGCTGATATGCCCCCTGGTTCTCTGTTTGGGAAGATGAAAAATGACCAAAATGGAACGAAAGATGGATTTGAGAGGGAGATGAAGACATGGTGATGAGCTGAAGAGAGTTTCTAGGGAGGCGAAGATATGAGGCTAGAATGGGGTTGGAAGGTCTGCTTTCTCTAAAGTGATCCTCAGGGTTAGAGAGGTCGGGTAGCCCCCTCCCCCCATTACCAGTGGCCTCAAGGTGCTCGTGAGGGGGTTGGAAGCCCCGTGCACTGTCTCATCTGAGAGCAAGCACCCTTGGTGAAGAGAGAAAAACATTAAAGCTGTGTTTGAAATTAAGTTTTCTGAAGGCCTTCATTTAAGAAATTGCCGTTGTGATTCTTTGAAAAAAATTTTAGCTGAAATACAGTTGATTGACAGTGTTGGTGTTAGTTCCAGGTGCACAGCAAAGTGAATGACATGTATATGTATTTGTTTTAGATTTTTCCCATGTAAGATATTATGAAATATCGAGTAGAGTTCCCTCTGCTATGCAGTAGGTCCTCGCTGACTGTCTGCTTTTTATGTAGCAGTGTGCCTCTGTTAATCCCAAAGCCTCAGTTTATTCCCCCCTCCTCTCCTTTAGTAATCGTAAGTTTGTTTTCTGAGTTTGTTTCTGCTTTGTAAATAAGTTCATTTGTGTCCACTTTTTTAGATTCCACATATAAGCGATAACATACGGTATTTATCTTTCTGTGACTCAGCTTCAGTTAGTATGATAATCTTTAGGTCCTTCCAGTTGCAAATGGCATTATTTCATTCTTTTTTATGGCTAAGTAATACTCCATTGTATACATGTTTCCAGAAATTCTTCTTTTTTTGGGTGGGATCTTAGTTGGAAGTGTGGAGTCTTAGCCACAGGCCCACCAGGGAAGGCCTGAGGAGTCTTTTTAAAAAGACCTGGAGTTACACGTCCTGCAGAGCGTCCAATCAGATCTGCCCATCACAGTGGCAGCCACATGCGGCTACTGGGTGCTAGCTGCATGGCCAGTCAAAGCTGAGATGTTCTGCAAGTGTACAATGCATTCTGATTTTGAAGACCTAGTGTGAATAAAAGCATGTAAAAATCTCATATTTTTTCTCTTGATTATATGCTGCAGTGATAGTATTTTAGCTATATTGGATTGAATAAAAATATATTGTTAAAATCAATTTCTCCTATTTCTTTTTACTTTTTTTTAAAGTAGCTACTGAAAAATTTTAAATTACACGACTGGTTTACATGATATTGGACAACCCTGAGCAGATTTACCAGCAGTCTATTTTGCCACTTCTGTTCATTTTATGAAGTCCTATGTTTAATTGTTAAGATTATGTATTCGTGCTGTAGCATTTATCAGTCTTCCATTTGAGATCAAGAAGTTAGGAAATTGAAGTTTTTCATTAATTTGATTAATGACTGCTACTGTTGTAGTGTTTTCCAAAATTCAGCGCTGATACAGTTAATCTCAAGTTGGTGGTTTTTGAGTTTGTTGTTGTTCTTTCTTTTTTTGTTTTTTGGCTGCTCTGTGTAGTGCAGGGTCTTAGTTCTCTGACCAGGAGTCGAACCTGTTCCCCTGCGTTGGGAGTATGCAGCCCTAACCACCGGACCCTTTACTTCTTTAAGGGGAACACTGCCCTGGAATTAGTTACATCAGAACATTGGGCTTCCCTGGGGGCTCAGACGGTACAAATCCAGCTGCAGTGCAGGAGACCTGGGTGTGATTCCTGGGTCGGGAAGCTCCACTGGAGAAGGGAATTATTTTATAAGACAAACGGACTCCTCTCAAAAATTCCCTAAGTAGTTCTGGCGGCCCCTGTCCTGACTGCGTCGCCTTCAGTCTTCAGAGCTGCTTTTTGGATGTGAGCATCGTAGGTTGGGGCTCACACGTTGGAACACCTGAGCACTAGGAAGTCCGTCCTCCCGGGCTCTGGGGACTCGGTGAGTCTGCCTGCCCCTCAGGTGCAAGTGGGCAGCGCCTGATCTTGAGACGCCCAGGGGTGCTGACGGTGCCTGGGCTGCAGGGCCATTTCTCCTCTCTGTGGCTGAGGCTCGCGGGGGAGGGCCGAGATAACTGGCACTTACGCTAAAGAGGGCAGTGGGCTCTTAATACTGGCTTTTTTTTGCAATGGCAGGGGACAAGCATTCAAAGACAGCTCTGTCAGTGACACTCAATGTGCATGGCCTTGTAGAATGTTTTCATGTCTCACCATTTAATATCGTTCACCCTTTTGTTTCCGGAAGACTTAATTTTGTTGGGAAAATAACTTAGATTGACTGACTTAAGCTGGAGCCACAAACTTCGGTCACTAAAGGTAGTTTCTTCTTGTGCTTTGCAGATCATTAAAAAGCTGATAGAAAGAAAACAAGCCCAGATTCGGAAAGTCTACCCGGGACTTTCCTGTTTTAAAGATGGAGTTCGGCAGATCCCGATAGAAAGCATTCCTGGAATTCGTATGTATTGATCTAAAGGCAGAAGCTTTTGGTTGTGCCCCGAGACCCCGGAAGTAGCTCCGCCGGAGCGCAGTGGTTCGGGAGGCCGCTCGCCCGCAGGCTCTAGTCGGGATGCTGCGGTCTCAGAAGAGCGCGTTTCCTTTGCGTCTGCTCTGCTTCCGGGGCCATCTCCGGCTTTAACTGTTAACGCGCATCGCTTTGAGAGCCTGTTTGTGGCACAGTGTCGGCCACTCCCACAGGTGACCTTGAAGGCAGGGAATTCTGCTCAGAGGGTGGGAGGTTGAGTCTCAGGCTGGCTCAGTCCTGTAGCCGCGAGCGGCTCGTGGCCAGTGACCGAGGGAGCAGCGGCCCTGCCTCCTCCAGGCGGCTTCCCGTCCACGCCCTTCTCCGTGCCCCGGGCCGTCCGGGGCAGAGCTGTGCTCGGCCGAGTTCAGCGCCCCCGACTTCGAAACCACGTGACCCGACAGCGTCACACTGGTTTCTGGTTCCCTGTTTTAGAGTGGTTTTCCAAGGGTTCTTCTCTGTGAGTATGTTAGAAGTGAATTATCTTGGGTTAAAACATACAAAATAGGTGTTTTTGTCGATCAGAAGCTATAAATATTGGCACTTTCAATCAGTTCAAATCCAGGATCTGCTAGTGTATTGAAGATTTAATAAATCAAACTAAAATTCTCCAAAAGAAAATAAGACATTATTTGAGCAAGATAGACATCTTCATTACGAAGTATACCCTACAGCAGATCTTACTTTCTTTGCTAGACCTGGAAATTGTACTTCTATGTATTATCCTTATTAATGGCGTAATAGCTATCCTCTCCCTGAATGTGTGTGTGTGCCAAACATTATTCTGTTTTGGGGTGTTTTTTTTTTTAATTTTTTACACATACATCAACTAATCTCAAAAGGAATCAGCTCAGTTCTGGAGTTCTGTCTTATACATTGATAAACAGAGGCAAAGGCTAACTAACTTACGGAGGGTAGCTTAGCTTAAGGAGAGAACAAGAAATCAAATCCAGGTCTGTTGGACTCCAGGCTGTGTCTTCTTTCTGCTGCCTGAGACCATCTTGCGTTACAAGCAGGGTCTGTGCCAGATAAAATAGAGAGCAGGACAGAGTTTGTTCCAACCTAAAATAACAGCTTAACGCTTTCACGTGGTGGTTAGCAGAAAATGTGACTTCGAGTTTTAAAAATATACGTGCCCACAGGACCAAACATGCTTGCTTATTATGCGTTCCTCTGAAAGGCTGGAGTTCCTGCTTTAAAAAATACTAGCAGATGGAGCAATGCCAGTCTTGGGAATGTTTTTATATCCAAGTGTGTAAGGAAGTAAAGAATTAATTGCAGTTAATTTCAGTCTCTTTTCAAGAGTAGTCTTTTACTGATCATGGCTGTAAGTTATTGCGTTTTTGATAAGTATTAACTGTGTTATTCTCTTGACTGAAAGCAGTTCTCATTCAGTGTTTAATTTCGTTGGTATGTATAGGAGAGACAGGCTGGAAGCCGAGTGGAAGAGAGAGAAGGTAAGTGTGATGGGCTGGAGGATATTGATGGAAGTGCTCTGTCTCCCCTCCCAGCAGCTTAGAGCAAACAGGGAAACTGGCTGTAGTCACCACCGCACTTGTTAGGGTTCACTTTTCATAAAACGTGCTGAAGTAGCTCCAACCTTAGGTTTCTGTACAGATGAGCTGGATAGGAGTTGCCTGGCAAGGGGGCAGGGTGCTAACCCTTGCTTCTTCTGTGTGCCCTTTCCTTTCAAGTAAAGAGGCCAGAGACCCCGACCAGCTGTACAGCACGCTCAGGAGCATCCTGCAGCAGGTGAAGGTGGGTGTTCGCTTTTCCTCCACTTCACGCAAATGTTTTGAAATGATTTCCCACATGGAATTTCCATATGAGATACCTTACTTTTTTCTTTACCCAAGAGCCATCAAAGCGCTTGGCCCTTCATGGAACCCGTGAAGAGAACAGAAGCTCCGGGATATTATGAAGTTATAAGGTTCCCCATGGGTAATGCCATTAACATTTTCTAAGTATAGACTTAAAGCTCTGGACGGCGGTGTGGGGGACAGCGGGTGGCCGACGGTGTGCTTCTCTGTCATAGGTTAGGGCGCGTGTGCTGGGCAGTGGAGGGTTAGGAGTGTTAGAGCAGGGAGAGGGTGCCAGGGTGGGCAGGGGAGCGGGGTGGGCAGGGGCTCAGAGCAGGGAGAGGGCACTGGGGTGGGCAGGGGGTTAGAGCAGGGAGAGGGGAGCGGGGTGGGCAGGGGATCAGAGCAGGGAGAGGGGAGCAGGGTGGGCCAGGGGGTCAGAGCAGGGAGCGGGCAGCAGGGCGAGCAGGGGCTCAGAGCAGGGAGCGGGCACTGGGGCAGGAAGGGGGTCAGAGCAGGGAGCGGGCACCAGGGCGGGAAGGGGGTCAGAGGAGGGAGTGGGCACCGGGGTGGGCAGGGGCTCAAAGCAGAGAGAGGGGAGCGGGGTGGGCAGGGGATCAGAGCAGGGAGCGGGCACTGGGGCAGACAGGTGCTCAGCAGGGAGCAGGCACCAGGGCGGGCAGGGGGTCAGAGCAGGGAGCAGGCACCAGGGCAGGCAGGGGCTCAGAGCAGAGAGAGGGGAGCAGGGCGGGCAGGGAGTCAGAGCAGGGAGCGGGCACTGGGGTGGGCAGGGGGTCAGAGCAGGGAGCGGGCGGCAGGGGGTCAGAGCAGGGAGCGGGCACCAGGGCGGGCAGGGGGTCAGAGCAGAGAGAGGGGAGCGGGGCGGGCAGGGGCTCAGAGCAGGGAGCGGACACGATGTGGCCGTGTTTTTAGAGACGACTCTGCTGTCCTGTAAAGGCTGCTCCGTCAGTGTGAGCTCAGATGGCACCAGAAACTGCTGTTTGAACACAACCTTGCTTATAACCTGTTGGGCTGCAAGTGGAAAAGGGTCAGCTTGTCCCCTTGGTAGCTTTGAGAGCCTGAGAGATTTGGAAGGTAAACAGTGAAGTTAACTGAAGCCGCTGGCCCGCTGTCCTTGTAGACAGCAGCGGCCGCTCCCGCTGCTTTGGCTCTCCCAGGCGCTCGATGGAGACTGGGAGGCTCACTACTTAGACTCCCGTGTCCCACACCCAAAACAAACAGGAGATGCCTTTAGAAATGTAGACCTGTGGGATTCGCTGCCGAGTCTGCACCAGCCTAAAATGAATGATTAACAGAGTCAGTTGAGAACCCCCAAATTAAACTAATGTGGCATTGTGCAGATTGAAGACCACTAGCTGAATTTCTTTTTTTTCCAATCAGTTGTGGGGCCATCTTTTGGAGGAGAGCCTGTATCTTCTGTTCCTTTCCTCCTTGCAGTCTCCTGGTGCTGAGAGGGCGTTAAGTGAAAGGAGAGGGAGCGGGGTCCCTCGGCTCCCCTGGAGCAGTCGTTTGTGGATGTTTTCTCTGACCTTAGTTATCTCAGGAGTGTTTCCATCGTGCAGCGGTGGCTCCAGTGGTCTTCAGGCCTTGCGGTGAACACGCATGCTTGCCATTCTCTTTCCCTTTTCTCTTGGCCTTGTTTCTGTGGATTTCAGTCTGAAAGTCCGAGTGAGGGTGGAGAGAGTGGAGAATTCTAGAAGGAAGGCTGACTGGGCATTGGTGATTCCTGTGACGTGGAAAGGGCTTCCCTGACTGGGCATTGGCGGTGGAGAGCCCGCCCGCGAGCGCAGGAGACCTGAGAGGGTGGACCCGGGTCGGGAAGACCCTCCACCCGAGACGGGTGGACCCGGGTGGGGAAGACCCTCCACCCGAGAGACAGGTGGACCCGGGTCGGGAAGACCCTCCACCCGAGAGACAGGTGGATCCGGGTCGGGAAGACCCTCCACCCGAGACGGGTGGACCTGGGTCGGGAAGACCCTCCACCCGAGAGACAGGTGGATCCGGGTCGGGAAGACCCTCCACCCGAGACGGGTGGACCCAGGTCGGGAAGACCCTCCACCCGAGAGAGGGTGGACCCGGGTCGGGAAGACCCCCGGAGGAGGGCCTAGCCACCCGCTTCAGGATTTGCCTGGAGAATCCACGGATGGAGGAGCCTGGGGGCGGCAGTCCACAGGGTCGCAGAGAGTGGGACCCGACTGAGCGACTTAGCGCACACACTCGATGTGAGAGATGCTGGAACCCTCTAAGCCAGACCTCAGTGGCCTTTGCAGCCTTGTCACCGGGTCCGCCCCAGGCCCTCCTGACAACTGGCCCGGGAGGTTCCTGCTCCTGGGGCCACGGTCCTCAGCCCTGTCCACCGATTGTTCCCACTGGTGTGCGATCACCTTCTGTGACCCGGGCCATTTGGTCAATGAAAGATTCTAAGAAGGTCAGAGGAAGGAAGATGCTCTCTGTCAGTTTAGAGGAGAAAGGAAACGGAGAAGGAAGCATGCAGCATTGATTGTTCTATTCACTCCTTCAGCCCTCCCCAGCTGTTCTTTCCTCCTCTCTTCCAAAGAACAGTTGGAAAGGTTTAGGCTGAGCTTCTTTGTGTCAAGTTTCATTCTCTCCCCACCCCACCTGTTTTTGCTATACCTTCTTCCTTCTAAACATTGTAACACGTTCTCAGCCACCAATAACGGGCATTTAGGTGGAAGGAAGGGTAAGCCTCCAGTCTCCCCCAGGAAGGTGGTGGCTCTTTATTAAACGAGAGCACACCGTCACCTGCCCACTCACACTTGGGAGATGGTTCCTGGGGCATCTGCTGAGCCTTCACACACTTCTCAGGTTTTGTCTCCCTCTAAACTGTTTGAGAAGAAAGAAAGTGGAAAGGTGAACTCACACATGTGATGACTTATTTCTAACCAAGATAGGCTTCAATCAAAAAAAGAAAAAAGATAGGCTTTAATCAAAGGAAAGGGGAAAGCAGGTGTTCCCCGCGCCTCCTTTCGAGTTTGGTGGTGGATTTAAGAAGAGTCTTGGTGCAAATCAGTTTCTGCCCACTGGGGACGTGGCACATCAATTTATTTATCTTATTAAATGATAATCCCACTGTATTTGTAAGTGTCTTTTCCTCTGGAAAATTTGATAATAGGGTGGGAATTTGGGTCATTGGTAGTCAAAAGCATTTCTTGAGTGGTTTTGACTCATGATTAATATGTTTTTTTTTTCATGCTTAGTTTATATAGTTTTTCTCATATTCTTTTTCATTTTGGTTTATTACAAGATATTGAATATAATTTCCTGTGCAACACAGAAGAGCCTTGTTTATCTGTTTTGTATGCAGTAGTGTATATCTGCTAATCCAGTTTAATAGTTGATATACTTTTTAATGATAGAACCAGACTGAGAGACAACTAGGGACCTATAAACAGACAAATGTCAGCATCTTCTAATCTGCATGGATGTCTTTAAATTGGTTCTGAGAGTGGGAATTAAAGAAACCCCATTCTATTCTTACAAGTTTAGATGAAGCACTGTTTTCATTTGTAAAGTAATATTATTTAAAGCAAGTAGACATATTGGAGAAACATTCTTTTTACAATTGTCTTGCAAGGTTTACATGCTTTAGAAAACATTTGGTTAAGTAAAATTTGTCATTCTTATGTCATCAGTGGGGCGTGAAACTGAATTCCCTGGAAACAGTTTCCGGCCACTGGTGTACCTGCAGATGCATTTAGGATCTGTTTCCCACTTTAGTTCTGTCTCTGCGACACCAAAATAACTGGGAGTTCAGAGAGACAAACCCAGGTAGAGTGTTCCAGCCGCTGCACTCCATGTAGGTAGAGCCTCTTCTCTACACTTTTGAGTGAAGAGCTCACAGTACTTAATCGGACTTATCACTGCTAATCTACAGCTTCCTTGCGCTGAATAGGGGATTGCACCAGATGACTACTAATGGTCCTTCACTGTTAAAACACTGATTTTGCACAGGATGCTCTCACAACAGGAAGAACACAAGCTGCAAGCACTGTTTTCCTTGATCCTACGAATCTCTCTTAAGCCACTGAGGTGGTGAGAACGTGGGCAGACTGGCGACACGTCTCTTCCCAGTCTCACTTTTGTCGGCCCGTGTTTGAAAGGAGTCAAAAATTGCTAATATTTTTTTTTCCTGTGTAGATCTGAAAACCATGAGTGAACGCCTCAAGAATAGGTACTACGTGTCTAAGAAACTGTTCATGGCAGATTTGCAGCGAGTCTTTACCAATTGCAAAGAGTACAACCCCCCTGAGAGTGAATACTACAAATGTGCCAGTATCCTGGAGAAATTCTTCTTCAGTAAAATTAAGGAAGCTGGATTAATTGACAAGTGATATTTTTTCCTCTGCTTCTTAGAAACTCATCAAACAGTGTGCCTAAAGCATGGTTTAGTTTTACAAAGAATTGGACATAATGTATTGAAGATATTGTAACAATTAGCACTTTTGAAAAACAAAAAACCTCCTCTTAGCTTTACAGATATGTATTTAAATTGAAGTCATAGAGCATTTTTATTTTATGGAATAGATTTTAATCTATTTACTACTATTAATGTCAGTTTTCTATGGCATGTCCATTAGCTGAATATTCAGTACTAGATGATCAGGGGTTTCCTCACAACTTGTATATGAGGGAATTGCACACAGCACCAAGATCTGGGGGAATGCAGAAAATTTTCAGACCGTGAATGTTTCCATTTTTTTCTAATGGAATGTGAGAGTTTATTTTTATTTTATTCTGAAGGACTTTAAAGGAAGGGACACATGATAAAAAGCCCGTAAAAGGTGAAACGTGATGTTTGAAGTCTCATGGTAGACTTTTTATATGTATTTTTAAAAAACACTCATTTAGATGAGGTGCTTTGAGCAGTTCTGAAAAATGCAGTTCCAGAAAAGCAACTGCTTTGATTTCTAAAGAAGAAATTCCAAATAATGCAGACTTTTTTTTATAAGTGTCTGGGTTTTTGATAATTCTGTCTACCTACAACAGACTTGTAAGTGCATAACCACTATTTTAATAATTATTTTCTCTACACGAGTCTGTAATACTGTATTTGACTTTGCTTATGCAGGCCATAAGTTCCAAAAGGCAATTTCTTGGGCCACAAAGGCATCCATTTGAAAACACTTGAGATTGAATTAACATGCTTTAATTTAAAAAGATGTATAATCTATATTATGGATCAAATTTAGTGAATCCTTCACTTTTTTTACAAATAAAGATTTTTCCCCCTTTTCTACAATATACTCTGCCCAACTGATAATGTATTTATGGACACTTGTCCTTTGGCATCTCCAGATTATATTCATTTTGGAGATGAATTCAGTTACCACCAAGACCTTCTGTCAGTATTTTAACGCCTGCTTTGGTACAGGGTAATAATATCCCACTAAAATCCATCATACACCTTACCTGTCTTGGGATTCCGGCTTCGTGCTGGGATTTATTTCCTGATTAACACTACACTGGACAGTGGGAGGTCTGCAACCCCAGCTCTGGGAGAACCAACTCATATAAAGCAAACGGTGGCCATCTTGATGGTCTCGACACTAATTTTTATGATACAAATTTATAAACTGATTTTTGTAAAAGGACTAGGTTTTAAAGGTGTCTCTAACTCAGTGTTTTCTATCAGCATAAACTAATTGAAATGATCATTTGATAGACATTGGACACAGTTGCCAGAGAATCTGCATGAAGGAGAAAACCCTGCAGATGGCTGTGGAGTTGGAAGGATGGTTTTTAATGTGTAAGATACACTCAGAATGCTCACAACTGAGAATGCCTCAACTGTTTAAAGAAACCACCTTGAGTGGCGTCTAGATTTCTAATGAAGAATGATACAGTTTGGATTAAGTATCTTGGACTGGTTTTAAACAAGTGCTTTGTCCTGGATCTGTTGAAGCACCTGGCCAGCTTGGTATCCTGTGAAACGTTTGTTATTTTCTGGGTAGACATTCTTATAGAGTATTGTCTTTAAAATCAGATCGTCTCTTCTATATTGAAAGCATTTTTATGTTTTCTAATTTAAAAATTAATATTTTCTTATAGATATTGTGCAATAAAGCTGAAGTAGGATGTGTGGTTTTTGCAAATGCTTTAACAGCGGATAAAATTTTACATTTGTAAAATTAATATATTGTATTGGTACAAAATAGTTTTAAATTATATTTTAAAAAGCTCTGTCTGCTGGTGTGTTTTCTTCTGACAGATTTGTGTTTACTGGGGCAAATGTGTAATCTGGTTGATGACTGACTACATCCTTAGTTCTTAGGATGTAAGTATTTTGAGGGAGGTGTTCAGAATTGTTGCATTTGTGGGCAGTTTCATAAAAACTCACAGCCCATTACTGAGATTTTCAAGAGCAGAGACACTGTGTCTCTTAAGTAATCCGCGGCATCTTGCCAGTTGTCACCACAAAAGAAAAAAAATGCAGCTAAAGAAGTGGTCCTGGTTTTAGAAGCAGCCACCCCATGCCCCAGTTTTTCCTGCTTGGCATCTGTGAGATAGATGAATAAGTAGACACCCCCCCGCCCCAAAATACAGCTGATTTTTAGACATCTCCCAAATGTTTCTAACGTTATTCACAGTGCTGAAAAAACTGTGTCCTGCTGGGCTGTGAGTATCCACCAACGAGCATCATTCTTTCTGAATTCCGAGCCAGCTCAGCAGTCGAAGGAATGAGGCACACGGCGCGCAGAATGTCTTTATTAATACTAGAACGCGCATCGGGGAGGGTGACTTCCGTACCTGCGGCAGATGGGCTAATACTGAACCTCGTGGCTGACTCACCAGCGGCTCCGCTCCCCGTCCCGTCCCCGCGGGGCAGGGCCTTTCCCCTTGAGCTCCGTGCTTGGCCCGGGCAGCGATGCCCTCCACAGCAGGCCCGCTCCGAGGACGCACAGGAGAGGAAGGAGCGGCCAGCCCAGGCCAGGCCCTCGTCTAAGCGAGTCTGAGGCGAGCTGCTCCTGGAGGGGGCCGGCGTGGGGCGCACGCGGAGCCGATGGCGTCCTCCTGGGGGCAGTGGGCACGTGGAACGCGACTGCCTCCCTCCCACCCCAGCCCGAGGTCAGCAGTCTTCCTAAAAGTGTTGTTTTGATGGTGCAATGCTGGTTGTATTCATTATAAAAGAAAGCACTGTGGTTTTCTTGTTACCTGGAAGTAAAGTTTATGGAACCTAAGAAGTAGAAACAGGATCAGACTGAGTTATCGTGGTCAGCTTAATAATGTCACCCCTCTAAGCTGGCGTTCCTCAGACCGACCCTCGCGGTTTTGTGTAAGAGACGCTAGAGCCGCCCAAGGGAGGGCTACTGGCCGCAGCCCTTGGCCTGTGCTGTGTTCTGAGCTGCTCCTCTCTGGCCCTGTCCTTACCTTTCTTAACAAAGTAGAAAACCCGAAGAGAAGACCAAAGCCACTCTGGAATCTCAAAAGACATGATGGCTGCACGTTTGCAATTGAGTTGCTCAGTCGTGTCCGACTCTGCGACCCCATGAACTGCAGCACACCAGGCCTCCCTGTCCATCACCAACTCCCAGAGTTACTCAAACTCATGTCCATCGAGTCAGTGATGCCATCCAGCCATCTCATCCTCTGTCATCCCCTTCTCGTCCTGCCCTCAATCTTTCCCAGCATCAGGGTCTTTTCCAATGAGCCAGCTCTGCACAGCAAGTTGCCAAAGTATTGGAGTTTCAGCTTCAGCATCAGTCTTTTCCAATGAATATTCAGAACTGATTTCCTTTAGGATGGACTGGTTGGATCTCCTCACAGGCCAAAGGTCTCTCAAGAGTCTTCTCCAACACCACAGTTCAAAAGCATCAAACTAAGGTAGCTTTTTTTCTTTATCATCATGAAATAAATGTTTAGATTTGTTGACTATTCGTTTATCCCTGGCAGGAAAAGAGGGATGTGTTTGCAGAGGTGGAGGTTGGGGTGGGAGGAGGGCGGCAGGGAAAGAAAGTGGTGCCTTTACCAGAGTCTCCAGGCTTTTAGTGATGCTTTCTCCTCTGGGTGCATCAGTGCTGTTAGTATCAGATGGAGGCTGAAAGGGGAAAATAGGGTCAGTAATGTTCCGGTTTGGGAAAGAGATGAACGTGAAGCTAGAAAAACAAAAACAAAGTAGAAGAAGGTTTTCAGGGGCTTTTTAGAGAAGAAGTTTCAACAAAGTAAACAGGACTTTGGGGGTGCGAGAACACCCGTAAATATCAGTTTTCAGATGTGATTCATGTGTATTCAGGCCTTGGTTTCTTCGTGGTAGAATTTTTTTTTTTTTAACAGAATAAGAATGTCAAAGCTAGAGATGTTCTTTGGGTTTATTTTAAAAAGCAATATAATTTCAACAAAGCAGAGAAAACCCAGAAAAACATAAGCCAGCCTTCCTCCCCGCTCCTGTTACTGGGAAGTCTGGCACCACCTTGGCAGAATTAGCTTAAAAAATGAGAAACAACACATGTTATTTGTGTGTGTAATTTTCTGAGCTGAAGTGAAGGTTACCAGTTTTTGTTTGTCTAAGTTTGAAGTTATTTTTCTTAGGAAATCCCCTGGAAAATATTGGACTAAAGGACCTTCTCAAAGTAATGCACATGTTAACAAACATTTTGCATACCTGTTCCCTTGGTTCTTGGACGCTCCCTAAAATTCACTGATCTCTGTCCTTTGCTCTGTTAACCTCACATTTTTGACAGTAAAAGGTGGATATCTAATTTACACTTTAAAATACCTAAGAACAGAGAATCTGCCTTTTTGTACAGTTGAGCTCTCCGACAATAAACACAGGCAGAGGTGATGAAGTCGTTAGGTTGATGTTGGCTATTTTAAAGAGTTGAGTAGAACACGCTCTTGGTTGATGCAGAGTGTGATCAAGGTCCCTCTCAAGTCTCTGCCCTTTAGAGTGCTGTTCAGTCATCAAGGTCCCTCTCAAGTCTCTGCTGTTCAGTCATCGGGGCAGCACTGTTTCTCCTCAGCACACCCCAAATGCCGTGCTCAGCTGCTCAGTCACGTTCTACTCTGTGCAACCCCATAGACTGCAGCCCACCAGGCTCCTCTGTCCGTGGGATCCTCCAGGAAAGAATATGGAGTGGGTTGCCCTGCGGTCCTCCAGGCGATCTTCCCGACCCAGGGATCTAACCCAGGTCTCCCACGTTGTAGGTGGATTCTTTACTGTCTGAGCCACCAGGGAAGCCTATATACATTTTCAGTTGAAGTATAGTTGATGTACAATATTGTGTTAATTTCTGCTGAATAGCAAAGTGATTTAGTTATTTATATATATACACACACACACACACGTTCTTTTTTTATATTCTTTTCCATTTTGATTATCACAGGATATTGAATACTGTTCCCTGTGCTATAAAGTAGGACCTTGTTGTTTATCGGTTCTTTCTGGGTCTTCGTTTTGGCATGCGGGGTCTCCAGTCTCTGTTGCAGCCTGAGGGATCTTAGTTGTGATGTGCAGACTCTTGGTTGCCACGTGTGGTGTCTCACTCCCTGGCCGGGGATTGAACCTGGGCCCGCTGCACTGGGAGTGTGGAGTCTTAGCTGCTGAACCGCCCGGGGTGTCCCATGTCCATTCTGTATGGAAGAGTCCGCCTCCCGCCCCCTCCATCCCTCCTCTCGCCCTCGGCAGTCACAAGTCTGTTCTCTGCGTCTGTGATTCTGTTTCCTGGGTAGGTTCATTTGCGTCATATCCTCATAAATGATGTCATATGGTATTTGTCTTTCTCTGACTTCTCTAATTCCATCCTCATTGCTACAGACGGCATTATTTCATTCTTTTTATGGCTGAGTAATGTTCCGTCTATATACACACATACACACACACACACGGAGAGGGAAATGGCAACCACTTCAGTATCTTGCCTGGGAAATCCCATGGACAGGGGAGCCTGGCGGGCTTCAGTCCACAGGGTGGCCAAAGAATCAGACACGACTTAGCGACTGAACAACACAGATACGCACACACACACACACCCCCTGCATCTTGTCCATTCATCCAGCAGTGGGCATTGATCGCTGCGTCCACGTCTTGGCTGTTGTAAATAATGCTGCAGTGAACATTGGGGTGCATTATCTTTCTGAACTAAGCTTTGTCTGGATATATGTCCAGGAGCAGGATTGCAGGAGGCAGCTCTAGTCTAGTTTTTTGAGGACCGTCCCTACTGTCCTCCACAGTGGGTGCACCAAGCTGCATTCCCACCACCAGTGTAGGAGGGTTCCCTTTTCTCCACACCCTCTCCCGCATTTGTTATTTGTAGACTTGGATGGTGGCCATTTTGACCGTTGTGGGGTGGTGTCTCACTGTAGTTCAGATTTGCATTTCTCTAATAATTAGCAATGTTGAATGGCTTTTCCTGTGCCTGTTGGCCACCTGTCTCCTTTGGAGAAATGTCTGTTTAGGTCTTCAGGCATTTTCTGATTGGGTTGTTTTGCTGCTATTGAGTTGTATGAGCTGTCTGTATATTTTGGAAACTAAACCTTTGGAGGTCACAAATGTTTGCAAATATTTTCTCTTGTTCCACAGGTTGTCTTTTTCCCCTGGGCATATATGCATAATTTCTCCCAATACATTTTTGAAGCCCTCTCTTCCTTCTTCTAGTATTTCTAATATGTGTAGGTTGGCACATAATCCCATAAGTCTCTTATTTTAACTTCATTTTCTGTCAGCTGTTCTGGCTGGGTGACTTCCATTATTGTTTTCCAGAGCAGTGACTCCTGCATTATTATTTTGGTCTTCAGTACCTGTAGCCTAGCTTTTCGTCTTAGTGAATGTGTTTTCTAAGTTTTCTTGGCTCCTCTTTCTAGTTCGTTCTTATAATCATCTGCATTTCTGTCAATAGCTTTTCTTAATCTCTTCAGTATTTTTATTATCTCCTTTTTGAACTCTATATCTAGACTGAAGAAGTCTTTTTCATTGTCCTTTCAGGGGAGTTTTCTTGGTCTTACAACTGGGGATGGTTCCTTCGCTCCTCAATTTTACTTGTATTTCCCTTGCTCTGTGAAAGTGAAGTTGCTCAGTTGCGTCCGACTCTTTGCGACCCCAGGGACTGTAGCCCACCAGGCTCCTCCGGCCACGGGATTTTCCAGGCAAGAGTATTGGAGTGGGTTCCCATTTCCTTCTGCCCTGCTCTATGAGTTTAGGAGAAAAAAACCACCTCCTGTGTCTTCAAGGGCTGTTTTTGTGGGCGTGCCCCTTGTAGGGTTAAGGTTTCTGGGGCGAGGTCGGTGAGTGTGGCCGCCGCTGCCCGCCCGGAGCCCGCGCCTGGCGGGCACGCCTGCAGCGCGTGGAAGGCTGCGCGTTGCTGAGAGCGAGCGGAAGAAAGCGGCTTCTGGGGCCCAGCAGGCTGTGCGCACCGCCACCCGCGCTCCCCCAGGCCTGTCCGCCAGAGCCTGGGCCTCAGCCCCAGACACGGCAGACGCACGGCTCCGGCGGGGGTGCGGGGCTGCCCCCGGGGGCGGGGGGCGTTGCGGGCCTCTGTCCGTGAGCGAGAGCGGCGCTCTCCCCAGGGGCACTGAAGCGCCGCTCCGTCCTGGCCGACTTCCCTGCCAGTGTGGGGCCTTTCCAGACTTCTCGCTCTGGGGTTCTCTTGCCCTACCCAGTTGCATGGAGACTTTTCTCGCCCTTCAGAAGTCTGAAGTCCTCTGCTAGGGTCCGTGGGGCTCCTGTCAGCACTGTCCCACGTGCGAGTTTTTGCTGTATTTGTGGAAGGATGTGAGCTCTACATGTCTGCCCTGCCATCTTGATTGTCCCCCCCCCCCAATATCTAACATAAAAAATGGAAGTATAATAACAGTGCAGTTTTATACACAGACTTGAGGGGTTCCTTGTGTCCTTTTAATCTGTGGGGCTTTGTTGTAGCCACACGTGGCGTCCGGAGTGCACAGGCTCAGCGGCTGCAGCACGTGGCCTTGGCTGCCCCGGGACTCATGCAAGTAATTTTCTTTCTTGGGAAGCACTTACCAAGCACTGACTAGGTGTCAGGCACTCTTCTCAGCATTTTACTTAAGCATCTTAAGTCACTGAATCCTGGTAACAGTTTAATAAAAACACTGCGAAACAAAGAAGCAGTTTTGCTAAAGAAGTCACACGCTGGGATTCTTGATCCAGAGTCAGGATTATTAAACTCAGAGCAGCACCAGCCACGTCTACAGCTAAAGAGCTATCCTCCTGTGTTGCATGAAGTCTCTAAATACTGTGTATCTACATATTAACTGTAGTTCCAATTCCTTTTATACTATGAATTCTTACTATATTCCACATTAAACATTTTTTATGCATAAAATGACAAGAATACAAAGGTGAGTTGCCAGCTTTTGAGACTAAAATCTATTACTGGAGATGAAACGTAAGCCATGTGAGAGGTATAACATGTGAATTCAGAGGTGGGACTGTGAGGCTGGGGTGAAGGCTGATAATGTGCTCTGGATGGGTCATCAGCCACCTCTCTAAGGAGCCTGGGCTTTGCTAATAGGCTCATAAGAGCTGCGGAAACTGTATGTGTGTGTATTTTGCGTGTGTGTGTTTGTGTGTATTTTGTGTGTGTTTGTGTGTGTATTTTGTGTGTGTATTTGTGTGTGTGTGTTTGTGTGTGTATGCACCAAATGACCAGAGTTGGACGCACACGTCACAGAGGTCAGACACTGAACGAGTTTTGACAAAGGGCTGCTGGGAGAGAGGCAGCTTGCAGAGGGGGCGCAAAGGGGGGCTTCCGCCAACACACAAGTTGATAGAAAAAGACAAGCATATGAATTGCTTATATGTGGAATCTAAAAAAAAGTGAACTTATTTACAAAACAGAAACACGCACAGAAAACAAACATGGTTCTAAAGGGTTAAGGATGAGGAGAGAGGAATCAGGAGTTTGGAATTAGCAGACACACTGATGCGTATAAAATAAACGCGGACCTAGTGTACAACACAGGACACTGTTCAATAACTCGTGACAATCTGTGATGAAAGAAAATCTGAAAATCGCGCACACAGAAGCCCCACAGGTGGTGCAGTGGTAAAGAATCTGCCTGCCAACGCACGAGACATGGTACACATGGGTTTGACCCCTGGGTCAAGAAGATGCCCTGGAGTAGGAAATGGCACCCCACTCCAGTATTCTTGCCTGGGAAGTCCCATGGACAGAGGAACCTGGTGGGCTGCACTGCATGGGGTTGCAGAAGAGTCAGACAGGACGTAGTGACTAAGCAACAACAACAACAGAAATCACAACAGTGGGGAACTGGCACAAAAACAGATACAGTTACATGGAACAGGACAGAAAGCCAGAAGTAAACCCATTACTCTATGGTCAACTAATCCACAACAGGGTAGGCAAGAATACACACTGGAGAAGAGACATCTTCGATGAGTAGTGCTGTAAAAACTGGACTGCTACTTGCAAAAAAAAAAAGAAAGAAAGAAACTAGAACATTCTCTAAACCACACAGAAAACTAAAATGGATTAAAGACAAATGTAAGACTGGATACTATAAAACTCCTAGAGCAAAATATAGAATAATCATTGACATAAACCATAGCAATATCTTTTTGGTGCTGTCTCCTCTGATCAGTTCAGTCGCTCAGTCATGACCCCATGGACTGCACCATACCAGGCTTCCCTGTTCATCACCAACTCCCGAAGCTTGCTCAAACACATGCCCATCAAGTTGGTGATGCCATCCAACCATCTCATCCCGTCGTCCCCTTCTCCTCCTGCCTTCAATCTTTCCACCATTAGGGTCTTTTCCAATGAGGCAGTTCTTCACATTAGGTGGCCAAAGTATTGGAGTTGCAGCTTCAGCATCAGTCCTTCCAATGAGTATTCAGGGTTGATTTCCTTTAGGATGGACTGGTTGGATCTCCTTGCAGTCCAAGGGACTCTCAAGAGTCTTCTCCAACACCACAGTTCAAAAGCATCAATTCTTTGGCACTCTGCTTTCTTTGTAGTCCAACTCTCATATCCATACATGACCACTGGAAAAACCATAGCCTTGACTAGACGGACCTTTGTTGGCAAATAATGTCTCTGCTTTTTAATATGCTATCTAGGTTGATCACAGCTTTTCTTCCAAGGAGTAAGTGTCTTTTAATTTCATGGCTGCAGTCACCATCTGCAGTGATTTTGGAGCCCCCAAAAATAAAGTCTGACACTGTTTCCACTGTTTCCCCATCTATTTCCCATGAAGTGATGGGACCAGATGCCATGATCTTCGTTTTCTGAATGTTGAGCTTTAAGCCAACTTTTTCACTCTCCACTTTCACTTTCATCAAGAGGCTTTTGAGTTCCTCTTCACTTTCTGCCATAAGGGTGGTGTCATCTGCATATCTGAGGTTATTGATATTTCTCCCGGCAATCTTGATTCCAGCTTGTGCTTCTTCCAGCCCAGCGTTTCTCATGATGTACTCTGCATAGAAGTTAAATAAGCAGGGTGATAATATACAGTCTTGATGTACTCCTTTCCCGATTTACAACCAGTCTGTTGTTCCATGTCCAGTTCTGTTATTTCTTGACATGCATAGATTTCTCAGGAAGCAGGTCAGGTGTCTGCTATTGCCATCTCTTGAAGAATTTTCCAGTTTGTTGGGATTCTCACAGTCAAAGGCTTTGGTGTAGTCAATAAAGCAGATGTTTTTCTGGAACTCTCTTGCTTTTTCAATGATCCAGTAGATGTTGGCAATTTGATCTTTGGTTCCTCTGCCTTTTCTAAATCCAGCTTGAACATCTGGAATTTCACAGTTCACATATTGCTGAAGCCTGGCTTGGAGAATTTTGAGCATTACTTTACTAGCGTGTGAGATGAGTACAGTTGTGTGGTAGTTTGAGCATTCTTTGGCATTGCTTTTCTTTGGCATTGGAATGAAAACTGACCCTTTCCAGTCCTGTGGCCACTGCTGAGTTTTCCAAATTTGCTGGCATATTGAGTGCAGCACTTTCACAGCTTCCTCTTTCAGGATTTGAAATAGCTCAACTGGAATTCCATCACCTCCACTAGCTGTGTTCGTAGTGATGCTTTCTAAGGCCCACTTGACTTCACATTCCACGATGTCTGGCTCTAGGTGAGTGATCACACCATCGTGGTTATCTGGGTCATTAAGCTCTTTTTTGTACAGTTCTTCTGTGTATTCTTGCTACCTCTTCTTAGTATCTTCTGCTTCTGTTAGGTCCATATCATTTCTGTCCTTTATTGAGCCCTTCTTTGCATGAAATGTTCCCTTGGTATCTCTAATTTTCTTGAAGAGGTCTCTAGTCTTTCCCATTCTGTTGTTTTCCTCTATTTCTTTGCATTGATGACTGAGGAAGGCTTTCTTATCTCTCCTTGCTATTCTTGGGCACTCTGCATTTAAATGGGAATATCCTTCCTCTTCTCCTTTGCCTTTCATTTGTCTTCTCTTCTCAGCTATTTGTAAGGCCTCCTCAGACAACCATTTTACTTTTTTGCATTTCTTTTTCTTGGGGATGGACTTGATCACCGCCTCCTGTATAGTCATGAACCTCCGTCCATAGTTCATCAGGCACTCTGTCTATGAGATCTAGTCCCTTAAATCTATTTCTCACTTCCACTGTATAATCATAAGGGATTTGATTTAGGTCATACCTGAATGGTCTAGTGGTTTTCCCTACTTCCTTCAATTTAAGTCTGAATTTGGCAATAAGGAGTTCATGATCTGAGCCACAGTCAGCTCCTGGTCTTGTTTTTGCTGACTTTATAGAGTTTCTCCATCTTTGGCTGCAAAGAATATAATCAGTCTGATTTTGGTGTTGGCCATCTGGTGATGTCCATGTGTAGAGTCTTCTCTTGTGTTGTTGGAAGAAGGTGTTTGCTATGACCAGCGTGTTCTCTTGGCAAAACTCTATTAGCCTTTGCCCTGCTTCATTTTGTACCCAAAGGCTAAACTTGCTTGTTACTCCAGGTATCTCTTGACTTTCTACTTTTGCATTCCAGTCCCCTATGATGAAAAGGACATCTTTTTTGGGTATTAGTTCTAGAAAGTCTTGTAGTTCTTCAGAGAACCATTCAACTTCTGCTTCTTCAGCATTACTGGTTGGGGCATAGACTTGGATTACTGTGATATTGAATGGTTTGCCTTGGAAATGAACAGAGATCATTCTGTTGTTTTTGAGATTGCATCCAGGTACTGCATTTCAGAGTCTTTTGTTGACTATGAGGACTACTCCATTTTTTCTAAGGGATTCTTGCCCACAGTAGTAGATATAATAGTCATCTGAATTAAACTTTCCCATTCTGGTCCACGTTAGCTGATTCCTTAAATGTCGATGTTCACTCTTGCCATCTCTGGTTTGACCACTTCTCATTTACCTTGATTCATGAACCTAACATTCCAGGTTCCTTTGCAGTATTGGACAACCTAAGTCCATAAATTTTCCTCAAAAAAAAAAAAAAAAATTGCACTGAAAGATGAGCTCACAAAAAGCTGGGAAATATGCGTGACCAAATCATATTCAAAAGTCAGATGATCAAATATCAGGTTTAGCCACCTAATGTGAGAAAACCATACTCTGAAAGAAAACGCATGTTTATGGTTGTTAGAAGAAGGAAACATAAGGGGCTGGCTAAACAGACTAGGATACAGCCAAGAATAGAGTGAACTAGAACACAGAGCCGAAGAAATTTTATAGAAAGAACACAGCTAAAGAGATGAAAATAGGAAAGAGGCACAGGACAGACCCAACAATGTGAATTGCATCAGAGCCGAGCATTTGCTCACTGAACTCTTCTGAACGCCAAGAACCGTGCCTGCTGCTGCTGACAGTTGATGCTGAGTATTAGTTAAAGCCTAATAATTATCAGAAGTTAGGAGAGAATGAGGAAAAGGTAATTTTTAATGAACTAAGAATTTTTCTTACAATGAAAGGCATGAATATTTATAATCAGTTGAATCCCAAGCATGGTGAATTACGCTCCACTTGTTCCCATGAATGCGTATCAGCTGCAGGACTTCTTGACCCACTGTAAATGAGAGAACTGGACTTAATGTAATAACCACTTTTATAAAGTGGGCAATAGGTATTACAGGTTTATGATCCTAGACAGAAGGAAATGAGGAGAGTGAACCCTATTTTCATCCCATAGTTCTTCCCCAGAGTTTCCCTAGGAAAGGAGAGGGAGTCCAGAGTCCAGTGTGATCACTGGGTTAAGGAGACAGAGAAGGAAGTTTCAAGGAAGAAGAACTTGCAAACAAAGTGTTGGAGAGGAAGGAGCCATGCAGGGGAAAGGTTCCAGAATTCTGCTCAGGGATCCCTGAATCTCAGTTGAATACTAATCTGCCGTGTGTGGGATGAAACTTCATGAAGCCAGGGAAAGAACAGCTGCAGGGCACAGAACAATCATGTAAGCCAAATCACTGTCAGAGTTTACACGGGGTGGGAGCCACTCGTGCACTCAGCAGCCAGAAGGGACAGATCTGATCACTAACAGATACACGAGACAAGCAGTGGAGACCTTAGATGCTTCGCATTTACTACTGGGGCTAAAGGAGCCTAGAGGAAAAGGTATCCTAGACCTGCCCACAAAGCCTAAAACCAAGCTCATGAGGGATCAAGCTGATCTCCAAGAAATTTAATTGCCCAACAAAGTTCAAAACTCTGTTTGAAGACCTATAATAAAATATAGCTTATGGCTTCCCTGGTAGCTCAGACAGTAAAGCATCTGTCTGCAATGTAGGAGACCCGGGTTCGATCCCTGGGTTGGGAAGATCCCCTGGAGAAGGAAATGGCAGCGCACTCCAGTATCTTTGCCTGGAGAATCCCATGGATGGTGGAGCTTGGTAGGCTACTGTCCATGGGGTCGCAAAGAGTCGGACACAACTGAGTGACTTCACTTCACTATACGGATGTTAAATTCCCAATGTACAATATCCAATAAAAAAATTAAGATATATGAAGCCGGAAACTGTGGTACATAACTAAGAGAAATTTGCCAATAAAACTGATCCAGAAATTAGCAGAAAAGGATATTAACATGGCTTTTTAAACATAAATATGCTTAAGGATATAAAGAAACCATGAATATACTGAGGAATAAAATAGAATATATATATAAAGAAGACCCACATGGAGTTTCTAAAGGTGAAAACCATACAGTATGAATCATTTCCCATTCAATGGGTGGGATCAATAAAAGATTTGACACAGCAGAAAATACAAGTAAACTTAAAGATGCAGCAATAGAAGATACCCAAAATGAAGCACAAAAAAATGACCAAAAGTCACAAACAAAATTAGAGCATATACTGAACTAAATGAAAGTGAAAATACAACACTTCAGATTTGTGAGATGGAGCTAACACAGTGCGTAAAAGAAAAATTACGAATTATTACCAATATCAGGAATGAAAGAGGGAAAATTAGAGCTCTTTCACGCAAGATGTTAAAAGGATAAGGAGGTTATTATAAACATCATTCCCATGTATTTGATAACTTAGATGAAATGAACAAATACTTTGTGTTACACAAAGTAGTGAAACTGAAGAAATTAAAACCTAAACATCTTTTTTATCAAGTTAAAAAAAAACAGATAAAAACTGAGGAGAGAGTGTTATAACCCATGTAAATAAAGACAAGGAACAGAACCTAGACTATTAAAGAGCCCATACTATTTATCAAGGAAAAGACACTCCAGTAGAACAGGAGGCAGCTTTCAGTTGCATAAGCAACGCACAGAAGCGGTGAGAATGACCACTGACACTCGAGTTGTCTCAAGTGATGAACTCAGTGAAAGAAAATCTCATAAGTAATTAGGAAGAAACTGTGTCACATTCACTGGCGTGGCTACTTTAAAAGCTCAGTAATACCAAGTGATCACGGGTGGGGGAGCCTGGAACTTATAAACTGCTATTAGGGACAGTGGCCAAGATGGTGGAGGAGAAAGGCCCCGAGCTCACCCGTCACAAGCAGGCCACGATCACACCTATCTGCAGAATAACCTCAAAGAACAAGACTGGAACCTCAAGGTAGCAGCTTCGACAGCTAAAGACATAAAGAAGGAACCACAAAAAGGCACACCTGTCTCGTGAGACAATCAAATCTGACATGCCCTGGGTGGGTGACCCACAGACTAGAGAATAATTCTATCACAGAAGCTCTCCCACAGGACTGAGAGTTCTGAGCCCCACGTCAGGTTCCCAGTCTGGGGCTCTGGCACTAGGAAGACGAGCCCCCAGAGCATTTGGTTTTGAAGAGCAGCAGGTCTTGATTGCAAGAGTTCCACAAGGCTGGGGGAAACAGACTCTATTCTTGGGAGGGCTTACAGGAGATCTTTATGTTTTTTTTCTTTTGTAATTTACTTATCTTTGGCTATGCCTTAGGAAGCATCACTACAAACAAAGCTAGTGGAGGTGATGGAATTCCAGTTGAGCTATTTCAAATCCTGAAAGATGATGCTGTGAAAGTGCTGCACTCAATATGCCAGCAAATTTGGAAAACTCAGCAGTGGCCACAGGACTAGAAAAGGTCAATTTTCATTCCATTCTATTGGAATGACTATCTCAAAGAATGTTCATACTACCGCACAATTGCACTCATCTCACATGCTAGTAAATTAATCTCGAAATTCTCCAAGCCAGGCTTCATCAATACGTGAACTGTCAACTTCTAGATGTTCAAGCTGGATTTATAAAAGGCAGAGGAACCAGAAATCAAATTGTCAACATCCGTTGCATCATCAAAAAAGCAAGAGAGTTCCATAAAAACATCTGCTTTATTTATTACATCAAAGCCATTGACTGTGTAGATCACAACAAACTATGGAAAATTCTTCAAAAGATGGGAATACCGGGGTAACTTACCTGCCCTTCTGTGAAACCTGTATGCAGGTCAGGAAGCAACAGTTACAACCAGACATGGAACAACAAACTGGTTCCAAATCAGGAAAGGAGTATGTCAAAAATTTCTCATCAAAACGTGGAGAAAACATTTGAAGAGAGAGTAACTGAAAAATGAAAACTTTCCTAACCTGGGAAAGGAAATAGTGAACCAAATCCAGGAGTGCAGAGTCTGATACAGGACAAACCGAAAAGGAACACACCAAGACACATTGTAATCAAAACGGTAAGAACTAAAAATACAGATAAGGTGCTAAAAGCAGCAAGGGAAAAGCAATGAATTACATGTCAAAGAATCCCCTGAACATGACCAGCTGTTTCACTCACAAACAAAAAACACAGAAAAAGCATTTGACAAAATCCAACACCCATTTATGATAGAAACTCTCCAGAAAGTGGGCATAGAGGGAACCTACCTCAACATACCAGAGGCCATATATGACAGTCACAGCCACTTACGTACTCAAATGTTAAGAGTTGAAAGCCTTCTCTCCAATATCAGAAGCAAGGATGCCCACTCTTGCCACTGTTTTGGGGGCTGCACCAGCTGGCATGTGGAACTTCACTGGCCAGGGCTTGTCCCCTACACTGGGAACAGTCTTAGCGCTGGACCATCAGGGAAGTCCTCTTGCCACTTGTATTTAATGTAGTTTAGGAAGCCTGAGGCGAAGCAACCAGGGGGAAAAAGAAAGAATCCAACTGCAAAAGGAAGAAGACTGTCACTGTTTGCAGACGCCATGATATTAAACAAAGAACGCCTAACGTGCCATGAGAGAACTACTATAGCTCATCAATGAACTTGGTAAAGTTGCAGGATACAAAAATTAACATATTAGAAATCTGTTATATTTCTATAAACAACAAATTATCAGAAAGAAATTAAGGGGACCATCTAATTTACAACTATATAAAAAAGAATAGCATACCTAGGAATAAACCTACCTAGGAAAACAACTTGTACTTCAAAAACAGTATCTTACAGTTCTCACTCAGCTGTAAAAGAGCAAAAGGGTGCCACCTGCAGCAACATGGATGGACCTAGAGATGACCGTGCTCAGGGGGTCAGACAGAGCAGCACAGACACCACACGACGCCACTTGCACGTGGGATCCAGAAAACGACACGGGGCTCCCCCTGTGGTCCAGTGGCCAAGACTCCATGCTCCCAACGCAGGCGGCCTGGGTCTGATCCCTGATCGGGGAACAGGGTCTTACGTGCTGCGACTGAAAAGTCTGTTAGGAGGAGGTCCTGTGTGCTGCAGCCAAGACCTGGGACAGCCAAATAAGTAAATATTTAAAAAGTGGCACAAGTGAGCTTATTTACAAAACAGAAATAGGCTCAAAGAAAACAAACTTACGGACTAAAAGGGAAAGGTGAGGGACGGAGGATAAGTTTGAGACCAACAGACACGCACTGTATATGGAATAAACAAGGACCTACGGTGTAGCACAGGGACGTCGAGTCAGTGCTTTACAATAACCCTTGAGAAGAGTCTCCACTATAGGCTATATATAAGTGGATGACTTTGCTGTGTACTTACCAGAAACGAACGAAACATTGTAAATCAAGTATACTACAAAGAGTACACACATATTTAAATTTTAAAAAATTGTTGTTTGGAAAATGACATACTCGTTTTATCAGGAGAAGAGCAACCCTACTCTTAGGTACTAACTCCCTGGAAACTTATTTATACATATGAGAACACAGAATATTCAGTGAAGCACTAATTTATAATAATGACAAAGTGGAAGCCAATTATTTCTGAAAAGAAGAGGAAGTCTGGTTTATATAATAAAATTTTGTACACCAAGCAAAATAAGTTACATCTGTCAACATGGACAAGTCTAAAAACAGTGCTGAGTAAAAAGTTATTATTAAAAGATGTATACAACATAACATTCATCTAAAAATGTTAAAATACAAAGCAGTTTTAATAGTCTACAGATAAACACTACAACAAGAATAAAGAAATAGTAAAAAACAGAAACTATAGAAGTACAGGATTTCCCTGGTGATGCAGTGGATAAGAACCCGCCTGCCAATGCAGGGGATACAGGTTCGACCCCTGGTCCAGGAAGGTTCCGCATGCCGAGGAGCAACTAAGCCTGTGTCCCACCACCACTGGAGCCCACGGGCCCTAGAGCCAGCGAGCCGCCAACACTGAGCCGGTGTGCTGCGACTGCCGAGGCCCGCACACCAAGAGCCTGTGCTCGGCAGTGAGAGGGGCCGCTGCTGTGAACACCCGCGCACCACACCCGAGCAGAGAAACCGCAGAGAAGGTCCGCGTGCGGCAACGGAGACCCAGCCAGAAGTAAAGTAAACCAAATTCAGAATAATCGAGTTTGGAGATGAAGGGAAGGTGAGGATAAAGGTAGATCAAAAGCGTCAGTAGAGAAAGATCCATAAAGTGATAAACAGTAAAGGCAGTCAATGGCGAAGAGCAGGACTTGGCAAGCTTTTGGGGTAAAGGGCTTGAGAGTAAATATTTTAGACTTTGCAAGCTTAAGGGATAAAATAAATCAACAGTACGTTTTTGATTTAAAGACAAAAAAGCATCTTTACCTGGCAGACCATGCAAAAGCAGACTGTGTTAAAACATTATTTTTTGATTTAAAGAAAAATACACTTTACAAAACAGATTCTTTTTCACTGAATGCATTATTACTAAGACAGAAACAAGTTATACTTGGACCTGCAGGCTGCACACTGCTAGCCTAGAAGAGCCATCAGCCCGGCAGGACCTTCTGGAGTGACCGGAGTGGACTGCGTCTGCGTGGTCCCCAGCGTGGTAACCTCTAGACTTGTGGCTCCTGAGCACTTGCAATGCAGCAGCTGTGACTGAGAAGTTAAGCTTTAAAAATTGTACTGAATCCTAAGACAGCCATCCTAGAGTTTGAATGAATTCAAACAGCAGGTGGAAGGGCAGCAGCTGAATAAACAAACTGGAAAAGTAAGACTGTGATGGGAGAGTAGGGCATGTGAACCCATGATTCCATCAGGGGCAGGAAAGTCTGGGCTGACTCTCAAGGAGCGCAGGTGGGCGTGGAGGTGCAGGAGAGAGCTTGAGGTCAGGGTTGGAAGAGGCAGCTGGGACACAGACACTGCTCCCAGGACAGGGAGGCTCCCGTGAGAAGAGGAAAGAGAAGAGACACGTGAGGATGGCATTGTGACAGAAGCGACGACCACGGGGAAAGCCAAGGTTTGGGGGAGAAACGTCCAGGGAGGATGAGAGCCGTGACGGCTGAGACAGAGACGACCGGAGAGACAGGATACCTCTGTATTTAAAGACTGGAAAAAAACAAACTCACTGTCTTATACAAACTTTATTGCTCTCTAAACACGAATCAAAATTTATAGAAGTATATAAAAGTATGGGCTTCAAACTCTCAGAACTGAACTCTTATTGAATTTACTTTTTTCTTAGAAAGGTAGATTCTATTCTCTAATTAGGAACCTTGAGAAAATGAAGTCACACCAGGATCTACAGGCAGAGGCAGAGACCCCAAGCCAGCTGGTCCTCCCCGGGCAGCTGGAGCAGTTAAACCAGGCCAGACCCACTCCAGCTCGGGCCGCCATCTACTCTCCACATTGGGGTCCCAGGGTGGCTGGGTCGCAAGCTGGCTTCACATCACCTGAGTCCCTGACTCGAGTGAATTCGTGGCTTCAGGTTTGAGCACGCCTCACTTCTGCCGCTGGAGTGTCCCTCGGCCATGGACTTAGGAATTTGATCAAATGCACAAAAAAGGTCTTGGCTTTCACACACTTAACATCTGGCATTTTTGACTAAACAAGGAACTATTCTGACAGGCCGTGACGCAATAATCTGTGATTTTGCTAACGCATCACTTTCAACAACGGGCACGTGGCATTGTGGGTTTAGAGGCAGTCACTTGCCCAGTCCCTGAGCCTAAGCAACCTCCAGTTCTCTAATCACGATCTCAAACACATTTTGTCCGAAAAAATCAAATACAGCGATGGTATAAGGAACCCACAAGCAGCTCAGTGTATACTCTACTGTGAACGACAAGGATTCGTTTTATTCAAACACTGTACAAAGAGTTTCAAAAGGTCTTCAGTCTGTCTTCAAAAATTCATTCAGTCATAGTACTACCCACTTAAGGGAAAAAAAGATGCCTTATAACGAAAACATCTTAATTTGGAGAAACATGATTAATTTCCCAATGTTGGTATAAGATACATCAATTAAGTTTTTGGCAATATAAAAAAATCTAAACTACGATAGTGCTTCAGTCCAATTACTTAAAGCTAGAAGGAAAATAAACCAAGTGTATCAAAGGTTTAGGAAGACACATCACTTTTGAAGTACAGTTTTGAAGACATGTTCATGATCTATAGACTTGTCAAGAGAATATTCTATGGCAACAGTTCAACCATTCGAGTACTTTTATAGATTCCCTCTTGGCGCCACAGAAGCGGGTGCAGGATGAATTTCAATAGCATCTAACACAGGCTTCATTGTACTTGCTTCACATTTTTTTTTTAGAACAGTGTCTGGAATCTTTTTTCTGCTTGAAAATAGGCGAATTCAAGAAACACAAATCCGTGAAAGGGTCCCCTCTCCTCAGTTTCCTGGAAGAGCAGAGAGAACTCTTAAGCATGAGGATAAGCATCCCAATACTAACTTACTCTTCAGTTTAAGTTTATTGTAGATCATGCCATTGTTAATATTCTCATTTCAGTTTTTCATCAAAACAGTGTATTTCAAATAAGGCTCACCCTTTAATGAAGCTCTGTAACCTTACTCTCCCAGGGGTGTCATTAAAAGTGAATTCCCACAAGCCAAATACTTACGAAGCGAGCGTGGGTTCCTTATAGTTCACGACGGCGGCTGTGCACCTACGTTTACGTAAAGACACTGGTGGGCTTTCTACATTCTTTTTTGGAGAAAGAGAAAGCTTTCTGGTTTTCATCACAGGATACAAAGGGACATTAGTGATATCCTTCAGGCTAAAATGAGGCGACTGGGGAGCTTCAGGTAGTACACCTACAAAAACAAGAACAAGTTTTATTGAGTACGCTTCCAAAAATTAGACAAACACAGGGACTGAAGCCATGTGATTACACACCTTAGATGCATCCAAAATCTGCAGAGGAAGGAAAACTCCCAAACTCATTCTACAAGGCCACCCTTACCCTGACACCAAAATCAGACAAAGATACACAAAAAAAGAAAATCACAGGCCAATATCACTGATGAACATAGATGCAAAAATCCTCAACAAGATTCTAGCAAACAGAATCCAACAATACTCTGACAGGATCAGGGCTCCTGTAATGTAGGAGATGCAGGTTCAATCCCTGGGTGGGGAAAAAAGAGCCCCTGGAGGAGGAAATGGCAACCTATTTACGATAAAAAACTCTCCAGAAAGCAGGCTTAGAAGGAACATACCTCAACACAATAAAGGCCACAGACAACAACCCCACAGTAAACGTTATTCTCAACAGTGAGAAACTGAAAGCATTTCCTCTTAATATCGGGAACGAGACAGGCTGCCCATTCTCGTCATGATTATTCAACGTACTTTTGGAAGTCCTGGCCATAGCAATCAGAGAGGAAAAGGAAATAAAAGAAACCCAAATCAGAAAAGAAGTTAAACTCTTATTTGCTACTATACACAGAAAACCCTAAAGATTCCACCAGAAAATTACTAGAGCTAATCAATGAATACAGAAAGTTGCAGGATACAAAACCAGCACAGAAATCCCTTGCATTCATACCCACTAACAATGAAAAATCAGAAAGAGAAATTAAGGAGACAATCCCATTCACCACTGCAACAAAAAGAATACCGAGGAATAAACCTACCTAAGGAGACAGAAGTCCTGTATGCAAACAACTAAAACACTGATGCATGAGATCAGAGATGACGAGTGGAGAGATACACCACGTTCTCGGATTAGAAGAACAATATTTTGAAAAATGACTATACTACCCAAAGTAATTAGATTCAATGCAATCCCTAATCAAACTGCCATTTGTATTTTTCACAGAACAAAAAATTTCACAATTTATATGGAAACACAAAAGTCCCCAAATAGCCAAAGCGATCTTGAGAAAGAAGAATGGAGCTGGAAGAATCAACCTTCCTGACTTCAGACTATACTACAAAACTACAGTCATCAAGCCAATATGGTACTGGCACAAAAAAAGAAATATAAATCAATGGAACAAGATAGAAAGCCCACAGACAAACCTATGCACCTATGGGTAGCTTTTTTTTGACAAAGGAGGCAAGAATACACAATAGAGAAAAGACAGCCTCTTCACTGAAGTGGTGCTGGGAAAACTGGACAGCTACGCGTGAAAGAATGAAACTAGAACACTTTCTAATACCATCTGTCCATGGGATTCTCCAGGCGAGAATACTGGAATGGATTGCCATTTCCTTCTCCAGAGGATCTCCCTGACACAAGGATCAAATCCAGGTCTCTTCCCTTGCAGGCAGATTCTTTTGTCTGAGCCACCAGGGAAGCCCTTCTAATACCACACACAAAAAATAAACTCAAAATAGATGAAAGATTTAAATATAAGGCCAGAAACTATAAAGCTCTTAGAAGAAAATATAGGCAGTACATTCATTGACATACATCACAGCAAGATCCTCTGTGACCCACTTCCTAGAGTAATGGAAATAAAAACAAAAGTAAACAAACGGGACTTAATAAAACTTAAAAGCTTTTGCACAGCAAAGTGAGTCACTCAGTTGTGCCTGACTCTTTGTGACCCCATGGAGTTCTCCAGGCCAGAATACTGGAGTGGGTAACCATTCCCTTCTCCAGGGGATCATCCCAAACCAGGTCTCCTGTACTGCAGGGAAGCCCAAGAATACTGGAGGGTGTAGCCTATCCCTTCTCCAGGGGATCTTCCTGACCCAGGAATTGAACCAGGGTCGCCTGAATTGCAGGCAGATTCTTTACCAGCTGAGCTACCTGGGAAGCCCTCCAAAGGGCAAAGCAACGGAAACGATAAACAAGATTAAAAGACAACCCTCAGAATGAGAAAAAATAATTGCAAACAAAACTGACAAAGGATTCATCTGCAAAATATACAAGCAGTTCACACAGCTCAATACCAGAAAAACAGAAGACCTAAACAGAGTTTTCTCTAAAGACGACATAAACAGATGGCCAACAAACACATGAAAAGATGCTCGACATTGCTCATTATTAGAATGCAGTATCACCTCACACCAGTCAGAAAGGCCATCATTAAAAAATCTACAACCAATAAATTTGCAGAGATATGGAGAAAAGGGAACCCTCTTACACCACTGGGAATGTAAACTGATACAGCCACGTACAAAGAACAGTACGGAGTCTGCTTAAAAAACTAGGACTAGAACTACCATATGATCCAGCAATCCCACTACTGGGCTATACCCTGAGAAAACCATAATTGGGAAAGAGATGCATGTACCCCAATGTTCACTGCAGCACTTTTTACAACAGCTGGGACATGGAAGCAGCCTAGATGTTCATCAACAGATGAATGGATACAGAAATTGTGGTACATGATGATGCTGTGAAAGTGCTGCACTCAATATGCCAGCAAATTTGGAAAACTCAACAGTGGCCACAGGACTGGAAAAGGTCAGTTTTCATTCCAATCCCAAAGAAAGGCAATGCCAAAGAATGCTCAAACTACCGCACAATTGCAGTCATCTCACACGCTAGTAAAGTAATGCTCAAAATTCTCCAAGCCAGGCTTCAGCAATACGTGACCCGTAAACTTCCAGATGTTTAAGCTGGTTTTAGAAAAGGCAGAGGAACCAGAGATCAAATCGCCAACATCTACTGGATCATCGAAAAAGCAAGAGAGTTCCAGAAAAGCATCTATTTCTGCTTTATTGACTATGCCAAAGCCTTTGTGTGGATCACAATAAACCGTGGAAAATTCTGAAAGAGATGGGAATACCAGACTATTTGACCTGTCTCTTGAGAAACCTGTATGCAGGTCAGGAAGCAACAGTTAGAACTGGACATGGAATAACAGACTGGTTCCAAATAGGAAAAGGAGTACGTCAAGGCTGTATATTGTCACCCTGCTTATTTAACTTATACACAGAGTACATCATGAGAAACACTGGGCTGGAGGAAGCACAAGCTGGAATCAAGACTGCTGGGAGAAATATCAATAACCTCAGATATGCAGATGACACCACCCTTATGGCAGAAAGTGAAGAGGAACTAAAAAGCCTCTTGATGAAGGTGAAGGAGGAGAGTGAAAAAGTTGGCTTAAAAGCTCAACATTCAGAAAATGAAGATCATGGCATCTGGTCCCATCACTTCATGGGAAATAGATGGGGAAACAGTGGAAACAGTGTCAGACTTTATGTTTTGGGGCTCCAAAATCACTGCAGATGGTTATTGCAGCCATGAAATTAAAAGACGCTTATTCCTTGGAAGAAAAGTTATGACCACCCTAGACAGCATATTAAAAAGCAGAGACATTACTTTGCCAACAAAGGTCCGTCTAGTCAAGACTATGGTTTTTCCAGTGGTCATGTATGGATGTGAGAATTGGGACTATAAAGAAAGCTGATCGCCGAAGAACTGACGCTTTTGAACTGTGGTATTGTAGAAGACTGTTGAGAGTCCCTTGGACTGCAAGGAGATCCAACCAGTCCATCCTAAAGGAGATCAATTCTGGGTGTTCACTGGAAGGACTGATGCTGAAGCTGCAACTCCAATACTTTGGCCACCTCATGTGATGAGTTGACTCATTGGAAAAGACCCTCATGCTGGGAGGGATTGGGGGCAGGAGGAGAAGGGGACAACAGAGGATGAGATGGCTGGATGGCATCACCGACTCGATGGATATGGGTTTGGGTAAACTCTGGGAGCTGGTGATGGACAGGGAGGCCTGGCCTGCTGCGATTCATGGGGTTACAAAGAGTCGGACACAACTGAACTGAACTGACTGATACCATTGAAAGTTACTCAGCCTTAAAATAGGACACATTTGAGTCAGTTTTGATGTGGTTGAACTTAGAGCCTACTGTACAGAGTGACGTAAGAAAGATATTGTATACTGACACACGTGTATGGAATCTAGAAGGGTGGTCCTGATGAACTTATTTGTGGGGCAGCGATGGAGACAGACCTAGAGAACAGGCTTGTGGGCGGTGTGGGAGGAGCTGAGAGCGGCAGGGAGACACACATCAGCACGTGTAGACAGAGCGCCACGCCCGTGCTCTGCACAACCTGTGGGGTGGGGTGGGCTGAGAGATGCGAACGTGAGGGGGACACGCGGACACCTGTGGGTGATTCATGCTGATGTGTGGCAGAAACCAGTACACTGTAAAGCAAGTATCTTTCAGTAAAAAAAAGTACACAAAATCCAGCATTTTATAATACAGGTTTTTAAAAACTTGTTCATCTTTTCCTCTCGGTATAACACTGAAATAATTATTGTGGCTGTGAAGAACTTACTAAAACAAAAGCTTACTAAAACTTAAAATTCTTAAAAAATTTAAAGAAAAAAAATGAAAATTCTTCCATGATAGCTGGGGCACAATGAATTAGTTTCAACTATGCAACTTCACTTAGTCACACCTTATTCTTTAGAATTATCCAGGTCTCTATCGCTTTTAATTCTAACGGTTATCATCAACTGACTTCTTACAGTCTCAGAAAGCCACTCAAGTGCATTCTATTCTCCATACAGTGTTAACGGAAAAACCCAAGTGAACTTTTTGGCCAACCAAATACTAAATAAAAGAGAATTCCAAGTCATAGTCTCTGTGTAAACCAGGAGAAACGGGGTTCCCTCTAGTAAAGCTTTCCAGCTGGTGCTAGGAGTAAAGAATCCACCTGCCAAGGTAGGAGATGTGGGTTCGATCCCTGGGTATCCCCTGGAGGAGTAAACGGCAACCCACTCCAGTATTCCTGCCTGGAGAATCCCAGGACAGGGAAGACTGGCGGGTTACAGTCCACGGGGGGACAGAGTTGAACATGACTGAGCATGCACGTGTGCTAATAAAGCTGGAAGATTAAAAAGTTACCCAAAGTTTTTCCTATCAGAAACACCCAAGTTATTCTACCTGGATCTACATCTATATAGGGAGACAGGTACCCAGCACACAGGAAGAACACAAGGCAGATAATCTCTTAAAATTGCTTTAAAAAGCAAAGTCTTTCCCAGGAAAAACTAAACTTTAACTGTAAAATGATTTTATGTTTAATAACCACTGTTCAGGGCTACCTGGGTTTCAGATATTCTGCCTTTCTTGTCTCTACATAAACAAACTGTACTATGCTAATTATTCCAACTTTTGGTTTGGAAACTATGGTTGAACAACATCAGATCAGTTGCTATGTTCTGGAATAAAGCTTCTAAAACTTTTACCCGTATATCAATCTTCCAGGAAATTTGTTAAAAAGATACAGATATGATTCAGGATGCAGGGTATGGCATGCGATTCTGCTTTTCTAAGAAGTTTCCAGGTGATGCTGAAGGTCTGGGGACCAAACTCTGAGCAACACTAGTGCTTTTTTCCTTTAAAAACTTATGAAAATCTAAGTGCAAAGATGGAGACGGCAGTATGAGCCCCATTTACCCAGCTTCAATAATTATCAACATTTGGCCAATCTTGTTTGATGTACTCTAAAATCATTACAGCATACTTCTTAAAAGAGATATTTGCATGCTACCAATGGGGAAACCAGAGAAGGCAATGGCACCCCACTCCAGTACTTTTGCCTAGAAAATCCCATGGATGGAGGAGCCTGGTAGGCTGCAGTCCATGGGGTCGCTTGAGTCAGACACGACTGAGCGACTTCACTTTCACTTTTCACATTTATGCATTGGAGAAGGAAATGGCAACCCACTCCAATGTTCTTGCCTGGAGAATCCCCAGGACTGGGGAGCCTGATGGGCTGCCGTCTATGGGGTCGCACAGGGTCGGACACGACTGAAGTGACTTAGCAGTAGCAATGGGGAAACAGTGGAAACAGTGGCTGACTTTATTTTTGGGGGCTCCAAAATCACTGCAGATGGTGACTGTAGCCATGAAATTAAAAGACGCTTACTCCTTGGAAGAAAAGTTATGACCAACCTAGACAGCATATTAAAAAGCAGAGACATTACTTTGCCAACAAAGGTCTGTCTCGTCGAGGCTATGGTTCTTCCAGTGGTCACGTGTGGATGTGAGAGATGGAAAACAGAGTGCAGAATTGATGCTTTTGAACTGTGGTATTGTAGAAGACTGTTGAGAGTCCCTTGGACTGCAAGGACATCCAACCAGTCCATCCTAAAGGAAATCAACCCTGAATCTTCATTGGAAGGACTGAGGCTGAAACTGAAGCTCCAATACTTTGGCCACCTGATGCGAAGACCTGACTCACTGGAAAAGACCCTGATGCTGAGAAAGATTGAAGGCGGAGAAGGGGACAACAGAGGATGAGATAGTTGGATGGCATCACAGACTCAATAGACATGAGTTTGAGTAAACTCTGGGAGTTGGTGATGAACAGGGAGGCCTGGAGTGCTACAGTCCATGGGGTCACAAAGAGCTGGACACCACTGAGCAACTGAACTGAACTGTACCACCTAACTGGGCTTCCCTGGTGGCTGAGCTGGTAAAGAATCTGCCTGTAGTGCAGGAGACGTGGGTTCGATCCCTGGGTTGGGAAGATCCCCTGGAGAAGGGAATGGCAGCCCACTTCAGTATTCTTGCCTGGAGAATCCCACGGACAGAGGAGTCTGGTGGGCTACAATTCACAGGGTCACAAAGAGTCAGATATAATTGACTAACACCATCCTAACAACCAGAGAACAGTGCTGTTATGGGGATCCAATGAGCTAGCCTGACAGAATTTTGAGAATGATAAAATTTGCCTGTTTATGTTCGCATACTAACTATTAATACAGTTCCCAGATGAGAATCTTTGTGGGCAGCAGCAGGCTGTATTGTCAATATTTGGACTACTTTCTGATCTAACCAATAAAAGCAAGATTTTCTAAGCCACAGTTTTTAGATGTTTTACACATGTCTTATAAAATACTACTAAGGAATTGAGGAAAAGGTTTTCTTGGTCTTATTAGGCCACCTTCACGAAATAGAAAATTCTTTTAAATTCTGGATCCTGTCAAGTTGACGATAAAGCAAAGTCATTAAAATTACAGGTCGCTGGATTTAAGTTTGATTTCATTTTCAGGGGGATGTTTTGGAGGAGTGCATAACAGGCATTTTAATTCAACCTAACTCCACAACTTTCCTTGCTTTGGAAGGTTTCATTTACTGAAAGTAAAAACTCTCTCTCCATGACAAGTCCTATTTGTTCTTAAAGAGGATTTAAATTAGCTTAAAGTATGTCAAAGCTACACACTGTGGTTTGCACCCCCAGTCCCCCACTATTTAATTTTCCCCAAAGAGACAGATGGTAAGTCTATAACCTCCTCCAGAGAAGCAGATGGTAAATGCTAGTATGAAAGTACAAGGAGTGATCATTTATCATAAACATCAAGAGTGCAGGCAAACAAGTAAATCACTTACCAGGAGGCGTCTCCGTTGTCTCAGAGCCCCCATGTCTCAGCGCTCGTCTAGGCCGAGGCCTGGGGACAGGACTCCTCGTTGATTCACTGCTGAGATCTGGACTGGACTTGGATGTGGGAACATAGAGGTCATCAGAATCATCTCCTGAACAGCTTGATTCACAGGTGCTCACTTCAGATTCATTGTTGGCTTCCTCTCTTGTAGCATCATTGCACACTTTTTGCCGGAAGGGAGTAAGGTGAACACCTTCTTCCGAATTAAAATTGTAAGCGTCACAGGAGGTGAGAGTTTTATTCCCACTTTTGCTCCCTTTACACTTTGATACAGATCTTGATTTCCCCCTTTGGTTAGCTTTCGCTTTTCCTTTTCGTTCTTTGGCACCTCTGTGCTTGCTTTTAGTTGGCTGTGATTTATAGTCATAAGCATCTTTCTTTGTTTTGGTAGATCGTCCTGGGTGAACCAGCCTTGGGGATAAGTAAATCTGACTCCTGCTGTACCGACAAACACTTTGTTCTACGTTTTCAGGTATCCGTGTGCTTATTGGCGGGTCTACAAATCTAATCCTTTCTAGTTCCAAAGAGTCCTCTGACAAGTGACTGATTCCAAAATCATCCACAGCACTAATCTGACATGGACTGTTAATGTATTTCTTTAAACCACGACGGAGAGATATAGTTCTAGGTAAGACAATATCAGTTGACTTATCTTCACTTGAATCCAAATCGAATCCTGGTCTGTCTTGAGAAATAGTAGATACTGGCTCTGAGAATTAAAAAAATAAAATAAATGAGAAAAACAGGTTCACTTTATGGAAATTTAAATTAAGAATGTTAGAATTCAAAGTTAAAAATGGAACTAATGAAAATTCTTTCTGTAGTTTTCCATTTACTCTAAATAAATAAAAATCTGGGGAGCTTACTATTTACTTCCTTTTGACTGTCTATACCTGTATAGCCCAAGGTTGTTACAAGGGTTAAGTAAGATAAGATAATGTATGTTAAGCGCCTAACAGAGTGTAACACATCGTAGGCTCAGTAAACTGCAGCCGCAGTTGTAACCAAGGTTTCTGACTACAGATTTGGAAAAATAAAAATGGATGGATTTTAAAACTCTTTTGTGATTCTGTGTAAAATAGACAGATATTTGCTTTGAGCAGAATACCAGATGAGCAGATCTTAAAAGGTAAAAAAACAAAAATTAGAGAAATTTAATTGCTACTTGTTCTCAAAGATCTCATCATGCCTTCGCGGTATTTTTAGATTCACTGGGATTACCTTCTCCGTGGAATGATTCTTCGTGTCCTGGACAGTCAGCACCCTCACGCACTTGCCTTAGAAAGTACCAATAAAAAATAAAAACTTAAAACATTTATGCAAGAAAAGAATTTAAGACTTTCTACAAAGTTTTTTCCTTTTAGTAACATTTCATAATTCCATTCTGTATCAGTATATCTGTTCTGTATCAAAGGAAACCAAAAAACACTGATGATGATGACATGGAAGCAGATTTGTTATGACTGATATTCAACTCCCCCTAGGAGGAGCACATCAAACTGAACAGTTTCTCCTGAACACTTTCCCTAACTCATCATTTTATTTAACTGGAGAAATAGCCAATCAGATTGATGTATAAACTACATTAAAAGAAATTCAGTTAGATGCCTCTTCTGGAGCCTACTGTATCATTAGCCAAGCTGTGATTTTCTTTGGTACAACATACTTTTGTGACATTTACCTACTGACTCCTCTGAATTCACACTGTTCATTTTCTTTAAAAAATTTTGTCCCTTTGGTTCATGAAATAAGAAATTTCCATTTTTATGCTTTAATATGGCCATCTCATTCTAATTTTATTCTTTTTTTTTCTTACAAAATTTACCCCTCTAGACATCAAAACTTAAGCACAAGTTGTGGAAATAGAGTAATAGCAACCAGTCAATAAAATTTTAGAAATCTTATAAAAACTCAATTACCTCATCTTACTTTTTGGCCATCACATAAATATTGCATCAGATCTTTAATATTCAACAGTTTAAAAACTACTCATGATTAAAATTAATATGGGGACAGAAATCACATTAGTGATTACTTCCACAAGGAGAGGGGCACAAAGGCACAAACTCCAAAGGGACACGAAGGGATGGTTTATGACGGAGCTCTCACCTGGGGACACTTAACCTGCCCGTTCCCCTGGGGCCTCAGAACGTCTGCAATGTCTAGACACACCTTTGGTCCTTACAGCTATTAGAGGCGGTTGCTGTTGGCATTTGGTGGGTAGAGGCCGAGGATGCTGCTAAATGCCCCACAGTGCTTAGGACCACGCCCACAACAAAGAATGATCCAGTCCAAACAGTCAGCAGTGCTCAGCTGAGAAATCCTGGCCAGAGCAATGGCAATGCTCTGTACTTTAACCCAGGTTTCAGTTCACAGGTGTATATATTAGTCCAACTCACTGCACTCTGTAATTGAGATCTGTGCATTTGACTAATCTAATCTTATTTCAGTAATTCATAAGCAAACAAATAAAGTACCCTAATTCAAGAGAAGGAGTATATGAGGTCTGATGATATTTCAGAACCAACTGGACAAGCGAGTCAGTGTGACAATTTGTTAAATATGGTAGTTTATTAGATTTCTTTTCTAAACCAGACTATTTGTGTTACTGGCAAAATAACCAACATTCGAATGTCCAATTCTTAGAATAAAAACATGATACAAGAAAAATACAAATGAAGCTTCAAGAGAAGCTTCTTATCCCTAGACGTCAAAAAGTAACTAAATAGAAGAAAGCTTTGGTGTGGCTATATAGGACAGAATTTCAACATATCAAAATTTTCTTAAATACATTCTTGAGAGAGTACCAGTCTTCAAATACGTGACTCAGTATGATGCTGATTTCCTTTCACAAATGGATCACAGTTAAATATTTATTGGTATTGATAATAATGAATTCGATACTAACGGTAAATGCTTCACAAATACATCTCTGGAGTTGTCGTCACTACTGGAGTCCATTCCACTTTTGGAGTCCATTCCAGAGGGACATAATTCTAGGTTCTGTTAATGTATTGAAACAAAGAAAACACTGGTACAACCAAAATATTCACAACGAAGCATTCATTTACTCAACAATAGATACTTACTGATAGTCTGCTATGGTCCCAGGGACTGTTCTAGGAACTGAATCCAAAACTAGAAAACAAAGTACTACCCTCTTAAAGCTTACAGTCTAGCATAGGGAGAGAAAAGGTAAAAAAGCTAGTAGTCATAAATGCAATGGAGGAAATATTTACTCAGGGTGAAATGGCAGAGTAACTGATGTCTGGAGGGCTTTTAGGTGGGATGACTTTCATCTGAAATCTGAAGAAATGCAAAGAGCCAGCCACTTGAAGGAGAAGCACTGGGAACAGAAAATACAAAAGTCATGATGTAGGAAAACCCTTGCTGTGTTTAGGAAAGAAGGCCACTGGGGCTGGAACAGTCACAGGAAAGACCAGGAGGTGGGCAGAAGCCAGATGATGCAGGGCCTGAGGGCCATGAGTTTGACTTTTTTTTTTTTTTTTCCAGAAAAAGACCAGTCTCTTTGTGGGTGACACAGGTTGGGCATGGACCCCAAGGCAGTTGCCCACCTAAAGGGAGGCCCCCCGACAAGACACTCTGCGAGGCCTGCTCTTCTGGCCCCAGCTGGTTGGCTCTGGATGGGGTTTGGGGGGCCCGTGACACACACCGGGAAGTCATTTAAATATTAAGCAGGGAAGTAAAATGATCTAAGTTTTAAAAAGATCAAGCAGACCACCATGTGACACAGGGACTGAAAAGAGCCAAAGGCACAGCAGCTGGGAGTCGTCATGTCAATCAAGCAAGACACGCCCACTTGGACTGAATCCTACAGCTGTGAAGGTTTGGCCTAGAAGGTTTTGGGGTAACAAAGTGTGCTCGCATTGAATAGGGGTGGAGGTAGGGACAGTGAGCAAGAGGGAAGCTTCTTGTGGTTCTGACTTGGCCAAGCAGCTGGGCTGCCTTATTAAGCCGAGCAAGACTTATAGAGGGAGGCACAAGTCCACAGGATCTTTGGGAGGGGGAAAAAGTAGAGTTTATACTTTGTACAAAGTATGTTTGAGATTCTTTATAATACTTAAGTGAATATATCAAGTAATAACTGTGTGTGTGTAGATCTTGAGCTACACACTTGGAAGTCACCAGCAGGCAGACAGTATTTAAAGCTGTGGGAAGGGATACAGTGGGTCTAGGACAACTGATGTTTAGGAGTAAAGAAGAAGCCAGCAAGAGAGACGCACATGGCATAGTCAGAAAGGTAAACAAGGAGATTATGATGGTAAGAAAGCTAAGATCAAAGTACTTCCAACAAAGTCATCCCTGTACCATAGTAGTACTTCAAGGCCAACAAGAAAGAAAAGTGACCAAAGTTACTGACTTTGGTAACACAGAGGTTTTGGTGACCCAGATATACAGTGATAATAGAATGGTGGGGATCAAAGTCTGACACAGAATTCAAATGTGAATGGAAGCTGAGGAAGGGAAGACAGTAAGTGCTCTGTTCTCTTTGGAAAAGTTCTCCTGTGAATGGAAGCAGAGAAATGAGGAGACAGCAGAATGAGATCAGGAGAGGTTCTATTTATTTTCTTTTCCTCTTAAGGTGAGAGAGATACTAAAGCACATTTGTACATAACTGGAACAATTGGGTAGAGGGAGATAAATGCTGGATGAGAGTGCAAACTTTCAGGAGCAAAGTCCCAGAGGAGAAGAAAACAAGAGAATCAGATCACACAGGGAGGGACTGGCCTTGGATAGGAGCAGACACTTCAGCCAATGGCACCAGAAGGAAAAGGAGAGACAGCGGAGACCTAGGCAGATGTGTATAAATAGATGTGTGTCAGGGAAACAAGAGGCCCAGTCTGATTCCTTAAAAGTCATTCCAATTCAGTGCAGTTGTTTTATGAAATGTGATGGACAAACAATATACAGACATTATAATGAATAGGTTGAAACTGTTCATCAGAAATAAAACTGGAAACTTAATCCTGTTAATAAAAGTTTTAAGTTGATTATCAACACAGCTAATGTTCTAAAGCTAGTATTACTGAAGGTAAATAAAGGCGGATATTTAACTACAGAGAGATATAAAATTTTACAAGATCCATCATAAAATGTAAGAAACGCTATTAGTACTTTCTAATTAATCCTTAAAAGGCAAGATAATTGTTGGTAGGCAAGAAATAAAAACATTCCCATTAAAGCATTTTAAGCTTCTCTATCACTACAAATTGACTTGATAAACAAGGACGCACAAGTACACAATGATGGTTGAGAGCAAGCGACACATCAAACGTGTGGCAGAAAACAAACCCATGTTTTAAATGCTAATACTCTCACCTAGCAACTTAACACTATCTTTTAATACTAAAAATTCATTGATCAATGTCAAAAGGTCTGTAATAAAAGAATTTTTTCACCCGTTTTTGTGATTATCTTATTGAATATTCACTTGACACTATTCTGTGTGGTTTCAGCAAAAATCTGAAAAGGGAAGAGGAAGAATCAAATGTCTTTGGAGAAATGTTTTGCCTCACTAGTTGACCAAAGAAAAAACTTAGGAAAGATTACATTTTGAGGGAAAAAAGTTTTGTTTTGTTTTTAAATAATCTAACCCTTACATGAAGGTTAAAAAGAAAAAACAATCTAATCTTTATAGGTAATTCTCTATCACACTACAATACATATTGCATGTGTGTGTATACATTCTATGTATTATACGCAGAAGAGATACGCAATCACCTTAGTTGCAGGGAGGCAAGAACTCTTTCACTGACGCCTCCTCTAGGTGGAGAAAGGACTTAACTCCTTTCTTGAGCCCACCCCCGACCCTAAGCACTAGGCTCCGGCTTCTGCTGCCCTAGGTGCCAGCACAGCTGTCTTCACTGGTATGGCAAACAGACAAGACACCTAAGTGTTTCCACCTGACTTCTTTCTCTGCCCCATGGAGCTTCCCTGGCAGTGGCCTTTAGGAAATGAGAGGAGACTGACCCAGAGAAGATCCTAAACCAAACTTTCTCCATGTGTTGCTTTGGCTGGCCTTTCTATACACCCCTGGACACAAAAAGAATCAGATTAAAAAGCTGACAGCAAAATGTTCAAGATATTTCCTGTTTGGCAGTTAATGTATAGTTGTCCTGAAGGAAATCAGTCCTGAATATTCTTTGGAGGGACTGATGCTGAAGCTGAAACTCCCATACTCTGGCCACCTGATGCGAAGAGCTGACTCATTGGAAAAGACCCTGATGCTGGGAAAGATTGAAGGTGGGAGGAGAAGGGGATGACAGAGGATGAGATGGTTGGATGGCATCACTGACTCAATGGACATGGGTTTGGGTAGACTCTGGCAGTTGGTGACGGACAGGGAGGCCTGGCGTGCTGAGGCTCATGGTGTTGCAGAGCTGGATATGACTGAGTGACTGAACTGAACTGTCCTAACTTAGCCAACTAGTAGGTAAAAAGGATTCTCCATAAAGCACTTAACTACTTCTCATCTCCCCAATTAAGGCAGTCCTTACATTAACCCCACTGGTGTAGCAAAACTACATAGAAAAGTTGGATTAACAGCACTGATTAAAACTTCTGCACCACTCTGCTTCCACCACCACTTCCAGCCCTTCAGCTTACTTGCCCTCCCTTTGCCTCAGTTTGCTGACCATTCAGAGGGTCTGGCCATGCAAGAGACTCAACTATTTCTTTTATACCTGGTCTTGCTACAGTCTTTCGGAAGTTATATAGGAGTATTACCAGTATTCTTGAAGCATTCTTAACTGGCCACACACAACTACGGGGCCACAGCACTGAGAAAAGACGTTCTGACCAGCTCACTAATAACAGAGCTATCAGTATAATTAATTTAAAAAAAACAATTGATCTAAATTGATAATTTAAGGCTTTAACATTTTCTTCCTAAGAAATCCAGCCTTCCCGATGAAAATACCTGAGCAGGTTCTTCTGTCTGTTGTGACGTAAGTTTATTTTTCAGTGTGTACAGTTGGTAGCTGAGGAGGTAACACTCTCTCCGCAGCTTTAAGATGACATCGTGGGCTTCTTTCAGTTTGGACTTTTCATTTTCCAAAGCTAAGGCTAACATTCTGTTGTTGTCTTCATAGTTTAGCACTTTGGAAGTGTTGGCTAAAAGAAAATAAATTTTTTTAAATCAGTAATTAAATCTAATCTTAAAAAGTGATATATAGGAAACTGAAAGTCTCTTACTGATTGTTTGGCATGGCGCAATGATCAAAGACTTTCGTTTAACCTCTGTTAAATTTTTACTCCTTTTCTCTTTTATTTGTTTCTTTATGTCTTCAAGACTATCTTGAAAAGACTTTTTGAGGCATCTTTCCTTGGCCATCTTCTGCTCTAGGACTTTAAAAATAATAGAAATCATTTAATTTTTGAAGAGGTGGTATCAAATATAAAACAAAATTGAAAACAGGCTGTCCATAAAAAATGATTAGACCCTTGGTAACTGCAGAATCAGCCCAAAGTAGATAGCTAATCTGGTAATAACCTATATTTTGCAGCTTTTAAATTACACTAATGTCTGTGGCATAATTTTATCCTCCTTAGGTACTTTATAGGAAAGGTTTAATCAATAAGATTTCCAACCCAAAGACTCTGTAATATGCCACTTATTAATTCTGTAACAAATACTTACTATTTGTTACTTACTATACACTAGGCACTATGATGGCATCAGTATTTTGCTACTAAATACAGACTACTGTGCATGAACACCTTTGCCCTACATTGTACTTTGCAGATCTTAAAATTACAAAAAAAAATTCTCATTTCCTATGGCAATCTATATACATAAGTTTTCACTACAAAGCATGTCTTCATTTCCTCTGAGTTTGTCAAATGTTTTCCTGAACCTTACATTTTCTTGAGTATTTTCTCCAGGCGTTTCTTATTTTCCTCTGGGCTCTTAAATATAGATACTGTAGATTTCACTTAAATATTTTCTTTCTGCCAATACAGATACATATACTGGGATGCTTCCAGGCCAGCCAGGACAACTACTATTTTTAAAGCGCTGACTTCAAGTGGGATGTATAAAACATACTATCTACCACAAGGAAGCTTCTTTAGTTCAAACCTGGAGATGTCTGCGAGCCACACAAATTAGGCAACTAAGCCAGTTGGCTTAGTTATTTTAAAAGCAGTCTTTCTTAAAAACTTTCGTTCGTACATTAAGTCAACTTAAAATTAATAAGGAGATGAGCCCCGTCAGAAGTCTCCTTCCCGCCTGGGCCGACGGTCTTAACAGGGGGTGTGGCGGCCAGCAGGGCTGGAGAAGTCAGGACAGGGCCGCACTGGACTCGGGTTTAGGGATCTGGAATCCAAAGAACCAGGGCGGGAGCTCTCCACCCGTCGCCCCTGCCGCTGGGTGGCCGGGAGGACCGGCCAGTGCGGCTTCTCCAGAAGGAGAAGCAGCCAAAGCGAAGGACGCCACCAGGTCAGGCTGCCGGCCTGCGGGCTCTTCCGCTCGAGCCTGGGCTTCAAATCCCGCGAACGCTTCACCTCCCGATCTCCGGGGGGCGGGAGGTTCAGGCCCTACTGAACAGGAGGAACTCGGAGAGCGGCGCCAGCAGGGCCGGCCCCAGGTCCGAGCTTCTGGCCGCCGAACTAGAAGGACCGGGAGACCCCGCGGCGGGGGGCGCGGCACGACGACCCTGGGCCCGGAAAGCCGCGGCGCCCTCCCTGGAGAAGGCAGCCGGGGCGGGAAGGCGTGAGGCCCGCAGACCCGCCTCGCGCGGGACGCCCAGAACGGTACCTGGGCCACGGCTTCCGCCGCAGCTGCTGCTCTGCTCACACCAGGCTCCGCGGGAAGGCACAGCCGCGCAAGCCGGGACCTCCGGGACCCCAGCCTCAGACTCCGGGTTGCGCCGCCGTCCGCGTTCAAACTCTCCGCCGCGCGCGTCCATTGGCTGACGGTCACGTGACGCGGCAGCCCTCCCGGCATAGGCGAAGCCCCGCCCCCTGGGCGGTGTCGACTGACGCGATCTCGCGGGGACTGCGCCTTCGCGCGGCCGCGGCCGTTTCCCGCGGGGCGGAGTCTGTGGTCTGGCGCTTTTCGGCCTCCCGCTGTGGGGATTAGGGGACGGAGCCACCATGACACCTTGAGGGGCGGGGACTTTAGGGAGTGAAAAGCTTCCGGTTTACTGCGCCCAGCGCCGGTCTTCGAGGTCGTGCGCAAGGGCTCCCTCTGGCGAGAAGAGTCTTCTTGGTGGTTTGCCGGCTGAAGCAGTTAAAGGGGTGGGGTTCTGCAGGCCAGAGTACTGGAGTGGGTAGGTCGTTCCTTTCTCCAGGGATCTTCCCGACCTAGGGATCGGACCCAGGGCTCCCGCATTGCAGGCGGATTCCTTACCTCTGAGCCACCAGGGAAGCTTCAGTTAAAGGGATATGCAAGCCGAAACAGAGAGGAGCTTTTGGAGAAACTGGATTTTGTTAGGGAGGTTGCAGACATCTGAAATATTCAGGTCCAGGTTCTTTATCTTTGCCTCTCAGAAAATGACAGTAGTGTCTATTGAGTTACCTGCCCAGAAGCCTGGGAAAATCTTCCTGATTATTTATCATCCCTTAGCTTTTCCGTCGGAGAAGGCAATGGCACTCCACTCCAGTACTCCTGCCTGGAAAATCCCATGGACGGAGGAGCCTGGTGGGCTGCCGTCTCTGGGGTCGCACAGAGTCGGACACGACTGAAGTGACTTAGCAGTAGCAGCAGCAGGAGCTTTTCCTTGTCCTATTGGTCACCCAGGCCTGTCAATTCTTCTAAGTATTTTTCAGGTCCACAGTTACAGCAAAACCAGAAATGAGTGAAGGGCCTCTGGCACGTACAAGCCAAGAATTAAACGATGTTGCTTGTTTCTTCAGCTGTTACTACTAACAAACATTTGTAGCTGGACCCATCCTTGACAAAGTGGGTTATTCTTTGACTCTATGTAGATTATACTCTGCACCTGGCCTTCTTCTCCCCCTGTACTCTCTTGTCAGTTCAGTTCAGCCGCTCAGTAGTGTCCAACTCTCTTGTAGCATTCTGTATTTCAGAAAGAAGGTAATGGGCCTATAATTTTAGGGACACCAGTCGCAGTTGCTGAGTTGCCTGATGCTAACTGTGGCGTTTTGAAACTTTGCAAAAAAAAAAAAAAAAAAGGCAGGGCCTTCATGAGAATATAAAAACCTCTCCCTATTCTTGAGAGTGGAGGGCACAATTCTTGAGGCGCTAGCCTTCTGCGTTTCCCTTTTGCTTGGAAAAAATACTGAAGCCACTCTTTTCTATTTCCTTGAAGCTCTGTCTCTGTATTTCTGTTTGGCTTGGGTGGACAGGGAGCCAAGGTTTTAGCAACCAAACCCTATTTTCCATCCCCTAATCCAAGCAACTACCTAATTTCTTTCTATCAACTGCGCTGGGACCTGCTCTGACTGCAAACTCCATTCTGTTGTCAGGGTGTTTTCTCCAAAAGGCGGGCTCTGACCTTAAACAGATTTAAACTTTCTTCATGTTAGTGTGACCTTACTGCTACTGCTACTGCTAAGTCACTTCAGTCGTGTCCGACTCTGTGTGACTCCAGAGACGGCAGCCCACCAGGCTCCCCTGTCCCTGGGATTCTCCAGGCAAGAACACTGGACTGGGTTGCCATTTCCTTCTCCAAGGCATAAAAGTGAAAAGTGAAAGTGAAGTCGCTCAGTTGTATCCGACTCTTAGCAACCCCATGGGCTGCAGCCAGCCAGGCAACTACTCACATGTTAATGTCAGTGACTGCTTGGTAGCCAATCAGCTACAAACAAGTAAGTTTAATAATTCTACTACTACTACTACTACAATAATTCTACTACTCTAAAAAAGTGAAAATGTTAGTAACTAATCACACAAAAATGAACTCATTCATTCATGCTTTATGAACTGAGCTGACTACTGAAAGCTAAGTTTCTAACCACTTCTAGTTTGAATACTCCTAATTCACCAGAAGAATTGATGCTTTTGAACTGCGGTGTTGGAGAAGACTCTTGAGAGTCCCTTGGACTGCAAGAAAATCCAACCAGTCCATCCTAAAGGAGATCAGTCCTCGGTGTTCACTGGAAGGACTGATGTTGAAGCTGAAGCTCCAATACTTCGGCCACCTGATGTGAAGAACTGACTCAGTTGAAGAGACCCTGATGCTGGGAAAGATTGAGGGCAGGAGGAGAAGGGGACAACAGAGGATGAGATGATTGAATGGCATCACCCACCCAATGGATGTGGGGTTGAGTAGACTCTGGCAGTTGGCGATAGGGAGGCCTGGCGTGCTGCAGTTCATGGGGTCGCAAAGAGTCGGACACAACTGAGCGCCTGAATTGAACTGAATTCCCAGTTTGTTTCTTAATGAAATATTCATATCAAGTAGTGCTGTCTGAATTTTCTTTTGAGAATACTTCTGTGTGCAGGTTCTGTATCAGTACCTCTGTACCTGGGGCCCCAGGGGGTACTTACAGCGCTGAGAGGCATTTCTGGTTCCTTTGGGACAGAGCTTGCTTTGGACATAGAAGAGCAATGGTGTTCTATAAAATATGAATAACTGAGGAGCGTTATTATTTTCTAACAGTGTTTTCTTGCCACTCTAAAAATGATGTCAGAAGGAAAATGAAAGATAGGACAACTCATAATTTTCTTTCAGTCCCTCTCTATTCATTAGTAAGCTGAAGGTAAGAAACTGTTGGTAGAATGTGCACATATAAAGAACTATAAACAGTTCGGTCAGTCTTGTGTGGCATTTCTACTGTTCTGGTAAGAATGAAATGCATACACATGTAAGAGTTGTGAAATATGAATTGTGTGATTTTGGTGACTCTGCAAATGCAAGTTAATTGCTCTTATGTTTGCATTTAAAACTAGCATTGTACAGTACAATGATGAATGGTAACATTCATGCTGATGCTTGAAATTTTAAATTTTGCTTTACTTAAAATGACATTATATGTCAAATGAAAATACACATTGACAAATTGAGGCAGATACTGTGGAAGAAAGGTAGAATCTTTATATACATGGGCTTCCCTGGTGGCTCAGAGGTTAAAGCGTCTGCCTCCAATGCAGGAGACCAGGGTTCAATCCCTGGGTCAGGAAGATCCCCTGGAGGAGAAAATGGTAACCCACTCCAGTATTCTTGCCTGGAGAATCCCATGGACGGAGAAGCCTGGTAGGCTACAGTCCACGGGGTCGCAAAGAGTCAGACACGACTGTATACACACACACACACACACACACACACATATACAATGAACATAGGGGTTCATATATCTTTTTAAATTAGTGGTTTTTTCCTCAAGAAAGTACCAGAAGTGGAATTGCATGATCATATGGTAGTTCTATTTTTAATTTTTTAAGCAATCTCCATACTGTTTTCCATAGTGTCTGCACCAATTTACTTTCCCACAAACAGTGTAGGAGGGGTTCCCCTTCCTCCACATTCTCACTCGCACTTGTTATTCATTCTCTTTTTGATAAGAGCCGTTCTGACAGGTGCAAGGTGCTATCTCATTGTGGTTTTGATCTATTATTTCCCTGATGATTAGTAGTGTTGATCATCTTGTCATATGTTGGACATCTGTATGTCTTCTTTGGGAAAATGTCTATTCAGGTCTTCCGCCCATTTTTCAATTGGGTTATTTTTTTTTAGTATTGAGTTGTCTGGGTTCTTTGTATGTTTTGGATATTTACTCCTAATCAGATATATCCTTTGCAAATATCTTCTCCCATTCATTTGTTGTTCAGTCACTAAGTCGTGTCCGACTCTGCTACCTCATGGACTGCAGCACTCCAGTATTCCCTGTCCTTCATTGTCTCCTGGAGATTGTTCAGACTCATGTCCATTGAGTTGACGATGCCATCCAACCATCTCATCCTCTGTCGCCCCCTTCTCCTCTTGCCCTCAATCTTTCCCAGCATCAGGGTCTTTTCCAATGAGTCAGCTCTTCACATCAGGTGGCCAAAGTATGGGAGCTTCAGCACCAGTCCTCCCATTCAGTAGGGTGAATTTTCATTTAGTTTCCTTTGCTGTGCAGAGGTTTTCAGTTTAGTTTTTAGTTTTCAGTTTAGGTTTTCAGATGTAGTCATATTTATTCATTTTTGCTTTTCTTTTTCTTGCCTGAAGGAGATCCATTAAAAAAAATCTTACTAAGACTTATGTCAAAGAGTGTACTGCCTATGTTTTCTTCTAGGAGTTTCAGATCTTATATTTTAAGTCTTTAATCCAGTTTCCATTTATTTTTGTATATGGTATGAAAACATCCTCTTTGTCTCTTTTTGCAGTTTTTGCTTAAAGTTTATTTTGTCTGATGTAAGTATAGCTATCCTAACCTTCATGTGGCTTTCATTTGCATGGAATATCTTTTTCCACCCCTTTAATTTGTCATGTATTCAAATTTCACCTTCTTAAAATATGTTTAATGGAATTATGATTGGCTAGACTTATCTAGGGCTTCCTGATTCTTTTCACTAATGCTGATACATTTTCTTTTAGGTTTTTAACATGTCTATGATGCTAATTAAGAAAATTTATTGAAGTATAATTGATTTCTAATGTATTAATTTCTCCTATTCAGCAAAGTAACTTAGTTATACATATACATATATTCTTCTTCATATTCTTCTCCATTATGGTTTGTCACAAGATATTCAATCTAGTTTCCTATAGTAGGACCTTGTTTATCCATTCTATATATAATAGTTTGTATCTGCTAATCCCAGACTCCCAATCCATCTTGCCCACTTGGCAACCACAAGTCTGTTCTGCATACCTGTGAGTTTGTTTTTGTTTTGTAGATAGGTTGATTTGTATCATATTTTAGATTCCATATATAAGCAATATCATGATATTTGTTTTTTCTCTGTCTGACTTACTTCACTCAGTTTTATAACCTCTAGGTCCATCCATGTTGTTGCAAATGGCATTATTCCATTCTTTTTGATGGCTGAGTAATATTCCATTTTATATATGTATCTCATTTTCTTTATCCATTCATCTCTTGATGGATATTTAGGTTGTTTCCATGTCTTGGCATGGAAGTACTGAAAGGTTGTTGTTGAATCACACGAATACACCAGGATTCTTGGCCCCCGGAGGAGAAGAATTCAATCCGGGGCCAGAGACGAGGCTTGATCGCTCAGAGCTTTTGTGTTTATTAAAGTATAAAGGAGATAGAGAAAGCTTCTGACATAGGCATCAGAAGGGGGCAGAAAGAGTACCCGCTTGCTACTGTTAACAATGAGGTTATATAATCCAAAGAATGTCTGGAGGTTGTAAAGACCTCATCAGACCTACTCCCATAATTTACATTTTAAGGTAACAGAAGGTTTAATCCAAAGACTGTCCTCAGGCAGAATACATTATTGTTATATAATCCTAAGGAATGTAGAGAAGGAAAAAAGTTTGTCCTTTCTTCCTCCTTGATAATTCCAGACCCCTCTCTCCTTGGGGACCCCTAGACTCCCTATCAACCTGCCTAGGAAATGACTCTCTCAGTACTATTGTAAATAGTACTGCTGTGAACATAGGGACACATGTGTCTTTTCAGATTAGAATTTTATCTGATTATATGCCCAGGAGTGGGATTACTGGATCATATGGCAACTCTATTTTTAGTTTTTTGAGGAAACTCCATACTGCTTTCCATAGTGACTGCATCAATTTACATTCCCACCAACAGTGTAAGAAGGTTCCCTTTTCTCCACACCCTCTCCAATTCTGATACTTTAAAAAATCCACAGTAGGAACATACACAAAACAATTTGAGTTCTGCAGTAATTAATCATAATAGAAAGTGGTTATTTCCCTTATCTCTTTTGTAAAGTACGTTATTCCTTCAAATATCAGGAATTACTTATTGCTATGGTTTGAATGTTTGTGTTCTCCCCAATTCATAGTTGAAATCCTAATGCTTGATGTGATGGTATTGGGAAATGGGGGTCTCTGGGAGAAGACAGAGCCCTTATGAGTAGGATTAATGTGCTCACAAAAGAGACCCTACAGAGCTCCCTGGTCCTTGCCACCATGTGAGGACACAGCAAGAAGCCTGATATGAACCTGGAAGCTCTCACTAAACGTAGACTCTGCCCTGATCCTGGACTTCCCAGCCTCCTGAACTAGGAAAAATAAACTTCTGTTGTTTATAAGCCCCCCAAGAATGTAATGTTTCATTATGGCAGTTTGATTGGACTAACACATTTAAGTGAAATAATTTATAGTACACTGATAGTAGTCTACAAATAAAGACGAAAAGGTATACATAGGGCTGTGGACAATTAGGTAACAGTTATTTCATAACTAAGCAATCTAACAAATTTATATTATATGGAAATGAATATTGCCAAGTGAGAATTAGAAAATGAATGTTACTAGTTGAGAAAACTAGTAAACACGAAACTGTTAAACACAAAGGCAGAGACTGCTCTTGCCCACCTGATACTCCTTCTCTCTTAATGATTGAACCTCGGTGCTGTGCTGTGCTTAGTAGCTCAGTCGTGTCAGACTCTTTGTGACCCTGTGGACTGTAGCCTGCTAGGCTCCTCTGTCCATGGGGATTTTCCATGCAAGAATAGTGGAGTGGGTTGCCATGCCCTGCTCCCAACCCAAGGATTGAACCCAGGTCTCCTACATTGCAGACGGATTCTTTACCATTGAGCCACCAGGGAAGCCCGACTGAACTTTTCCATTATTGAAATAACAGTGTGCTCAGCTATAAAGATGGAGAAGGCAATGGCAACCCACTCCAGTACTCTTGCCTGGAAAATCCCATGGACAGAGGAGCCTGGTAGGCTGCAGTCCATGGGGTCGCTAGAGTCGGACACAACTGAGTGACTTCACTTTCATTTTTCACTTTCATGCATTGGAGAAGGAAATGGCAACCCACTCCAAAATTCTTGCCTAGAGACGGGGGAGCCTGGTGGGCTGCCGTCTATGGGGTTGCACAGAGTCGGACATGACTGAAGCGACTTAGCAGCAGCAGCAGCTATAAAGAGCATTTAAAATCTCCCTGTCACAGAAATACCTAATGTGAGTGGAAGTGCTTATATGGGAAACTATGTAAATTCCGTAACCTATTTTTTTAAACTTCTGTCTTCAGTTCAGTTCAGTTGCTCAGTCATGTCCGACTCTTTGCGACCCCATGAATTGCAGCACGCCAGGCCTCCCTGTCCATCACCAACTCCCGGAGTTCACCCAAACTCATGTCCACTGCAAAGAATGCAATGGCACCCCACTCCAGTACTCTTGCCTGGAAAATTCCATGGATGTAGGAGCCTGGTAGGCTGCAGTCCATGGGGTCGCACAGAGTTGGACACGACTGAAGCGACTTAGCAGCAGCAGCAGCAGCAGCAGCAGCATGTCCATTGAGTCGGTGATGCCATCCAGTCATCTCATCCTCTGTCGTCCCCTTCTCCTGCCCCCAATCCCTCCCAGCATCAGAGTCTTTTCCAATGAGTCAACTCTTCACGAGGTGGCCAAAGTACTGGAGTTTCAGCTTTAGCATCAGTCCTTCCAAAGAACACCCAGAACTGATCTCCTTAGAATGGACTCGTTGGATCTCCTTGCAGATCAAGGGACTCTCAAGAGTCTTCTCCAACACCACAGTTCAAAAGCATCAATTCTTTGGCATTCAGCTTTGTTCACAGTCCAACTTTCACATCCATACATGACCACTGGAAAAACCATAGCCTTCACTAGACGGATCTTTGTTGGCAAAGTAATGTCTCTGCTTTTGAATATGCTATCTAGGTTGGTCATAACTTTCCTTCCAAGGAGTAAGCGTCTTTTAATTTCATGGCTGCAATCACCATCTGCAGTGATTCTGGAGCCCCCCAAAATAAAGTCTGACACTGTTGCCACTGTTTCCCCATCTATTTCCCATGACGTGATGGGACCAGATGCCATGATCTTCGTTTTCTGAATGTTGAGCTTTAAGCCAACTTTTTCACTCTCCTCTTTCACTTTCGTCAAGAGGTTTTTTAGTTCCTCTTCACTTTCTGCCATAAGAGTGGTGTCATCTCCATATCTGAGGTTATTGATATTTCTCCTGGCAATCTTGATTCCAGCTTGTGCTTCTTCCAGCCCAGCGTTTCTCATGATGTACTCTGCATAGAAGTTATATAAGCAGGGTGACAATATACAGCCTTGACATACTCCTTTTCCTATTTGGAACCAGTCTGTTGTTTCATGTCCAGTTCTAACTGTTGCTTCCTGACCTGCATATAGGTTTCTCATGAGGCAGGTCAGGTGGTCTGGTATTCCCATCTCTTTCAGAATTTCCCACAGTTGATTGTGATCCACACAGTCAAAGGCTTTGGCATAGTCAATAAAGCAGAAATAGATGTTTTTCTGGAACTCTCGTGCTTTTTCGATGATCCAGCAGATGTTGGCAATTTGATCTCTGGTTCCTCTGCCTTTTCTAAAATCAGCTGCGATGGCGCAGGAATGACCGAGAGGAGCTACCCCACGTCCGAGGTCAGGGGCGGCGGCCGAGAGGAGCTACCCCACGCCAAACTTCTATCTTAAGAGAGTCTAAATTTTAAACCAGGTAGAGCAAACAGGGTTTCACCTCTCATGCCACATTTCATCTTGCTGTAATTATTTGTATCAATGTCTTTTCTAAAATGTGTACACTCTCTGAGGACAGGGGCTGACTATATCTTGTTTTACAGTGGAACTCAGAAGAGGCAGAGAATAAATATTTGTTGCATGAATAAATGAATGAACAAATTAATAAATGAACGAACGAATGAGTGAAGCGATGACTA